>NC_081562.1:19078700-19341889 GCF_022355385.1 Mustela nigripes
ATGGAAGTTCTATTTTTAATTTCTTGAGGAATCTCCACACTGTTCTCCAAAGAGGCTGCACCAACTTGCATTCCCACCAACAGTGGAAGAGGGTTCCCCTTTCTCCACATCCCCTCCAACACACGTTGTTTCCTGTCTTGCTAATTTTGGCCATTATAACTGATGTAAGGTGATATCTCAATGTGGTTTTAATTTGAATCTCCCAGATGGCTAGTGATGATGAACATTTTTTCATGTGTCTGATAGCCATTTGTATGTCTTCATTGGAGAAGTGTCTGTCCATATCTTCTGCCCATTTTTTCATATCATTGTCTGTTTTGTTTGTGTTGAGTTTGAGGAGTTCATTATAGATCCTGGATATCAACCTTTTGTCTGTACTGTCATTTGCAAATTATTCTTAATTGGTCCCAAAGTCTCCTAGTTATCAAAATCAATGGCTCTTGCCATTCCTTGTTCTCTAGAACCTCTCTGAAGCATGAGATACAGCCAATCACTACCATTCTTTTTTTAACCTTCTAAATATGATTGTTTAAACTCCAGTATCATTAAAATACAGTGTTAAATTAGTTTCAAATGTATAATATGGTGATTCAGCAATTCTATACATTACTCAGTGCTCACTATGGTAAGTGTACTCTCAAATCCCTATCACCTATTTCACCCATCCCTCCACCCACCTCTCCTCTGATAAACATAAGTTTATTCTCTATAGTTAAGAATCTGGCTTTTGGTTTGTCTCTCTTTTTTATTATTTTATTTCTTAAATTCTACATATAAGTTAAATTGTATGATATTTGCCTTCTCTGACTTATTTCAGGTAGTATTATGTACCATCTGGATCCATCTTTGTCATTCCAAATGGCAAGATTTCATTCTTTTTATGGCTGACTAATATTGCATTGTAGTTACATACCATATTTCTTCTTTATTCATCCATCAATGGGCACACGGGCTGTTTCCATAATTTGACTATTGTAAATAATGCTGCAGTTAACAAAACAGTGCATGTATCTTCAACTTAGTGTTTTTGTATTCTTTGAGTTAGTATCTAGTAGTGGAATTACTATATAGTATGGTAATTCTATTTTTAATTTTTTTGAAGAAACTTTATACTGTTTTTCACAGTGGCTGCTCCAGTTTCTATTCCTACAACAGTGACAAGGGTCTCTTTGTCTCTACATCCTTATCAACACTTGTTATTTCATGTTTTTTATTTTAGCCATTCTGACAGGTGTGAAGTGATATCTTATCATGGTTTTGATTTACATTTCCCTGACAATGAGTGATGCTGAGCATCTTCTTTAAAGAAATGTCTTTTCATGTCTTCTGCCCATTTTTAATTGGATTATTGGGGCTTTTTTGTTTTAGATTATGTAAGTTCTTTAAATATTTTGGATACTAACACTTTATCAGATGTCATTTGCAAGTATCTTGTCCCTTTCAGTCCCTTTTCCCTGTTTTTTTTTTCAGCTTTGTTCATTGTTTCCTTTGCTGTGCAGAGCTTTTTATTTTGATGTAGTCCCAACTGTTTATCTTTCTTTTGTTTCCCTTGCCTCAGGAGACCTATCTAGAAAAATGTTGCCATGGCTGATGTAGAGAAATTACTGCTTGTGCTCTCTTCTAGGATTTTTATGGCTTTGGGTCTCACATTTAGGTCTTTAATCCATTTTATTTTTGTGTATGGTGTGAGAAAGTGGTCCAGTTTCATTCTTTTACATGTAGCTGTCCAATTTTCCCAAGATCATTTGTGAGGAGACTATCTATTTCCCATTGCATATTCTTGACTCTTTTGGAAATGGCTAATTGACTATATAAACATGGTTTTATTTCCTACTCTCTTTTATTACCTATTCTCTTCCAGGTCTCTGTTTGTCTACTTTTGTGCCAGTACCATGCTGTTTTGATTACTATAGCTTTTTAGTATGTCTTGATATCTGGGATTGTAATCCTTCCAGTTTTATTTTTCCTTTCCAAGACAGCTTTTTTGATTCCATACAAATTTTAAGATTATTTGTTCTAGTTCTGTGAAAAATGTTGTTGTTACTTTGATAGTGATTGCATTGAATCTGTAGATTGCTTTGGCTAGTGTGGACATTGATTTTTCAATCTTGAAAAAACTATTTAAAAATTTATTACAGATTATAAAAATAATGCATACATGCAAATAATTTAAACAAAAATAGTGTGTTACACAGAACCTAAAAATATTTATGTTTGGTATACTTCTTTTTTTAATTTTTTATTTAAATTCAATTTTTTTCATTTAAAATCAATTCATTAATGTATATTATGTTTCAGAGGTAGGGTTTAGTGATTCATCAATTGCATATAATACCCAGTGGTCATTACACCAAGCGCTCTCCTTAATACCCATCAACCCAGTTACCCCATCCTCCCATCCATCTCCTTTCCAGCAACCCTCAGTTTCTTTAATATGGTTGAGAGTCTTTTATGGTTTGTCTCCTTCTCTGATTTCATCTTCTTTTATTTTTCCATCCCTTCCCCTGTTTTCATCTGTTTTGTTTCTTAAATTTCACATTTGATATTTGTCTTTCACTGACTGACTTATTTCACTTAGCATAATATCCTCTAATTCCATCCACAGCATTGCAAATGGACATTTTAACAAATTTGTTCTTCCAATCCATGAACATGGAATATACTTCCATATGTCTGTGCCATCTTCAATTTCTTTCATCAGTGTTTTATAGTTTTTTTTTAATTATAAATATATGTTTATAAAAAATAAAAAATTATAAGTGTTTTATAGTTTTTACAAGACAGGTCTTTCACCTACTTTGTTAAGTTTATTTGTAGGTTTGTTTGTTTGTTTGTTTTTTCTGGTGCCATTGTAAATAGGACTGTTTTCTTCATTTCCTTTTCTCCTACTTATTAGTGTATAGAAGTATAAACGATTTCTGTAAATTGATTTTGTATCCTGTGACTTTATGAAATTCATTTATCAGTTCTAGTAGTAGTAGAACTGCTAGTACTACTAGTAGTAGTGCACTAGTAGTAGTGCAGTCTTTAGGGCTTTTTGTAGAGTACCATGTCATCTGCAAATAGTGAAAGTTTTACTTCTTCTTTATCAATTTGGATGTCTTTTCTTTTTCTTGTTTGATTGCTTTGGCTAGGACTGCCAGTGCTATGTTGAATAAAATGGTGAGAGTGAACATTCTTGTCTTCTTCCTGACATTAAAGGAAAATCTCTCAGTTTTCCACCATTGAAAACCATTGTGGTATATTCCCTCTAAACTTACTGTTTTGAGGGTTTTTGTCATGAATGACTGCTATACTTTGTCAAATGCTTTTTCTGCACCTATTGAAAAGATCATATGGTTTTGTCCTTTCTATTGTTGATGTATCACATTGATTGATTTGCAAATATTGTACTGCCCTTGCACTTTAGAATAAATCCCACTTGATTGTGGCAGATGACTTTTTTTTTTTAATATATTGGTGGATTCATTTTCCTAATGTTTTGTTGAGCATCTATGGTCATCAGAGATATCAGTCTGTAGTTCTTTTTTTGTAGTGTCTTTATCTGATTTTGGTATCAGGGTAATAACTTAAAATTCTTTACTTTCTTTTTTTTTTTTTTTTTTTTTTTTTTTTTGCTTCTGTCATTCTACCTTACTCTGATACCCTTCTCTGCTGTCTGTCTCCTTTACAGTCTTCTCCGCACCTTTCATCATCTACAATGCATATCTCAGATATTTGTTCTTCCATTCCTAAGTCATTTGGTGATCTTAACTGACTCAAGTTAAACTCTTCAAATATTACTTACATATGGATGATCCCCAAGTCATTATTACTAGTTTTGGCGTTTCACTTTCTCTCTCTCTCTAATAAAATTGAGTTCTGCATTTCCAACTACATGTCATCACATCAAGAGCATTTCACCTAAAACAAAAAATATTTTCTCCCTGTAATTCTAAGCTAATTGACTATACATATTTTTCATTTATGATAATGCTCTGAAATCATTCTCCCTATACACCCAGGTCACAAATCATACATTAAACAGAAATATAGCTCTTAAGTTGTTCCTCACTCCCCACATCTAATAATCCCAAAGTTATACTGAGTCCTCATTTCTTTCCATTACTGTAGCTACTACTGTACACTAGACTCTATTTTTCATGTAAGTGAAAAAGTTTTCTAATCAATTTTTCTGTCTTCAACCATTGCCTTTCCATACCAGTGTTATCACCCTAAACCACTACTTGAGCATTTCATTCCCCATCTCAGAAACTTAGATAGCTACTTGTAACTATAGAATAAAGTCTAGACTCCTTAGCTTAGTTTCCCAAAATGATTTGATTTTATATTTCAAGCTCTAATCCTCACTACACTCCTAGATTAACTATCTGTCCCCCATACAATTTGTCCATTTTCCAGTCTGATGTTTTGTTCCCCCACATCTCAAACAACTTGCTTATTCTTCTCCTTCAGTGGTGAACACAAATTTCATATCCTCCTTGAAATCCTCTGACCATCTCCATCTGGAAATGATAATTCCCTTATTTGAAACTGACTGCCCCTGCCACTTAGTAGACATTTAACAGTCAAGTTTATTTCATTTCCTCAACCACTGGTTCACTCCTTAAGTATAGTACTCTATACAGAGTATTTATTGGTTGCCCATTTATAGCTTCAATAAATATTCCAAGAATCAAATTTTAAATTCAAATTATTGAATAATGTTATACTCCTATATTTCCACTGTTAACATTATGGCATCATTATTATTTCATAAAATTGTTCTAAGAAATCTCCAAAATTTGGAAAGTTAAGTAGATGTATTTACACTCTAAGAAACAGACTTACTTCCTATAGTTCTAAAGTACAAAGATAAAGAAGAAAAGGAGTTAGATATTGATGTCTCTAAAGCACAATATTTGAAAGAATATTTTAACAAAAATGCAAAAAAGAAAAATTTCAAGTTGCAACAAATGTCCTTAACCACAGTTCATTGGCTTGTGATTCAGTCCAGATTTCATGTGAATTAGTTTAGATTTCACAGCAACATGATTCCTCGTAATAGCAGAAAAAAAGGTCACTTAAAAGGATGATGATTCCTTAATATAATACAAATTAAGTAACTAACTACATACATTATTAAGAAAACCATCCAGTTTGACAAAAATATGGACATTTGAGGGGAATATTTATGTTATTTGCTAACCAGAAACCTATCAATTAGTCACTTCTATCATGTCTCTACCCAAATAAGAAAATGTGTACTTTATTAATTTCTCAGTAACCATGAGTACTCTGAGACCCCAAATCTTTCTAAAATCCTTTGAAATCATGTGTTTCAGAACTTCAGCAAGCCTCTGGGATTCTTTGCCCCTTCAGGTTCTCTACCACAACTGCATAGCCTGAGGCTTGACCTCATTTTGTTCAGCAATAATTGATAACTGAACAATTTTAAGTGAGATGAAATAATCTATTGAGTATGTTTAGAAATCAACTCAAGTTTTCTTAATTATTTCAGAATGAATCCTTTTATATTTGTTTGGTTCTAATATGTTTTCATTGTTGATTATAGACTGGTCCATAAGATCTTTGAGGATAATGTTTTTTCTATGTTGTATATCCCTACCCAGAATATATTCTCCTGTGCCAGATATAATGAAGCCCATGAAGCCACTCAAGAAATAGTCATTAAACTGAATTCTTATCCCTGGAACAAATAGATGGTATCCAAGGAGGATAGGGTCAAAATTATTGGGCTCTCTGTGAAGTGGAAAATTTATTTCAGAAGTCAACTAGGTAAAGAACACAGTTGTTCTCCTGGGATGACTTTTGAAATGAAAGCTGACCATGAGGGAGATCACTATGACAGGACTTAACCCTGTTGGATTTAATCACCTATGAAAGATTTTTCCCTGTTGGATGCAGACAACTCCATCACTTTCAAAAGTCAGCTCTCTCTGAAGGAATTGGAAAGAATGGTTTTATAATTCCTATAGTAAGAGGAGTTGCCACAGTAAAATAGCAGCAATTGGGGTTAGGTAGGCCCCCTTTCCCATGCAGATTCCCCAGTAAGTGTTTTTGTTTCTTGGTTTTGTTCAAATAAGATCCAAGTTATGGTTTCATAATTTCCCCATCACTAGCCCTGAAATGAAGTTACTACAGTCCTTAAGCTGGAATGACTCCACTAGCTGCATAGCAAACCTTTGTCCAAGATTCAAACCAAACTGAATGTTTGAGGGTTTGGGTTGTTTTGAGTTTTCTAAACTTCAAGCTTAAGTTTTCATGAACCTTATTGCACTTCCTGATCTTTTCTGGGAGAGAGAGTGGAAAAACTGAACTGTTTTGTGCCAGTGTTAGAAGCAGCCCTCCAAGTGTTGTAACTATCTGCATGGAGAAAAGATAGGCCTAGATAGAAATATTGTAAGAAGGTAAACTCTGGAGTTTTATTTTTCATTTTTCCCTGAAAATTTATCTTAAATTCTGTTCTCCTAATACCTATCACTTAATTAAAACATTAAGTAGAAAACTGGAGTGCAATAGTCCTAAAAACCATAGCACAATGATAAAAGCAAGCCAGCAATTTTAGTTTAGAATTGAAATAAAATAGCTACTACCTATTATAACAATAATAACTAAGTATTAAACAAGCATGACAACATCTTCATTGCCATCTTAGGAAAGGTACTGGCTAGAAGAAAGAGGAATGTCCAGATCTAAGTCTCTCTCTTTATCTTTTTTTAAATTTAAAAATCTTTTGCTTATTTGTGACTCTCTGGATATTATTTTTTTTTTATTTAGGATACAACATTCTTTATTAAGTTCAGTTAGCCAACATATAGTACATCCTTAGTTTTTGATGGGCTTGGAAAATTCATTGAATTCTACAGATCCATAGGGACAGAGTAGAATTGTAGGAAGAAAAGAAGTTCAAGAAGTAAAGGAAATAAGGGACATAAAAATTCATAGCAGAACTACTTGGTGTGGTAAACACAGTGTAAGCCATGGATCAGATGTAAAAATCAAGAACTATGTCATTTTCAATAAGTGTACTGCAGTCTACTACCTTAGGTGGATGCCAGCTCAGAAAACAGCTCATCAATGAGAGCTTCAGAGTTAAATATTGATGGTCCACGTCAAAAGGGAGTTTCAAGGAACACTGATCCACCAACAAGGATGAAAAGGACAACTGTAACCACAGCATCATGAGCACTGTCTCATTGTTTCATTACCATGATGGAGAATTCCCTCATACGGAAAGCCAGTGGCTATATATGAAGTCAAATGTATCTGAATTACTTGGCATGAACTTTTTCTTAATAAACAAACATCATATTGACCCAGCCACCATATTGACCCAGCCAGAGCCTCTCTCTTAGGAAACTTAGAGGAATCATTTGTAAGCAAGCCAAATTCTGAATGGGAATCTCTACCAGCCCTGCTGAAGACCCTTATCTCAGAAGTACTGGGACCTAGGCCTCCTCATTTCTCCTGACAGAACCCCATAACCAAGGATGCCGTGGAGGGCTCAGTCAGTTAAGTATCTGCCTTCAACTTGGGTCATGATCTTAGGGTCCTGGGATCGAGTCCCACATCAGGCTCCTCACTTAGCAGGAAACCTGCTTCTCCCTCTGCATGCTGCTACTGCTGCTTCTGTGCTCTCCCTGTCTCTCCCCCCACCCTTTTTTTAAAGGAACCCCATAACCAAACCTATCTGGACATCTCTTTAAAGAGATTAATGAAGGCAAGGCTGATAGATCCAATTCAGATTCTTAATCTGTCTCTTACTATCAAAATCTAGAGATAAAAAAAAATACTTTTATTCAAATCCTTATAAATATTATTCTGAGCAATCACAATTATCCATAACTACTCTCTGAAGGAAATCATGTTCAAACAAAACTGGCCATAGGGCAGTTATCAGGGGTGGGGAGTTCTAGCTAGGGTCATGACAAAAGGGAAACTGCTTGCTAGTCACAGACAAAAACAGGAATGTTAAAAAATCAAGGAAGTAGATCAAATTATGCATTGGTGCAGGGGGGGAGGGCAGTCTCAACCTGGAGCTGTGAAATCAGTTAAGAATCAGTAACGGGGTGGACAGAAAAAAAATTAACTATGTGACTTACAAACTGGTTTTTTTAAAGCCATTCCTCCATCAAAGCATATTGCCCATATGAACCCTGATATAATAAAAGCAGATAAGGTGAGTTGTTTTGTTTTTAGTTTATTATTTTTTCTTAGGAAGCTTTAATATAGAAAATTCAGATGTATTTTAGCTACCTACAATCTTCCTACCTTGGAATATTATTATTAATATTTCAGTATATAATCTTTCACCACACACACACACACACACACAGAGTGTTTTTTAAAGATACCTTAAAATGGCTTTGTAAACTTTTTCATTAAATGAATATTAATAACATCTTTGCATGTACACAAATATATACCTACATCATCAACCTTAAATGACCACAAGGTGTAGTTGTACCATAATTTGTTTAGCGAACTCCCTATTTATGGTAATTTAAAGTTTCTAATTCTTCAGAAAGCATTTCTGCACCTACCTCTTGGCATATTTCCTGATAATTCCCTTAGAAAGGATTTCTAACCAGGTTGTGGGTATTAGAGAGGGCACGGATTGCATGGAGCACTGGGTGTGGTGCAAAAACAATGAATACTCTTATGCTGAAAATAAATAAATTAATTATTTTTTTAAGAAAATAAAGGATTTCTAGATATGGAATTAATTAGTAAAAGATACATATTTTGGCACAAATTCCAAATTACTTCCCAGAAATGTTTTATCAATATAGAACTCCACTAGAGCATATGAGTCCTCATTTACCTACCTCTTCACAAATTCTAGCTTTTATCATCATTCTAAATCATTGCCAATCTAATAGGAAAATATAGGAACTTACTGGAGTTTTACTTGCATTTTTTATTAGTGGAATGATTTGGGGTTTTTTTGTTTGTTTGTTGGTTTGGTTTGGTTTGGTTTTTGCAGTTTTGCTGTTTTACCATACAGAAATCACATTTAATTATTTATAAGGTGTAGATATATTCTAATAGTATGCCTTTGGGATTACACATAAGACTCTTCCTACCATAAGATTATTTGGCCATTTTCTCATGTTTTCTTCTGACCTTTTTAATGGTTTGGTTTTATACAATTTAAATATTTACTTAAACCTGAACTGCATTTTTCATTAAGAACTAATAGAGTTCCAACTTTTCTTTTCCCCAAATGTTTAGCCCATTTTCTCAACACCAGTCTTTGAATAAACAACTTTTCCTCATTGATTTGAAGGCAGTCTTTAGCTTATACGAATTCTAATAAATATTTGAGTATATTTGTTTCCATTAAGTTCATTTACCTATTTCTGGTTCTGTATATACTGCACTATATACTACACTATTTTAATTTTTATTAATTTAAAAAATAAATTTTATTATCTGAAGATAAGGCCCTACTAAGAATTCTTTTCCTCAAAATGTACAAGCTATTTTCTCAGGTGATCATTTTTTTTATTATAGTTTTAATTAGAACTAGGTTAAAATTTTTCAATACCCAAGAAAATTGATATTTTATAAGCCCTCTCTCCATTTGTTTGAGTCTTCTCTTAAATTTCAAAGTTTAATTTTTGTCTTTTTCTTCTCAAAATTTATTATTTCTTTTTCATTTTATTTTATTTTATTTCTTTTCAGTGTTCCAGCATTCATTGTTTATGCACCACACCCAGTATTTCATTTTAAGCCTTCTTAAAAAATTCTATAGGTAGACTATATTTATTAGATATTCTATTTTATCACTCTGATAAATGGGGTCTTATTTTCCATAGAGATATTCCTAGTATGTAGATGCATCAGGGATCCCCAAGACCACCCTCAAGCTCAATGATTCATTAGGACCCCTACATAAGACTTAGGAGTTGTTACACCCATGGTTATGGTTTATTACAGTGTAAGAATAAAAAGGAATAAAAGGAAAAGCATATAGGAAACCATCCAGAGGAAACCAGTCTCAAGACTTCAGATGTCCCCTCCCAGTGGAATCACATGGGACACACTTAATTTGTCCAGTAGCAATGTGTGATAACATATGCAAAGTGTTGCCAGCCAGTGAAGTTCTCCCAAGCTTCAATGCCCTGGATTTTTTTTTTTTTTTTTTTTTTTTTTGCCCTGGATTTTTTAATTGGGGGTCATTCGTGTATATATATAGCACTTGGATTATATGCATCAGTTACTAAAGCTCCAAATCCCAGAAACAAATCTTAAATCCCATTGTTAGCATAAATTATTTGGATAAACTGGTACAGCATGTTCAAGACCTCAAGCGTGAAATGTATACACACACACACACAGAACTCAGCTCCCAGGGACCTACAAAAGGCCAGTCCTCATTGGCTCTAGCTATCATACTGAACATATTTGTTTCCAATTTCTTTTTTTTAAATTTATATTTGTAGTCTTTCTAGTTAGACATTCATATCATCTGTGAACAAAAGTAATTTTGTCTTCTCCACTCTGGTAAATACCAGAATATTTTATTATTTATGCATTTGCTAGAATTTCTGGAACAATGATGAACAGTGATAATAATGAGCATTAATGAGCATTAATTCTTATTCTTGACAGTAGTGGAAATGTTGCAAGGCTTATTATTTTATCAGTGCTAGTATCTAAAATAGGTTCTTTTTCATGTTATTTATAATTTATTGAGGTTTTTTTTTTAATTTTTCATGGAACAGCTGTGGAATTTAATCAAATGCCTGTGGGCATCAATTAAAATAATTATATCTAAGATACTCAAGAAAATAAAATGTGAGCTAAAAATTTTATATCCAGCAAAACTGCTCTTCACTGATAAAGGAAAGAAATGATTTAACAACATGCAAAACCTCAGGGAATATTGTTTCTATGAGTCCTTACTGAGGAACCAACCAGAGAAGTAACTTCATACCACCAAAATGACTAAAGAGACATCAATATAAGTCTAGTAATGAGCATTAAATATATAAATACTATACTTAAAAAATAATAAATGAGTGCTTAAAACAGAAGACAGTATGTGATGGTTATGTGGTCAGATAATGGTCAACAGATAATGGTCAACACTTGTACAACTTCAAAAAATGGAGCGGACATACGAAAAAGCAAAAAACACGCCTTTAAAATACTCCTCAGTATATTGGTAGTGGAAGTATTAATAAATATTTTGAAATTATGTATTCAATTTAAGAAAATTAATGAGTAATTATGAGCTATTCTAATATCCCCTGTGTTCTTCAGAATTAGGATTTTCAGTGGGAGAGAAAAATTAAATACAGATATAACACAAAAGTGATTTAGTTTAAAATTGCTACAGCAGAATTTGAAGTTAAAGCATTAGTATGAATTTATCAGATATTTTATGTAATATAATGTTTTTATTTGCTATATCCACTGAAGAGGCTTAGAAAAAATGACCAACCCAGTAGCAATGAAATCTCTGCTACCTGGAAATCTCTGCATTAAAATTCCAACTCTTATTTCAAGACTTAGTGAAGAAATGACAAATTCAGGTCTAACAAAAGAAATGTACAAGATGGACCTGGAACACTGGGTCATACTAGATAGCAAGAAAGCTAGTCTATGTAAAGAGGCTCTCATTGGCCGAAGATGTGACAAACTGAGCTGTAAATTGGGTAATAACCTGAAGTGAATGAAACATAGCAAATATGTTCAATTCCATGAGTTCATATTGATACTTATGGGAAAAAAGGTAAATGATGACCTTTGGAGAATGAGAGAGATGAAATTCATTATTCTGAACACTGTAAATAGGGGGGAAATTAAGCATCTATCTTGCATGTCTCATATACACTTAACCACCAAGAAACAAAATATTAGATAAAGGGGGAACATCTCTTATAAAAGTATTTCAAATAATAAATGAAAAGAATGATAAAATTAAAATTTCACCATTTTTAACCCCCAATTGAGCATCAATACCTGATAATAACATTTATGCGCCTCTTGATTAAACAAAGCAAAAATGTCACTTATACACTTACTGAATGGATCAAACATGAGTTTTATTAAGTCTCTGGATCCTACTACCAATTTTCATGAAATAAGGAGGACAAAGAAATATGTTGAACTCCACCACGAGTACATAATTAGCAAAATCCTAACTGTGGGAAATCCTACAAGTCAAATATCTTGGGCTAATCACCAAACTGAAAAAAAAAGAGAAAGATAGAGGGGAACCTATACATTAAAAGAGACTTATGACACCTCAGTTTTGTTTTGTTTTGTTAATGAGCAAAACTAAATTATAGTGTCTAGGCATCAACACTTGAGTATTCAAAGTACAGAGAAATTGTAAGAATTCATTACTATAAAAAAATAATAATGGTTATTTTGGGGGGTGTTAACTGAGGAGATTGGGCACAGAGGCTTATTGGGTGCAAAGTTTGATTTCTTCTCTTGAATGCTGATTATTTTCTCTTGTAATAACTAATTAAGCTATATATTTGTGCATTTTGGGGGGGGGGGTTGTGTGTTATTTTACAATAAAATGGCTAAAAATTCCACTAAATATTTGTTAAATTGTCAAATATGAATAGCCTTATTAAAATAAGACCTTTGTGAATGTTGCTGTCATATTTTATTTATTTTTTAAGTTTTTATTTAAATTCCAGTTAGTTAACATATAGTGTAATATTGGTTTTAGGAGTAGAATTTAGTGATCCATCACTTACATATAACACCCAGTGTTAACCACAAGTACCCTCAATATCCATCACCCAATTAGCCCATCCTCCACCCACCTCCCCTCCAGCAACCTTGTTTGTTCTCTATAGTTAAGAGTTTCTTACAGTTTGCCTCTCTCTTCTTCCCCCTTCCCATATGTATGTTCATTGTTTTTCTTTTTTAATCCACATATAAGTGAAATCATATGGTATTTGTCTTTCTGACATATTTCACTTAGCACAATACACTCTAGCTCCATCCATGTTGTTGCAAAAGACAAGATTTTATTCTTTTTGATGACTGAGTAATATTCCTGTGTGTGTGTGTGTGTGTGTGTGTGTGTGTGTGTGTGTGTGTGTACACACCATTATCTTCTTTATCCATTCATCAGTCAGTGGACATTTGGGGTTCTTTCCAAAGTTTGGATATTGTTGATAATGATGCTGTATCAGGGTGCACATCCCCAATCAGTATTTTTGTATCCTTTGGGTAAATACCCAGTAGTGCAATTGTCGGATCGTAGGGTAGTTCTATTTTTAACTTTTTGAGGAACATGCACACTGCTTTCCAGAGTGGCTGCACCAGTTTGCATTCCCATCAACAGTGTTAAGAGGGTTTCCCTTTCTTGACATCCTGGCCAATATCTGTTGTTTGCTATGTTGTTAATTTTAGCCATTGGGACAGGTGTAATGTGGTATCTCATCGTGGTTTTGATTTGTATTTCCCTGATGATGACTGATGAGCATCTTCGCATTTGTCTGTTAGCTATCTACATCTCTTCTTTGGAAAAATGTTTATTCATGTCTTCTGCCCGTTTCTTATCTAGATTATCTGGAGGTTTTCTGAGTGCTGAGTTTGATTAGCTCCCATAGATTCTGGATACTAACCCTTTATCAGATGTGTCATTTGCAAATATCTTCTCCCATTCCATAGGTTGCCTTTTAGTTTTGTTGACTGTTACCTTCACTGTGCAGAAACTTTTTATATCAAGTCCCAAAATTTATTTTTCTTTTGTTTCCCCTTGCCTCCAGAGATGTGTCTAGTAAAAAGTTGCCATAACCAGGTTAAAGAGGTTAGTGCCTGTGTTCTCCTCTAGGATTTTGATGGTTTTCTGTCTCACACTTAGGTCTTTCATCCATTTTGAATTTATTTTTGTGTGTGATGTAAGAAAGTGGTCCACATTCTTCTGCATGTAGCTGTCCAGTTTTCACAACAGCATTTGTTCATGAGACTGTCTTTTTTTCCATTGGATATTCTTTCCTGCTTTGTCAAAGATTAGTTGTAGGTCCATTTCTGGGTTTTCTATTCTGTCCCACTGATCTGTGTGTCTGTTTTTGTGCCAGTACCATACTGTATTGTTGACTACAGCATTGTAATATAGCTTGAAGTCAGGAATTGTGGTGCCTCTAATTTTGCTTTTCTTTTTCAAGATTCCTCTGGCTATTTGGGATCTTTTCTGTCTCTATATGAATATTAGAATTGCTTGTTCCAGCTCTGTGAAAAATGCTGGGGGTATTTTAATAGGGATTGGATTAAATGTGAAGATTGCTTTGGGTAGTATAGACATTTTAACAAATTTGTTCTTCCAATCCATGAGCATGGAATGTTTTCCTATTTCTTTGTGTCATCTTCAATTTCTTTCATAAGTGTTTTTTAGTTCTGAGTACAGATCTTTTACCTCTTTGGTTAGGTTTATTCCTAGGTATCTTGTTGCTATCATATTTTAAAATGAGAAAACTATGCTATATAAAGAAATAATTCCAGTTTCCATGATGACATCCTTCATCAAGTAGCATTAATTATTCACACTAGTATAACATTATCCTGTATTAATAAGGAAAACGCATGATGAACTTCTACCAAAGAAAGATAGGTCAATGTGATTAATTTCGGTAAGATCTTTTGGGTTCCAATACATGCTTTATTTTTGTTTCCTGTATGAATAAATGATGCTTCAGGTCATGGGAAATATTTGACTAGCTATGGTTAAACAAAATTTATCAAAAAGTACTTCATTACCTTAACTAGTTTTTCCTTTATAAAATTAAAAGTATATTTTCCTTGCTTTCCATAAAGTTACATTTAAGTCAAATTAATAAGGCTGACTCATCAACAATTTCATACTCTTAAAACAGCAGTTTTCCACCTGCTCACAGTTTACCAACAGTAATAGGTGCTAGGCAGTGAGCAAGACTGTAAGCTATCATATAATATCCACACTCTAATTTTCCTTGCTTAATAGAATTTCACTACTATTCTGGGTGTCAACCAGATCTAGCCAAATTTTGCCTCCTGGCTTCCCTTGCAATAAGGAGTGACTTTTTTTTCTTTTTTAAGATTTTATTTGTCAGAGAGAGAGATCGAGCACAGGCAGACAGAGTGGCAGGCAGAGGCAGAGGGAGAAGCAGGCTCCCCGCCGAGCAAGGAGTCCGATGTGGGACTCGATCCCAGGACGCTGGGATCATGACCTGAGCTGAAGGCAGCTGCTTAACCAACTGAGCCACCCAGGTATCCCAGGAGTGACTTTTTGAGAGGTAGACAGACATATCTTATGGGGCTTCAACTTATATGTGTGCTAGATTTTGCTTCTCCCCTCCACAGCTTTCATCCAGGAATACAGATAAAATGACTACAGTTGCTACAACTACCATAGTGACTTTGGGAATAGAACTCAATACTAAGCATGATCAAGAACAAAGAAAGAACCTAGTTTCTGGTGACATCATGGAATCATGATTCTCTGATTATGCCCAGACTCCTCTTTGCATGGGGAAACTAAATCTCCCAATTTATTTAAGTGCCTCTATTATAAATTGGTTACTCAGCTAATCATTAACCAATGCAATAATCCCTTTCACTAATATGAGTTTCAACAGTGGTGCATAAACAATAACCTTAGAACACTGAAAAAAAATAATAAAATTACTAAAAAAAAAAAAATACAGATATGTGACCTTAGAGAAATCTGAAGGAAGTTGCAAAAATAATTCTCAGAGGTATAAATTTCACTTCCTTTTTTTCCCCTAAAGATTTTATTTACTCAAGAGAGAGCAAGAGAGAGTGTGAAAGTGAGAACACAGAAGAAAGGGAGAAGCAGACTTCCCCTGAGCAGGAAGCCCAAAATGTGATTTGATCCCAGGACCCCAAGATCACCACTTGAGCCAAAGGCAGCTGTCTAACTGACTGAGCCACGCAGGCACCCCCATACCTCCTTCCTTAAAGAAGGATTGCTAGGACTTAAACAGCATGAGCAAGACTTGCTGATTTGAAGGGAAAATGAAATAGAAATAATAAACAATGACAAAGTGCCAGTATTCATACTGCTTGTAGAACTTTCTATGGAATGTCATTGGCAACATCAACAGCTATAGCGGTAGTGAAAATATTTATTAGGCATCTGTATAGCTGTGAATTATACAGAGGTAAGTAGTGTTTGGATGAATTTGACAGCATGATCTCTGCTTCCAAAGGAACATTCATATATGTATGTTACAACATATGATGAGCTTCAAAGACACAATGATTGCCATCAACAAGAAAAATATACTTCTTGGCAGCCACCAGGACACATCATTTCTTTCCATCACTGGCAAGATCTTGGCTAGAATTCTTTTGGATCAGCTACTATTCAATGATGGCAACTGTGCACTCCCAGAATAACTGTGGCTTTAAACCACAGGGCAACTGACAAAATCTTTTCTCTATGTCAGAAATAAGAAAAATACAGAAAGCAGTCTGAATATTACTAAATTTATTGACTGCACAGAAAATTTTGACTCTGTAGACCTGAACTACGTGTTACAATGTAACTTTTTGTGCCTATGCTTTGTAAGGATCTAAGAAGTTGGTGAGACTGTACACATTAGTTAATTAAAGGTCATTTAAACAGCTACCAAATACCCAGCACTATGCAGATTATAGCTATTTGTACTATTGACTATTTAATGAGTATCTCTCCTATTAGAATATAAGCTTCATATAGAAGGGCCTGAGGCTATCCCATCACCTACAGAATTCCCAGTGCCTAGCAGTGTCTGGCTCATATTATTAGATACACAGTAACCATCTGTTGAATGAATAAAGGCACAGTTACAAAACACAATACTTATACTTCCCATGGGGAGACAAAACATGAAATAACTGTATCTTATTATCTAGATTAATCTTCACAATTCCCACTGTTGAGGGCAGTGCTGTCTAGTAGAAATTTCTATAATGATGAAAATGATTTTTTTTTAAGATTTTATTTGTTTACTTGACAGAGATCACAAGTAGACAGAGAAGCAGGCAGAGAGAGAGAGAGAGAGAGAGGGAAGCAGCCTCCCTGCTGATCAGAGAGCCCAATGCGGGACTCTATCCCAGGACCCTGAGATCATAACCTGAGCCGAAGGCAGCGGCTTAACCCACTGAGCCACCCAGGCGCCCATGAAAATGATTTTTAACTGCACTATCCAATATGGTAGCCACCAACCAGACGTGGCAACTGAGCACCTGAAATGTACTAGTCCAACTACATTACTCTTTACTCATCTTAAGCTACATAGCTGCATTTGGTTTTTATTAAAATTTTAATTAGGATTTGGAGTTTTAAGTAGAGAATGGGGAATCCTAACTTATGTTTTTTCATTAATGTGTTCCTTCTCCCCTACCAGTGCCCCCGAAATATACACAACTAAAGGAAATTTAAGAAAGGTTAACAGGTTGTTTGCCTGGGAATTCCACTCCAAAAAGTTGTAAAGAAAGGGTAGAAGAGAGCCTAGCCATTTTTAACTACATGGAGAATTAACCCAGCATTTCAAGTACCCAGTACTCAAAGTTAAGAGAACAAAGTCAAGAATTAAGAATACAAATAAATCCACAAAAATAACATCTCCATATAGTATTAGATGGGCAGAACGTATCCCACCCTCAACAATGCTGGATGGCTAACTGGACTGTCACATTGCAGAACATTCAGTGAACTGTTCAATATATATTTATTGAGTGTTTGCTGTGTGCCAAACACTGTTTAAAGCTCTGGGAATATAGCAATGAACAGACTGACAAAATCCCTGTTCTCGTAGAGTCTACATTTTGGTGGGTGGATAGAGACAGCCAGTCAACAAAGAATTAAGTAAAATCGTATATCGGGTGGCACTAAGTTCTAAGGGGAACAAAAAGTGGGGAAGAGGGACAGAGCATAAAAGGAAAGGGCTGGCTAGGGAAGACCTTATTGAAAAGATTAAATCTGGGGAGCCTGGGTGGCTCAGTGGGTTAAGGCCTCTGCCTTGGACTCGGGTCATGGTCCCAGGGTCCTGGGATCGAGCCCCGCGTCGGGCTCTCTGCTCAGCGGGGAGTCTGCTTCTCCCTCTCTCTGCCTGCCTCTCTGCCTACTTGTGATCTCTATCAAATAAATAAATAAAATCTTAAAAAAAAAAAAAAAGAAAAGAAAAGATTAAATCTGAGATACAACTTGGAGGTAAAGACACACGCCAGCAGATAACTGCAAAGAGAGTTTCAACCATGGAAACAGCAAATCCAAGAGACCTCAAATAGGGCAATGTGCTTTGAGCCAAGAGAGGAAGTATAGGAGTGTAGAAGAGATCAGAAAGTCACAGAGGCCCCCAGATCAAGGAGAGGTTTGGACACCACTATGCAACCTGAAATGTGCTTCTAAGAACAATTAGAAATTTTTGGAGGTTTTTGAATTGAAAAGTGATTTGACTTGCATTTTCAAAGATCTGCTCCGGATGCTATATTGAAAAGAAGAGTGTTGGTGGGGGCCGGGAGCGAAATGGAACAAAACAGATAAAATCCCCTGCCCTCAGTTAGCTTACATTCTAATGACTAGAAGCAGGTAGCAAGTACTTCTCAATTTCACAAACAATTTTTTTTTAACAGATTATCAATTTATTAAAAAGGTTGATTTAAGCATCTGCAATGGTGACTTCAACCTCAACTCCTGGCTCAATACTGATGGATGTAATCTGCTTAACAATCTCAGAAGGACTGTGCAAATCAATGAGCCGCTTGTGGATCCTCATTTGAAACCGATCCCAAGTCTTAGAGCCTTCACCACAAGGAGTTTTTCTTGTAGTGATTCTCAGAGTCTTGGTAGGCATCCGAACTGGTCCTTTCACTTTCAGATTCTTTTCCTTGGCGCCCCTGATCAAATCAGCACATACCTTTTCCAAAGATTTTACGTTGCGGCTGGTGAGAGTTATTCTAATTCGGTGAATCGCCACCTCCGGTTCCACGGGTGTCTTCCCGGTGTCTTTAAAAGCCATGGCTGCGGCGCGGCTTCCTGACCGACTTGTTCCTCGGTGAGAGCGAACAGCGGTGAGTCAGGAGCAGAAGCGGGGCCACCAAAGCACCGCCGAACCTGCGACCGCGTCTTCCTCAAAGAGCAACAATTTTTTTTTTATTCAGTTATTTATATAACTGAATTTTGGGAGGAGATGAAATAGCACAGAGAGGTTAAGTAACATGGTCATGTGTATACAATACCTTATTTGGAAAAAAGGGTCTCTACAGATGGGACTAAATTAAAGATCTCGAGATAAAGAGAGATTCCTATATTATTCTGGTGGGACCTAAATGCCATCACATGAATCCTTACAGGTAAGGACAGAGGGATATTACAGACAGATACACAGAGTAAGATACAATGTAGAAAACCTTATGAAGACAGAGCAGAGAGAGCTATAGCCAGCCACAATGCCAACAACCACCAGAAACTGGAAGAGGCAATAAAAGATCTCCTGTAGAGCTTCTGGAGGGAGTGTGGCCCTGCCTATAGTTTGATTTCAGACATCTGGCCCCCAGAACTGTGAGAAATAAATTTTTGTAGTTTCAAGCCACCAAGTTTATGGCAATTTGTTACAGCAGCCCAAAGAACATAGCTATCATACTTTGTACTGTTATCTTAACAAATTCACACATTATCTTTTATTTAGTGAAAGTAATATGGTATGATGACATACCATATGCCAGATTCTGGGGTTTTCTAAAAGATGTATTTATTTGAGAGGAAGGGAGAGAAAGAGAGATTGAGCACATGCACGAGTAGGGGGAGGGGCAGAGGGGAAGAATCTTCAAGCAGACTCCCTGCTGAGCACAGAGCCCAGTGTGGGGCTCAGTCTCACAACCCATGAGACTGTGACCTGAACTGAAACCAAGAGTCTGACGCTCAAAGGACTGAGCACCTAGCTATCCCCACATTCTGTTTGTAATACCAGGAATAAAAATGTAAACAAAACAAAGTCCCTACACTCCTGAACATGAGGTAATTTTAGAAAATAATAAGCACAGTGAAGAATATAAAAAAATGAGATGGAATAGGGAATGACTGGGAAGAGGACTCCTTTAGGCAGTGGAGTCAAAAAAGCATTCTCAGAAATCATGTGGTTTGAGCGGAGCTTCATGATGATGAGGGACAAACGCCCATACAAATAACAGGAGGAAGATGCTCCTGACAGAGGGAACAGAGTAGGGCAAAGATCTAGAACCAAAAATATTTGGCATATCAGAAGGCCAATATGGCTGGAGTGGATGAAAAACGGGAAGAAACTGCAATGTAAGACAGGTAGGCCATTTGTATCAATTATCTACTGCTACAAAAAAGCTGTGTAACAAACACACACAAAAGTTCATGTCTATAGCTTATGCTTCTAGAATCAGCTGAGAGTCTGCTAGGCAGCTCTACTGACCTCAACCGGACTTGGTTTAATGTCTAATGTTTGAATTGGTATCTACTGATTGAGGAAGGCCTCAGCTGTAGCAAATGGGGCTCTGCTCCATGTGGCACTCTCTCCAGCAAGCTTGTAGGGGAATGTTCTCATGATGATGGCGGAGGTTCAACAGAGAATATCCAGTGTGCAAGATGGGTTCAAGCCACTGCCTATGTAATATCTGATAACTTTTCTTTAGTTAAAGCTAGTCACTTGGCTGAGGTCAAAGTCAAGGAGTGGGCAGGTCACCCTGCCCTCAGTGGGAATACACAGGTACATGGTAGGGATACAGAGAACAATGAACAACTGAAGCCATCAAGGCAAGCTTCTGCAACATATAGGGCCTTGATAAACTAATGAATGTAAGAAGCAATTGTTTTTTAAATAGGATAATAATGTATTACAAATGTTGTAGGAGTTCAAAAAAAAAAAAGTTTTGACTATAATACTCAGAGAAAGCTACAAAGAGAAGGGTCTTGAAAGATATTTGTTTTAGATGGGTGGAGGGACAAGATGAGGAAATTTTAAGAGCAGAGAATAACATGAACAAAGTTATTATGGGAGAAAAGAGCACTGTATACACAGAATGAAGACAGGCATGTACACCAGTATCAAGACGTTCCCATCTGATTCAGTCTCTATCACAAACAGAAAAAAATAAAGTAGAACAAACAAATCTCATATGCATCCTACATAATAGAAACCACTCCATTTCAAAATATTTTGAGAGTCTAGAGTTCACAATGTGATAATCAGGAATGTCTGAGGACAGAAAACAGCCATGAGAGTACAAACAGAAGATTCCAAACATGTGCAACAATGAAGTCTCAATGTAGTATTTACCATAATGGTGAAGAAACCTGAAATTATGAATCAATGTATACAATACAACAATCCTTTTTGGTAACCCAATGTTACCAAATGCCTATCAGGATCTACCCTTCCCTGAGTACCACATAAACAAAGCTATCATCACATTGTTATTTTGGAAGCATGCTATCAGATGACTCCAAAATTGCTAGGAATCAAAACAATATCCAAGAAATCTCTTTTCAAGGCAACTAAAAAATTTGGCCACAAACATAATCTCAAGCATGTTCATGTAAATATTGAGGTTACTTATATCTTGATTCATGACATTAAGGTTTTAAGGCAATTCTCAAGAATTTTTTAAGCTTTAAAAACTAGTAATATATGGATCACTAGAACGGACTCTTCATCTGGCTCTTTAATTATTAATTCTGCTTATATGATACTAATAGCAACCTCTCATCCAGTAAAGAGACTCAGGGAACAGCCAGTCCACTAGTGTTCATAGGTATATAAGAATTCAAATCTTTATACAATTAAGTAAAAAAAAGGAAACCTCATGCAAAGCAGGCCCCTAATTCAAATACATATTGTAACAATATAAATATTTAATCAATTACAACAATATAAATATTTAAATCAATTAGCAACTGGAGCAAAAAAAAAAAATGAGCATGGAACAAAGCTTGAGGATAACAATGTTTCTACTCTCTTGGTCTCATATTCACTGGACTAATTCCAGTAGAACATCACCAACTCTCTGCATATCTTTGACCATCCCACAATCCCACTAAACTGAGTCTGGTGACAAGATTCCCTACCCATCCCCATTGTATGAGCACAACTGAAAAGTTTTATAGCTTCCACAACCCTCAGCTGGGCCCCATATACATGAAGAATCTCTAAAGCCCACACTATGAGCCTGAGCCTGCATGCTGGGAGACTTGAATCTATACTATGCCCTCAAATTGAAGACAGACTGAAGCTGATTCTTCCCAGAAAGACTGGAGTCAATTCATCAACGAAATTCAAACTCTCAGTCATGTAACATCCTAATTTCACTGCTGAATCTTCAGTGGCCTAAATGCCTATCAGGATCTACCCTTCCCTGCGTACCACATAAACACCATACACAGACAGAAACACCACCCCCTTCTAAGAAGTGGAGAGACTGCTTCTTTTGCCAGCCAAATCCACCTTGCCGAATACCTTGCTGTTCTTGTTCACTATCAGAATGTGAGCCCTCCAGTCATCCATCTCCCCCACACTGTCATCTCCAATTAGCTCTGTGCTTCCTTCTCTCTCCCTCCTGTTTATACTATGCTTTCTGGGTAATAAACACCCTTATAACCTTCTCCACTGATATATTTTTTTAAAGATTTTATTTATTTGTCAGAGAGAGAGAGAGGGAGAGAGACCTAGAGAGCACAGAGTGGCAGGCAGAGGCAGAGGGAGAAGCAGGCTCCCTGCTGAGCAAGGAGCCCGAAGTGGGACCTGATCCCAGGACGCTGGGATCATGACCTGAGCCGAAGGCAGCTGCTTAACCAACTGAGCCACCCAGGTGTCCCCCACTTCACTGATATTTTAACCATTACACATATGTAAGAGTTGGGAAGGGGGATGAATGTCAATAACACATAAAATCTTCTGTTATGTGAGTCCCAGAAATTCAGCAATGCTATTTCTTTCTTTGTTATCATCATGCTGTGATATCTTCCATCTTTCAAGAGAATTATTCCCTTGGTGTCACACCCTCTCCTGTCCACAGTGCAATTTTTCTGTATTCCTCAGCATAAATTGTTCATATAGGTTTTTTATACTTAACATCTCTACTGTTCTCTTCCTGTTCATTCTTAAATCCTCTCCTATAGGTGTTTAGTCTCCACTAACATCATTGAAACTTCATCAAGGTCACCAGTGACTACCATATGACCAAATCAAAGATGAACTCTCAGTTCTTATCTTACCCAGTATCATTTGTGCTTTTCTGCATTTATTGAGATCATGTTCTTACTCCTTTATTCAATTAATATGGTTAAATCTGATTTTTTTTAAAGCTAACTCTACATTTCTGAATTAAACCTCACCTGGACATTAATTATGATCCTTTCCATATAACTGGTTTCTACTTGAAAATACTTCGTTTAGAATTTTTACATCTATGTTTACAAGAAAGCCTGGCCTGTTATTTTCACTTCTTATAATATCCTTGTCAGGTTTGGTGCCTAGTTTATGCTAGACTCAAAATAAGTGTTGGGAAATTAGCAGGATTCAGACAAACAGAACTAAACACACACATACACACGCACACACACATGATTTGCTACAAGGATTCTATTTCATGCATTTGTGGAAGCTAATTAGGTAGTCTCCATAAGTTTGTAGCATCTGGTGTTGGAGTCCAAAAGGTAGGCAGTTGGGAAGGAAAGATGGACATAAAGTAGGGAAGAACAGGACAAGCTGAAACTCAAAGGGCATGAGCTGAAACCAGTGAAAACAGACCGAAACTCTCATCTGATCTTTTTGCGTCAAACATGTCCTGTAAGGAGGGCTAGTGTCCTTTATCACAGAACTATACACAAACATACACACATGTCCCAGGAGACAGAAAAACTGAAAGTGGATCCAGGGGAAGGTAGAGCTGTTGCAGGCCTGACTGTTACCCAAGCCAACCAGATAAGCCAACAGGTAAGCAACATTATGTGTAAGCTACAAAATGAATGCTGACATTTCTGTCCTCTAAGTCTCATATAAAAATGTCTCTTGTGGCCAACTCTAATTAGAGACATACAGATAAAGGGAAGGAAATTTTGGAAAATGTAATGCAGTCCAGGCAAGGTGATACATTACAAAGCTACCATAGAAACTATTTCTTCTTCTTCTGTTTCCTGATAGTGTTTTTGTTAAGATTGGTATTATTGTTTGGAATAATACATCAGCGAGGGCATTTGGGCCTAGAGTTTTCTTTGCAACAAAGGGTTTTAATTTATGGATTCAATTTATTTAATAAATACAGAAATAGAGAAATGTTCAGATTTCCTATTTTTTTGTGCCAGCCTTATGTCTTTTTTTCCTACTGTATTTGTTTATCTCACGAGACTATTTCCCTCAGGCTGTCTGTATTTGTAAATAAAGTTTTATTGGGACACAGCCATGCCGTTATTAAATATTATGTATAGGTGCTTTTATGCTGCAATGACAGAGCTGTATAGATGTGACTGTACAGTCCACAAAGCTTAAACTACCTACTATCTGGCGCTTTACAGAAAAAGTTTGCCAATCCCTGATCTGTCTCATCTACATTTATTGGCAATGAGTTGATCATAATATATAATTATTATCTTTGTTAATGTCTATAAGATCTATAGTAATGTTCTTTTTATGTTCTTGGTATTAATAACTTCTGTTTTTTGGCTCTCTTTCTTTCTGCTACAAGTCACTAAACTATCAACATAAAATTTTTCTATTCTATGGTTGCATTCTATTTTATTGATTCCTACTCTTATATATAGTAACCTCTTTCTTGTATTTTCTTTGAGTTTACTTTGCTGGTTTTTTTACAAGTTCCTTAAGATATAAGCTTAGATCATTATTTTTTCAATCCTTTTTATTTTTGAAAATATGCATTTTTTTTAAAGATTTTATTTATTTATCAGAGGTGGGGGAGTGAGCACAGGCAGACAGAATGGCAGGCAGAGGCAGAGGGAGAAGCAGGCTCCCTGCTGAGCAAGGAGCCTGATGTGGGACTTGATCCCAGGACGCTGGTATCATGACCTGAGCCGAAGGCAGCTGCTTAACCAACTGAGCCACCCAGGCGTCCCGAAAATATGCATTTTAAAGCTATATATTTTTCCATAAACACTGAGTAACTAAACCCCATATTATACCATATTCTCATTATCTTCAGTTCTAAATACCTCTGAATTTCTGTTGTGATTACCCTCTCCAACCATACATTATTCAAAATTGCATTGTTAATATCTAAACATATGATGATAGTCTTAGCTGTTTTTTCCTGTTAATGACTTCTGTTTTAACTCCAGAGTGATAAAAGAATATGCACTACGATTCCAAATGTGAAATTTGTTGAGACACAAATTCAAGTATCCAAAGCAGGTTTGAAATGAACCAAGTTGAGCCACTTATATGCTTGACTTCAATATTATAAAACTACAATAATCAAGATAATATGGTACTGCAGGGACGCCTGGGTGGCTCAGTGGGTTAAGCCAATGCCTTCGGCTCAGGTCATGATCCCAGCGTCCTGGGATCAAGTCCTGCATTGGGCTCCTTGCTCAGCGGGGAACCTGCTTCTCTCGCTGCCTCTGCCTGCCTCTCTGCCTGCTTGTGTGTACTCGCTTGTTCTCTCTCTCTCTCTGGCAAATAAATAAAAAATCTTAAAAAAAAAAAAAAGATAATATGGTACTGCAATAAGAGTCAATAATTAGGTCAAGGAAAAATCAGAGGGTCCCAAAATAGGTCTGTACTTTTGGTCACTTAGTTTTTGAAAAAGGCATCGAAGCACCACTATGAGGGAAGGAAAATCTTCTCAACAAATGGTACCTAAACAGTAGTATATCCATATAAAAACAGGAACTTACTAAACACTAACTCATACTCACACCATACACAAAAACTAACTTGTGATGGATTATAATAGACCTAGGTGTAAAAACTAAAACCATATAACTTTTGGAAGATGTATAGGGGAATATCTTTAAGTCTTGAAGGTAAGCAAAAATTTATTAGGACACAGAAAGTAATAATGATAAAAGGAAGAATTCATAAATTAGGCTTTACCAAAATTTAAAAAACTTCTGTTTCTCTACACACCCAAGTAAGAAAACGAATAGTCAGGAGAAAAAAAATATAAATACACACACACACACAGAGAAAAGATTAGAATTCAGGATATTTAAAAACTTCTTACAACTCAACAGTTAAAAAAAAATCCTTCCCCCCAAAAGAGGAAAGATTTAAAAAGACACTTCACAAAAGAAGATACGTGAATAGCTAATAAATACATCAAACATGCTCAACATCATTAACATGGAAATGCAAATTAAAACTACAATGAAATATCACTCTTCATCTACCAAATGACTAGAAATAAGAAGACTGACAACATTAAATATTGGTGAGGATGTGGAGCAACCAAAGCTCTAATAAATTCTTGATTAAAGTATAATATAGTAGAATCATTAAAAAAGAATAAATCTGATAATTTCTGGGACACCTGGATGGCTCAGTCATTTAAGCATCTGCCTTCGGCTCAGATTATGATTCCAGAGTCCTCCCTGCCCAGCAGGGAGTCTGCTTATACCTCTCCCTCTGCCCCTTTACCCCCACTCATGCTCTCTATCTAATAAAATCTTTAAAAAAATAATCTGATAATTTCTTTTTTTTAATTTTTTTTAAAATTTTATTATTTATTTGACAGAAAGAGATCACAAGTAGGCAGAGAGGCAGGCAGAAAGAGAGGGGGAAGCAGGCTCCCTGCTGAGCAGAGAGCCCGATGTGGGGCTCAGTCACAGGACCCTAAGATCATGACCCGAGCCACCCAGGCACCGCAATCTGATAATTTCTTATAAAATCAAACATACATCTACCCTATGACCTAGCAATTCCATTCAATTTAAATCTTAAAAAATTTTTAAAATTTTAAAATTTTTAAAAAGGTCCACAAAACGACTTAAACAAAAATGTTCATAGAAACCTTATTTATAACAGGAAAAAAAAAAGCAGATACAACACAAAAGCCCATCAAAAGGAGAATGGATAAACCAACTGTGACTTATTCAAACAATGGTAATAAAATGGAAAGAACTACTCCTTCATACATCACAGATGTCAGACATGCTGAGTAAAAGCAGCCTTACACAAAAGACTGCATACTGGAAGACTCCAGAATGGGCAAAATAATTCACAGTACAAATAATCAGAAAAAAGATTGCCTCAGAGCAGAGGTCTGGGGTGAGGAGTGGAGGCAGTTAACTATGAAGAGGTAAAAGATCACTTTCTGGGGTGATGACAATGTTTGACCTTGAAAGGAGTTTGGGTTAAGCAGCTGTATAGATTTGTCAAAACTCACTAAATGCACATTTATGAACTGTACATTTTTTGTAAATTTTTACCTTAAAAGAAAAATTTGTAAGCAAATATTAAATTCTAGTTAATTATTAACATGTTGAAGTATTTAGTGAAAAGTATATTGACACGTATATTTTGAAATGCATTAGAAGATTAAGATGATTAAGGGAGGGACAGAAAGATAATAAAACAGGTGTAGTAAAATATTAAAAATAGAATCTAGGTTGAGGTGTATGGATTATTCACTGTATAAATTTGGGAAGTAATTTAAGCATTCTTACATCTTTTGGTAATATAAGTGAATAATCTTGGCTTTTAGATTCATAAAATTGGCCATTAAGAAACTCAGGGTTCTCAGTAAAAAAAAACAATGACCAATCCCTTTGATTTGTATTGCAGTTAGTAGCATCACAGGGCAAAGATCTGTCAATTGGAGGGAAAAAAAATTCGATAAAGCAGTTTTCAAATATATGGTATTAGTAGTTCTTCATAAAATGAAGATCATATCTGATATAAACCTTTAGCCTTTCCAAGGTTTTCTGAACCACCCAAGCCCATCTGGCAATAAGTTTCCTTCTTCAAAGTTCCTTTCTGCCACTTGGGGACACTTAATTTTCAGCATCAATGGAAAAGAAATCTACTATGCTCCATTGCACATCAGAGTAACCAATTTTTTTAAAGTTATCATTTAAAAAAATTGGAAACTATCTCCATAATTAAATGGTTAGGAGAAAACCTCATACTGTTCAGAGGCTATGACAATTTAAGCAAAATAAAGGGAAACATCAACTAATTTTTCTAAACTGTTAAAATGGTTTGAATTTGGTCCTGATTTTGGATGAGTATCAGCCAAACCAATTCATCTAGTGGAAATTTAAAACAAAATACGTAATTATAAATATTTACTGCATTTCCAAAACAGCAGCTAAGGGAAAAAAAAGTTTACCATTAACAAGGACTTTTATAGATTAAACAGCATCTCCAAAGCATGTTCAAACCCTGGGAAACAAAGCAAGGCACAGCTAACAACATTAAGAAGCCCTAAGAGGAAAGTCAGAGCATATTGGAGTCTTTTATTAAAAATACACTCTCAGAAAACATATCCCTAATAATATTTAAATAGTCCCCAAAAGAATCAGCAATTATTTCCACCTCTAACAAAATTTAGAGAAATCAGAATATTAAATAGTATTGTCCAAGAACTTAAAATAAATACCTAGAACACAAGAGTTAAATAAAAAGGAAACTTTAATATGCAATATATATATATATAGAGAGAGAGAGAGAGAGAGATAGTAAACAGATTCCCTTTCAGAGAGAATTTTATACTGAAGAATGAATTGATACATCCAATTCCAGCAATATGGCAGACTACTCGTGTAGAAACCACCTCTCAGTAAAAAATATCTTAAAATGCTCAACAAAAACATCTTTTATAAAGTATGACTGCACTGGTGGTAAAATAAGGGACACCATAGGAAGCCAGAAAAGAAAAAAAAAATGCAGTATTCCACAGGAGTTAAAAAGGGTTAGAGACAGCATTTACTCTGAGAGATTCTGTGAATTCCTGGTGGCCTAGCACCTGGTTTTAATGACCCACATATGCTGGGACAGAAGACAAACCTTAGGACCCAAGTAAATGAGAGCTCAGATCAGAAAATCACACATAAGCTGGGAACCCCCATAAGGAAGTAAACTGTTAAAAAATCCAGCTGGTAGAAGGAAACAAGCCTTTGTTGGCAAAGGCTCTGAGAAGGGGAAGTGGGAAGAAAAAGCATATACTGTCCCAAGACTTCCTAATGACAAAGGTATACTAACTTAGTTTGGTATTTCTACTGACTCTGTGGCCTGAAAAAGCTCAAGCATAAATAGTAAAGTGGCCCTGGACTTCTGTGCTCCAGGGGAGTGGCAGAAGCAAACATAGGAATTTCAAGAACTCCTCTGGACACAGTTCAATGAATATATGCAAAAAAATGAAAATTCACTAAACACATGAAGAAGATACCATGAGCTAGGGATCAGCAGAAATAAGAAACTACAGACTCAAACAGGGGAAGACAGCAGATACTAGAATAATTAGATAAATATGAATGTTTAAAAATAAATGTTTTAATAGATTTAAAGCAATAAAAAGAGACCTTTTTTTTTACCCCAACATGATGCCTGGGAGAAAAACTATATTAATCTACCTATATAAGATATATAGAGTTTTTCTGAAAATATGGGCCTTTTAAAAAAATTTCATTATATTGCTACCGACTTATGTGTCTCTTCTACGCCAGAGATTTTTTTAAGTTTCTTATTTAACTCTTTAGGCATGGTTCGTCAGAGAAATTTTTAATTTAGTTATTTCTCTAGCCTCTGTGAAATAATTAATGATATTTAAACAAACTCTTAATTAAGAACTAGAATTCATAACTTAAAGAATTTAAGATGTGTACTTTTATAACTAGTACAATCATCTTCTTAGTAATGTCTTATAAATTTTAATGTCCAGGTAGGGCTTTTATTCCTTCTCAAAATAAATAGAACAAAACTGAGAAAAAAATATATAAATAAATATGCTGAAAAAGAGAAACCAACAACTGACCAGGCAGATCTGAAAAGGAACTAAATAGAACTTTTAGAAATAAAATATATAAGAAATTAAATTGAAAGCTCAATACATGGGCCAACTGGGTGGCTCATTAAGCGTCTGCTTTCAGCTCAGGTCATGTTCCCAGTGGGCACCTGGATTGAGCCTTGCATTAGGCTCCCTGCTCAGTGGAGAGTCTGTTCTCCCTCCCCCTCTGCTTGCCACCCCTCCGACCCCTGGCTTGTGCTTTCTCTCTCTTTGTCAAATAAATAAATAAAATCTTAAGAATAAGTAAATGAATAGAAATAAATAAATAAAAATCTTTTTTTAAAAAAAGCTCAATACATAGTTAAACACCAGAGTAGATACAAATAAAAGTGCCCTGGTAAGCTTGAATATAACTGAATAATTATTTAAAAATGCACAAAGAAAAGAAAACGTAGGGAAGAGAGTTATAAGATCTAGAGGACAGAGTAAGCAGGCAGGCCCAATGTATATCTACTGGGAATTCCAAAATGACAAATAGAACAGGAGAAAGGCGATATTCAAAAGAATAATCACTAATAATTTTCCAAAATTCAAAAGAAACACTCAACCCTTAGATTCAAGAATGTAAGCCAGGATGAATTAAAAGAAATCCAAACCCACACACGTCATGTGCAATTGCAGAACATCAAAGCCAAAGAAGTTTTAAAAAGCAGCCAGATAGAGTATAGAAATTACCTAAAACGACATCATGATTAAAAGCAACAACTGAGGGGCGCCTGGGTGGCTCAGTGTATTAAAGCCTCTGCCTTTGGCTCAGGTCATGATCCCAGGGTCCTGGGATCAAGCCCTGCATCGGGATCTCTGCTCAGCAGGGAGCCTGCTTCCTCCTCTCTCTCTGCATGCCTCTCTGCCTTCTTGTGATCTATCTGTCAAATAAATAAAATCTTAAAAAAAAAAAAAAGAACAACAACAACTGATATCTTACCAGTAACAATGAAAATCAGAAGAAACTGAAATAGTAACACACTAAGGTAAAATAACTGTCAACTATATAACTGTACAGTCAATGACACTATTTTTCAAGAATAATAGCAAAATGCATTTAATTAAAATAAAGCACTAAGAGACCTTCACCAACTTGGCATCTAACTCAGTATATTTCAGAAACTTGTAATTCAGAAAGAAGAAAATTGTCAAAGGATGATCTCAAATGTAAAAAGAAATGGTGAGGAAAAAAAAGTAAACTTGTAGGCAAATCTAAACAAATTGTTAACTGTGTAGAACAGCATAATAATTTTTAATTTATTTCATTAAAAAAATCAAGAAAGAACTTAAATCTTAGAGAGTAATAGCATGTAAGTTAAGAATAGCAGTAACTGGAGTTAAAGATTCTAAGGTGTTGACATTATTTGGGAGGAGGACAAAATACTGACTAACTTGAACATAAATAACTGAAGATGATATTAAAATGTTTAAGGTGGGGTGCCTAGGTGGCTCAGTCAACTACGCATCTTACTTCAGCTCCTGTCATGATCTCTGGGATCAAGCTCAGTGTTGGGCTCTGCACTCAGCAGGGCAACTGCCTCTCCCTCTCCCCTTATCCCTTCCCAACTTCTGCTCTTTCTCTCTCAAATAATATCAAAAAAAGAATAAATAAACAAAAATAAATAAAGTGTCTAGGGTACCCTCTAAAAAAACAAAAAATAAATTAAACTTAGCCAGAAGGCAAGAAAGGGAGGGCGTGGTGAAGAAAATGTATTAGAACAAATAAACATCACAAAATAAGATAGTAGTACTGAATCTCAACAATTTGGTAAACAAAATAAATGTAAATGGGCTAAAGTCTCCAAGAAAAGGCAAAGACTGTCAGACTAAACATTCCAAATTCAGCCACACGATATTTACAGTAAACACATCTAAAACATAAAGATATAAGAAAAATAATAGTAATAGACACATTATTAAAGCTGGAGAAGGTCATGATACATGATTTGGTTTATGAGGAAGATGAAACAATATCTAATTTGAGTGTCCTAATAACATCAGCTCAAAATAAGCCAAAAATTGCAAGCTACAATAAGAATTAAGTAAGTTCATTACAGTGAAAGATTTGTATCTCTTTCAGTAATTGACAGTCCATGTAGACAAAAAACACACAAAGCATACAAGATTTAAACAACATATTATTTTTTTTTAATTTTATTTTTTATAAACATATATTTTTATCCCCAGGGGTACAGGTCTGTGAACAACATATTATTATGTTTCATTTTAGGGACACAACAATAATGTAAACATATTCTTTTCAAGAATAAATAAAACTTTAATGTAAAATGAAGATATTATAGTCTAAGGCAAGTTTCTATATGTTGAACTATATGAAATTGGTATTTGTATGTCAAAAACAGCTAAAAATCATAATTATGTATTATTTAATCTAAGATTTCAAATACTCTATAATTTATAGACCAAAATTTCTGACAACAATTTTGTTGGAACTTGGTACCCTCTCCCCCAAAATTAAATTCCCATGTGTTTGGAATATTAAAAATATCTAAGTAATTGAGGAGATAAAGAAGAAATAATAATAAAAACAATAAAAACTTAGAATTAAACATTGAACATTCTATTTATCAAAATTGTGGGAATTAGCAAAAATGATACATAATGGAAAGCATATAGTCTTAAGTGCTTATTTTTAAGTATGTTTTTTGCTTTTAATTTAAGAAGTTATAAAATTAAAAAATAAGCCTTCCCCAAATAATAGCAGAAATTAATGAAATAGAAAAATAGAGAAGAGCAACAAAACTAAAATTTTTTTGAAAAGGCTAACCAAATTGATAAATCTCTAACAAGCCTGATCAAGAAAGATGGGTAAGAGAGTGACAGCAGAGACCACAAGACTATAAATAAACATAACTAAAACGAAATGCAACTACAGATGGAGCAAGGTTTAAGAAATTTAGAAGAAAATACTATTAATAACTTTTTGTTAGCAAATTTGAAAGCTTAAGTGAAATGGACAAATTCTATAATAAATTAAATTCCTGAAACAAACTAAACAGAAAAAGAGAGAAACTGAATGTTTCTACAGTTACTGAAGAAAGTGAATTAATCATTTAAAACAAAACAAAACAAAACAAAAATCCCACCAAGAAAACACCACACTCAAATAGTTTTACAGGAGAGAAAAGAAAAGGAAAAAACTTACTCCCCAGTTCATTTTATGAAGCTAATACAACTTTAATGCCAAACCAAACAAAGGCAATATAAGGAAGGGAAAGTACATATCAATCTCAGTCAAGATAATAAACACAAAATGTACTAAGTCAAATATTACCACATTGAACCCAACTATATTTTTAAAATGTTTCACAAATACATGGCTGATTTAACATGAGAAAAATCTGTTCATTTATTTACTAAAGACTGAAGGAGAAAAATGATATGGTCATCTCAATAGATGTAGAAAAAGTATTTGATGAATTCAATAACAATTAATGATCAAAAACTATTAGTAAGTCAGAAATAGAAGAGAACATCCTGCAAGTTATAAAGAATATCTATGAAAAACCAAGATTAAACATCATGCTCAATTTTAATTTAAAAACATTAAAAGCACTCTATAAAATCAGTGATACTTGCAAAGATATCTGTTATCTCCATTTCCAACATTTACTGGAGGTTTGGTCAATATCAGCGTGTATGCTCACATAGACATAGACACACACACACACACACATGAATATAGAAAGACTTGGAAGAAGGAAATAAAGTGCCATTATTTTATTATTTATATCAATTGTCTTTATGGAAAACCCCAAAGGATTAATACATGTATAAACTATTTGGAATTAAAAAGATTTAGAAAGTATTTTATGCATAAGAGCACTACACAAAAGCCAATTGCACATGTATGACCAGCAATAACATTAGAAAAAGTAAATTTTTAAAAGATACCATTTATAATAACTAAAATAATTGAATTATAAATAACTATAATTGTTTAAACAAAACATATGTAAGAATTTTATGAAGAAAATAGTAAATGTTATTAAAAGATTTTAAAAATCTATATAAATATGGAAAAGTACCATGTTCATGGGTGAGAAAATGAATTATCTTAAGTGTCAATTGCAAAAAAAAAGAGTGTCAACTGCCTTCCAAAATTAATCTATAGAATCTATACTACTCCCTTCAAAATCCCACCGAAGTTTTTACAGAACTTGAAAAGCTGATGTTAAGATTTATTTAAAAAAAAAAATGGAAAAGAATGGTCAAGAAACTGCTGTAGAAGAAAAACTGGTAGGTGAATAGGGGATTGGAAAACCTGACCAACCAGTTATCAAAAATTATTCTAAAATTACAACAATTAAGACTGAAGATTTGCAGTCAAATAAGAGTTTAAAAAGAGACTCACATGTATACAGAAAGTTGATATACTGCAGAGAAGTCAGAACAGATTAGTGAGATCAGGACAAATTATCCAAGAAACGTTGTAAGGACATTTGGAAAATATAAAATTGTATCTCTATCCTACATCATACATGAAATTTCAGATGAATTAAGAATTTAAGTGTAAACATCAAAACATTTAAACTTCAAGATGTATAGATGTTGATGATTTCATGGTTGGGAAAAATTTCTAAATAATAACATGTTGAAGATAAAGAGAAAAAAATTTAAAATTTAAAATTTAGCAGTTTGGTCCACCAAAACACACCATAAAGGGGTTGAGAAAACAAGTCACAAAGTGAGAAAAAATATTTAAAACACATATAACAAAGAACAATATCGAAGATATATAAAGAACTCCCATAAATCAATATGAAAAACAATCCAAAAGAAAAATGGACAAAGATTTTTTTATTTATTTTTATTTTTTAAAAAAATTTTATTTATTTACTTACTTATTTACTTATTTATTTGTCAGAGAAAGAGAGAAAGAGAGAGAGCACAAGCAGGCAGAGGCAGAGAAGGAGGCTCCCCGCTGAGCAAGAAGCCTGATTTGAGACTTGATCTCAGGACCCCGGGATCATGACTGGAGCTGAAGGCAGTGGTTCAATCAACTGAGCCACGCAGGCATCCCACCTTTTTTTTTTTTTTTTTTTTTTTTTAAAGAAAAGATGTTTTTTAAAGAGGATTTTATATAAGAGAAATGATAAATGGCTTATGAGCACATGAAAAAACACTCAACTTCTTTGGGAATCAGAGAAATACAAATTAAAAGGTCAATAAGATATCCAAGTATTGGTTAGGACATGGAGGAATGGGGACTGTCAAACCTGGCTCACTGGAGCTTAAATTGGCTACTATTATTCTGTAAGCATTTTAGCATCAGTAAAGCTGAAGATGTATATTTCATGACTCAGAAATTCCATACCTGGGAATATACTCTAGAAAAATTTTTACACATACGTACCAGAAGATAAACACAAGAATGTATTATCTTACTTGGTGAGGTCAAAATAAGAAATTATTATGAAATACTTAATTAAGCGTCATACAACATACTTATCCAAAATTGATATTTATGGAACACATAAATATTCTCTTCATGGACTTCATTAATTATTAAATTTATTAATAAATGTCAACAATATCCTTTTGTAAATGCAGAGATAAAACACACCTGACAGATCAATTTTTGATATATCATGAATAACTTTTTGTTTGCACTGATAGGCATATATACTTTAATCACTAAAGACTAAACTGAGCATTTATAAAAGAAAGTCCTTTTTGAAGATTATTTCAATTTAATCAGGATTAAAATAAATAATACTTTTATCCTTATAAACTTCAAATAAATTTAGTTTTAATATCATACTTAATCAGAAAATATACAAAAGAAAACAATAAGAATAGGGAGAGCCTGGTGTCCTATGGTCTTCCTTAATAACAATCCATTTTCAAGAGACTATAATCTACTCAACAGAAATCGTTCTGCCAAGGATATTAATCAGATTCTAAGAAAATTCACACTCAAAATAATAAGCCACTAAAACCAAAACAATGTAGGTATTAGCAGCTATACAAGAAGTCAGCCTCTCTCCGATGAGTCATTTCTAAAATAATGAACATCTACGTCTTTGCTTTGAAGTGTTTTATTCAAGCTGGAAAATATATAAAGGTAGGAATCACCTACAAAGTAGGTTGACTGAGAAATTTTTCTTCATTTTCCATAGTCTTATTTGACTCTATGCAAACATCACACTAAGAATGGCAAAAATGAGTCTCTCTTCCTACCTATTAATCCTAACTTTTTCTCTGTTTTCTCAAGGCATTTTACTTTCAGCATCCAAATCCATAAGAAATTTAGAAGATGACATGGTATTTAATACATTCAGGCTGGGGAAAGCCTTTCAGAAGGAAGATACTCCACAAAAATCAGTTGCTGCTCCTTCTCTGGAACAATATAAAAATGATGAGAGCAGTTTCATGAATGATGAGGAAAACAAAAATTCAAAGGTAAGTGGCAATGTGACTTATCCTTTCTTCAATGGAAATCTGAATGATTTTTACAATCAAAGTAAAATTGATACTTTTATAAATAGAAGTATATATAAACCATCACACTAAGCTTTAGGAAAACTGATGAAATTTCATACACACCAGGTTGTTGTTGTTCTCTGCACAACACTCTTATCCAAAAGTTTTCGCCCCAAAATTTTTATCTAATGTATTTTTAAAGAGTCAATACTGTACAGAGCATCTCTGAATTGATCAATGAGAATATTATACAAATATATTACAGTCCTATTACCAGTAAGACAGCTAAAACACAAATCAACCTTTTCTTTACAGAACACAGACTCCAAACATAATTTCTTAAATCATGGTCTGCCACTGAATCTGGCTATAAAACCTTATCTTGCACTAAAAGGATCTGTAGCTTTTCCAGCTGAAAATGGAGTTCAGAATATTGAATCAACACAAGAAAAGAGAGAAATTGGGGATGAAGAAAACTCAGCTAAATTTCCTATAGGAAGGAGAGATTTTGACAGTGAGTAGTCTTTTAAAAAATTCAATTCTTATATCTTAATATCATGAAAATAGAAACTCGGTGTTTAACTGGAGTTGGATCTGATTTTAACAAAATCAAGTAAGACCATGGTTCAATTAAGTGACCCCTGCCAAAGATGTGGGATTAAAAGTCATTTAAGGGTTATTATAATTCTGATTTATTCAGAATTAGCTATTAGATCCGTTTTCTTATTTCTAATAAATTTTGTGTGATTATAATAGTGCTTTAAACAATTTAAACTTTTTTTCCCTCCAGTGCTCAGATGCATGCTGGGAAGAGTTTACCGACCTTGTTGGCAAGTCTGAAACCTGTTGGACAACATCATCTTTTCCGAAGAAAACAAAATCATTTAATTGTCTGTCGGGGAAAAAGCCCTTAACATTACTATGACTTGTGTTACTTTAAATGCTTGTTTCAAAAGAAAGCAGCTGCTAACATATATCTGTAGCCTAAATGATATGATTTATCTGTGCATTAAACTTTGTGAATATTCTGCATAATGATTTACTAGTATTTTTTAAATGCTTAACTTACCTTATATACATTTCAGACCAACATAATAAAGAATCATAACTTATACCTTGCTCTCTTAAAAATTAAGTAGATGCCTTTGGCAAATAGTTAAATATACACAGAAATCTAAAGCACATAAAAACCAAATTCATAGTCTAAAAAATTGAGTTAACTTTGTCTGGCCAGTAATCAATTTGTCCTTGGCTGTACACTTGTTGTTTTTTGCTACTCTGGCTACTTTGCCACATGGTTTATTCTGGAAATTGTTTGATGTCTCACATATCTTAATATTTTTATGTTGAGGTGGTTCATTTCCACTATCACAGAGATTATTTTTATCATCTAAATCCACCTGTTTCCTTTTTGAGCTTTTATTTCCTGTCTGACTACTTGATTTTCTTGCCACTTTTTCAATTTTACTTCTATCCAGACGAACATTTCCAGAACTTGTTCCAATTGCTGGCCTTCCAACAGATGAATTTACACCTTCTGTTATGCAAGATGAAAAAAGGAAAGAAATTACATAATATTTAGAATTACATGTGAAAATTACAATAAACTTTAAAAATCACTAAAGAATATTCAAAAATTTGATTTGCAATCACATGTAAGTCACATGATTAACAAATACAGCTACATTATTAGCACCTTACTTTCCATTTACCATATCATATTTTTATCCCACCAAACAACAAATATTTGCTTTCCTTGAATGCATGCACTTAATCTTTAAATGCTACATGTTATTTCTTAAATATATTTAGTTAATCTGTGTCCTATTCCTCCTAGATTTGTACCTAGGTTTAACTTTTTAAATAAACCCATCTTAAAAATATAAACCTTTACATTTCACATTTCATATTTTTCAAAACAAAATTTTGTTTTACTTAAGATAAAAACCAATTTGGGGTGCCTGGGTGGTTCAGTTGATTAAACATCTTCCTTCTGCTCAGGTCATGTTCCCAGGGCCCTGGGATCAAGCCCAACATATTGGCACTCTGCTTAGTTGGGGAGTCAATTTCTCCCTCTGTCCTTCTGCCTGCTTATGCTCTCTCTCTTGAGCGTGTTCTTTCTCTCTCTCTCTCTCTCAAATAAGTACATAAAATCTTAAAAAAAAATTAATACACTAGAATTAAATAGTTATTTAATTACTCAAATAAGTTCAATTACCAGAAAGGTCATTTTCCATGGGAAGTACATACAAAGGCTTGGATGCTGAATTAACATCATTCCATTTATCCTTGTTTATTGTGCAGTCATCTTTATAAGTACAAGCAAACTGGGATCTAATTAAGGTTTGTTTCATCTAGTAAAAGGAATACAGAAGAACATATACAGTTTTTTAATTTATTTTTTTCGTCCAGACATAAAACTATTCTATGATAATCAAGATACAAAATTTCCCTTAAAAACTCCATTATTGGGGTGTAGGAAAAGAATATATGAAACAAGATGGGATCGGGAGGGAGACAAACCAAAAAAGAGACTCTTAATTTCCCAAAACAAACTGACGGGGACCAGGGGGGAGAGGGTGGTAGGGTTATGGACATTGGGGAGGGTATGTGCTATGGTGAGTGCTGTGAACTGTGTAAACCTGGCAATTCACAGACCTGTACCCCTGGGGCTAATAATACATTATATGTTTATAAAATATTAAAAAATTAAAAAAAGAAACTCCATTATTCATTGGGAATTTTTAACCCTTGATGTTTCATAATTTACTCATCCATTGCTACACAGGCATTTTTGTTCTTTTCAGTAATACCAGCTTTTTATACCTTTTAACAGTTTAGAGAAATCAGCTTTAGACTCCAGAACATGTGACTACTTGAATATTTAGGAAAATAAGAAAGATGATTCAAATTATACCATTCTAGGAAGATCTGACCAAGTGATTTAATGGTCAAAATAAACTCTTGCATTTATCTTCAAAGATCATAAGTAGGAGAAAATCAGAAAGCTAAATTTAATTCTTAACCACAAAAAAGGATGTCAAGAAAGTAATTTATGAAATGTATTCTGCAAACATAAGACCAGTGGCCACTTTAGGGACAGAAATTAATTTCAGAACAAAGTAACCTCTATGGATAATGCAAATTTCAGTAAATTACAGCTGATGTGTAATGACATTCAGTTATCATGGAGAGATAACTTCAAATTGAGATGTCAAATCCTTTTCAGAAATAGATGTTTAAATTTCAGATAAATGAATAAGGAAGACTTCAACAATTCAAAAATTTAACACTTCAAACCATAACTATATTATGTTGAATATTACTTACAAAATACTGATTGATAACAATGTTGTTCATAACATCTGAAAAAGCACAATTTTATACTTCATATTCAGTAGGTAAATACTATATTATACATTCAGAGAGATCATTGCATTAATCAACTTAGATGTTAGCAAAGATAATGGCAGTGAAATCCACAGACTAAGGTTTAAAAGAAATTAGATCAACCCAGTTGCTTCATCAAAGCAAGTGTTTCCAGGGAGCGTCTAGGTGACTCAGTTGGTTTACTGTCCAACTCTTGATTTTGGCTCAAGTTATGATCTCAGGGTCCTGAGACTGAGGCCCAGGTCAGGCTCCAAGTTTAGCAGGGAGTCTGCTTCTCTCCTTCTCCCTTTACCTCTGCTCCTCCCCCATGCTTTTGTTCTCACCTGTTCTCTTTCTCTCTCTCTCTCTCTCTCTCAAATAAATAAATAAATGGATCTTAAAAAAAAGAAAAGAAAAGAAAAGAAAAAGCAAGTGTTTCCAGGATGACTTTATATACTTCTGACTAATGGTGTCTATGAGAGCTCCAATTCCCACATTAAAAATTATGTTTAATTTTCTTTCATTTTAAGCACAAAAATTCACAAAATTGAAAAAAATGTGAATATGTAAAAGATCAAAAACTATTTTAAAAAGTAGAAGAGAGTATGGGGAACCTGGGTGGCTCAGTGGGTTAAAGCCTCTGCCTTCGGCTCAGGTCATGATCCCAGGGTACTAGGATCGAGCCCTGCATTAGGCTCTCTGCTCAGCAGGGACCCTGCTTCCCCCTCTCTCTCAGCCTGCCTCTCTGCCTGCTTGTGACCTGTCAAATGGATAAACTAAAAAAAAAAGAAAAAGTAGAAGAGAGTAGTAGTGGGCTCTTGATTAGGGATGATGGACTACAACCCAATATCTTCCTGAATCTCTATGAATACAACTACTATTCTACAGTTTCCATCATGAGATGCCCTAAAATTCAACCAAAGGTTTTAACTAGCCCTTTCTGGACTTTATTAATTCCATAAGTAAAGAATTAAAACAAATGATTAAAGCTATTAAAATAAATTTTGTTAATAAAATGAATTCTGTAAAGTTTATACTATATCACATTGTTACTATAATAACATTGTCAAAAACCTTTTATTACTTTCTGCAAAACCAGTACTAACTGTTGATGTTATCGTTTTTTTTTTTTTTTTTAAGATTCTATTTATTTATTTGAAAGACAGAGATCACAAGTAGGCAGAGAGGCAGACAGAGAGAGGAGGAAGCAGGCTCCCTGCTGAGCGGAGAGCCCGATGCGGGGCTTGATCCCAGGACCCTGGGATCATGACCTGAGACGAAGGCAGAGGCTTTAACCCACCGAGACACCCTGGTGCCCCGATGTTATCTTTATTATTATCATTATCATTACTATTATCTGTGACATTATACATTTCTTTCATTTCACCAGAGTTACTGCTTAGAGATAATAAACTTATTCTGAGCAAATAAAATTATTGCCCATAATGAGCTATAAAAGAGTATGGTAAGACCATGAAGGCAAATGAATGCTAAGTGGCTGTCTAGGATTGCTTTTGTATTACCCAGATAGTGAATGCAACTGTGGGTGGCTTGGAGGACTTTAGCATCCCACCACAAAATCTTCATCAGCACCCCCATAAAATACTCTAAATAAAAATACAATAATTAGGGGTGCCTGGGTGGCTCAGATGGTTAAGCGTCTGCCTTCAGCTCTGGTCACGATCCCAGGGTTCTGGGATCGAGTTCCACGTCAGGCTCCCTGCTATGCATCTCCCTCTGCTGTTCCCCCTGCTTCTGCTCTTTGGCTCTCTCTGTCAAATAAATAAATAAAATCTTTTTTAAAAATTAAAATATAATAATTATATTATTTAGTACAGGAAATTGATGTTTTCTCAATCTCATGGTTAGAATAATAAACATTTCTTTAGAAAGCTGTGTTATTTTTAAAAATTTTTGACACACACCTAAGTAAAAACCTTTCCTTGCTGTGTAATATACAGTCACAAAATAAGTGTCATAGTCATCACACTAGATTTCCTCTCTTTAGGCCTCCTATAGAAAAATTTGTGAGACTCAGTGACAGTAGGGTAATTTCAGAAAACCAGAATTACAAGGTAATGATTTTTAAAATACTGAGAATGGATCCAGATGTAAAAGGAAATAGTTAACGACTTTATTTACCATAAAATATATTATTTATAAAAATATTAAAATATGAGAACCACAACAATTCTACGGTAATCTTTGGATACTTATGTCTAAAGGAAATAACTGAGTAATTACATTGAAGGTGTTTTTTCTTTTCGGAAGAGATTTTATATGAGTTTCCCTTTCTCTGCCCTGTACAAAAATCTCTTTTTATCAATTATGACTTATTAAGTTCCAACCACAGGCACACAGAATACTAAAGAGATTACTAAAATGGCTCCTATAATTACAAAGACATTTCACTTATAAAAGCTGCTTTTGACACACAGCTGGAAGAAATAATAAACTGGATAACAGACTCAAGATTGAAAAGTGTCAGAAAGCTAGCACCATAAGTAGAAAACAATAAGATGAGAATGAGTGAGGGTAAACAAAGTCCTATATTTAAGTTCAAAATATCAATTACAGATGAGGATGAGGAAAACTTGACTTAAAAACAACATATGAAAAAGAACTAGAGATTCTCATTGATCATGAACCTGACTGGAGCCAACAATGTGATGTCTGGCTAAAAAGATCAGCACAAAAAGACAATGATGTGATGGGAAAGGCACCAGATTTGTAGTTAAAAGACCTGCTTTCTAATACTGGCCCTATCACTTATAATCTAGATGATTTCATGTAAACTTATGAACTTCTCCCACTTATCCACACAGAAATGAGAATAATATTTATCTCACAGAACAGTCAGAATTAAATAGTTAAAAATTTGAAAGGACTATTTAAGTTCTAGAGCTCCATCTAGGTACCATGTAATTAATTAATGTAATAACATCTATGAAGACAGTTTTTCTGTAGAGTAGTAATCTATTTAATTAGATTCCTCAAGACCAAGCCAACACTAAAATTATTCTAGGAATGCAACTCAAAAACTGAACTTATAATCAGCATCTTCATTTTAGTTATTAAAACAATACAAGCTGCACTGGCTTGTATTTATAATTTTAAAGAGATTGCTTTTCCTTTGTTCATAAAAGTTGAATTTTTCTGCACAGGATTAGTGGCTACATAGAATTGAGATTACTTCCTGTGGCAAATCATCCAAATCTCTCTGTGTATTTTATTTGGAATCACAAACAAGCAAAACAATTCCCTCTTGAAAGAGCTTTTGAAGTACTAAACAACTAAAAATATTCATACATGGCTGTTAAAGTCATTTTATGTTCAAGTCACATGAGAGAAAAGGATTGAACATTTTCCTTTGTAGAGTGATTTCCCCCCTTTGGAAAGATTTCTATCCACAGTAAAATTGCAATGAACTTCAAACTTGCCAAGAATTGGAAAAGTCCTTTTGCCACAAGCTCTTTTTAAATTGGAATTATTAGTAGGTTCCCAGTTTGAGGAAAATAGTACTTCACATAAGAAAGCCTGACTCCAGTTAGATTAAAACAAATGAGTCAAAATACTGTAAAAGTCACAGTCATTCACAGTCTTTCCTGGAGTTAGCCATTAATAAAAGATAATGAAAGTGCTAAGCCCCATTATGCTGATAAATTTATCAACAAGTATGAAAAAGGAAATTATTTTCAACATACTTATTAAATATGGAACTGTAAATAAATATTCTAAATTTACCTTTTCATTCTTATAGTATTATTTTTTCAAAAAAACAGAATTGCTACCCTTAATGGTATATGGATTGTAAATACATCAAATAAGCCATTTCTTCATCAGTGAAATTTCATTTATTTTGCTAACTAGCAGAAAGACAATATTTTTGACCTAAGTAGTAGCACTACTTTTTTTTATGACTCTTCATTATAATTACTATAATTACTATGTCTTTATTTACTCTTTGGAAATAGCATAAAGTCTTATACCTGAATACAAATTCTTGCTCTTTTACTTACTAACTTTACGATCTAGAAAATGATGCTTCTAGAATTGAACAATGATTAATTGTGATGAAGGATATAAAATGTCTAGTAAAACACTTGACACCTAGTGGGTACTCAATAAATACCAACTTCATTATTTCAGCCCAGTGAATTCAACTCTAGTTCAATCTAATACAAACATCTCATATTCACTCTAATAATAAAAACCCTGCTCACTCTCTTAAAGTCTTTGCTTAATGTCACCTTCTCAAAGAGACCTCTACTAATCATCCTATCTAAAACCAAAACACACTCACAAGAACATATTCTCCTAACTCCCTTCCCTAGTTTTTATTTTACTCCACAGCACCTTCTAATGTTCTACATAATTCACTTTTTCATTTTGTTCATTATTTGCCTCTCCCAACTAAAATGTAAGCTCCATGAACAAAATCCTTAGTTTGGCAACTGGTGGTGACCTGCTCTGGCCTTCCTTTGGCCCTCCCCTCCTTAATGGACTTGTGCTGGCCTCTTCCTCTAGACTCAAGCGCTGACTATTTTATGGCAAGGGTAATGAGGAGTAGAGTGTGCCCACCTCTTTGTGGAGTGTCCTAAGAGTGTGGAATAGAACAAGGGTTGAAAGAGGGTATCGGGATGGGCCAAGGACTTCTATTTAAATTCTTGTACCCCAGCCCCACAAATACCTGGGGAAGATTTGCCCATGAGGGCAGTGGTTTTTGTCTGTTTTGTTCACTGATGTATCCCCAGTGCCTAGGATAGAGTCTGGTACCCAGCAGGCATTTGATAGATATTTGCTAAATGAATCATTTAAGTAAAATGTTAAGACTATAACAGATGCATGCAAGAGAAAGGTATGAAGGAACAGAGACATGAGTAAGCAAAGGCTTGGAGGAAGAAAAAAATTTTACAGAATAGATTCTATTCTTTAATAGAGAGAAAGAAAACCATATGATACAGAAATGAGAGAAGTAGACTGGCAAAGAACAGCTATATCACCCTGAGGACAAAAGCACTGAGATAGAAAAACATGTACAAAGTAAACTCTACGTGGTGAAACCATTTGGCAAAGAACAAGAGAGATGCATACACACAGAGAAAACCTAAATCCCATTTGGGTACTGAGAATCATGCCACTGAGTCCTTAAGTCCCATTATGTACACTGGCCCTTTAAGGATTTTAATAGTCCACATTTCTCAGGTTCTCATGACACAATATCCTATCTTCTATCTATCAATATCTTATCCTTACAATAAGCCCTCCAAAAATTAACTCTTACCCAAAACCACAAAAGTCATATTTTCCTTAACCTTGCCCCACACTATTTATTCACTCATTTTGTACAACTACCCAATATATACTCTATATGAGTGATATAATCTAACATTTTCATCAGATTATTTGTTCGGCTTGGCAGTCTCTCTTCCATTCTCTCTGCCTATTTAAACCTTATTCTCATCTCTCATGGTCAGAGCAGCATTTCCGGTACTTACTTGTCTCCTGTTATTCTTTTTGTAGGTATCTCTAAACTACCAGAATTGCAACTGTTTTAATATGCTATTCATCATGTCCTTCATCAATTAAACTTAAATAAAATTAAAAATCCACTGCCTCAGTTGCAATGACCACATTTCAAGTGCTTAATAGCCATGTGTGTTGACATAGTTATAGAACATTTCCACAGAAAATTCCACTGGAGAACACTATTCTAGATCAAAGCTTATCATCTATACCCTGTAGCACTTTTTTTTTTTTTTAAGATTTTATTTATTTATTTATTTGAGATAGAGCAAGAGAAAGAGAGCACACAAGTGGGGGCTGGCAGGGAGAGAGAAAGGGAGAAGCAGACTTGCTACTGAGCAGGGAGCCTGATGTAGGGCTCAATTCCAGAATCCCAGGATCATGACCTGAGCTGAATGCAGACACTTAACCAACAGCTGCTCCAACCTGTAGCACTTTTATGTGCTGCAAATGGATTCTCAAAGGACTCTAGGACATTGTTTTTTGCTGGGTTTGGATTATTGGAACACATATGCAACTTTGTATTAGTAAAAAAGACCTTACATCTGTTCCCCATGTCTTCCCCAAGTTTTCTAACAACTACCACCTGATGATGTGAAAGAACCAACTAAGCTTTAGAAAAAATTACTATCATTATATCTTCTAGAAATACCATTTCTTCCTATTTTCTCCTCTGGGACTCTAATTAGGCACACGTTAGACTTTTTCTAATTGTTCTAATGACCCATCTTCAAGTCCAGGTTTACCACCTATGCTATGTCCGTTTACTATTAAGCTCATGTAATGAGTTGTTTCAGATAATGTTTTTGTAGTTCTAGGAATACAGTCTTACAGATTTTAATTCTCTGCTGGAATTCCCCAATTTTTCACCCATTTTGCCCATCTTTTCCTGTAATTACTTTTATATGTCGAAAAAAATTTTAAAGACTTTAAAGATTTTATTTATTTATTTGAAAGAGAGACAGTGAGAGAGAGAGCATGTGAGGGGAGGTCAGAGGGAGAAACAGACTCCCGATGGAGCTGGGAGCCCAATGCAGGACTCAATTCCAGGACTCCGGGATCATGCCTGAGCCAAAGACAACTGAGCCACCCAGCAGCCCTATGTTGAAAAATTTTTAATCCCTAGCCTGCTAATTCAAATATCTGGATTATTTGTAAATCTGACAGTATTTTTAGTTTTCTCTCTTAATTAAAAGACAAATCTTCCTATTGCTTTTCACGTCCAGTATATTTTATTTTATGCTGGATACCGTGTATAAAGAAACTGTAAAGCCTCCAGATGAAAAACCTTCTTCTATCTACAAGGGTTTCTCTTGTCTCCATTAAGCAGACAGAGCAAAGGCCTGATAACCTCAGTGCAGTCAGGGACTGAGCTGACTAGTTAGGTTGCAACTTGTCATAACTTACATTTGACTTCTGGTTCTTATCTCTTCCTTGACAGTGTCCCTCCCAGGCTTCAGTCAAGAACTTCATGGTTTTCCATCGTCTCTGACCTAAAAGTCTGGAGGATTCATTCTGCCTTCCAGAGGTTTTTAACATTATGCTCTTTGGCCTCCCACCTGACTTCATTTCCAAATATGACAAATATGTGAAAGGAGACAGCTGTGTGTTGAAGGGGGATCGCACTCCTCAAGCAGGGCCTTGTCTTCTAGCTATCTCAAGATCATAGGTGATTGAGTTTACCAAATCGAAGCTCCTTATCCTCCCACCACTCAGTTTCAAAATCTAGCATATGTACAATAGGTAAAAATAACCATGCATTCGGGGTTCCTAAATTTTCCAAATTATTGCCAGTGCCTCAAGAGACCCAGAAACTTTGTTGGTTCCTCTTTCCCTCCATAGAGGTCTTTTACCTCGGCCAACATCAACCCTTGACTCATACCTGAAACTGGCAAATAATTCCAGGGAAGAAAGCAGTTGATAATATGCTGCTCACCTCAGAAAGATTTTACCCTCCTCAGATTTTTAGTCTACTTAAAACTATTAAAAATATATTACTTTAAAATATATTCTACCCTATTTATCTGCTTTTTATTGTTACTGTTGGGAGAAATGGTATTCTGCCATGACCTACTATATCCTAGTTCAAAACAATAGCCTCCAAATCTGTGAGTGATTTCTTCATTCTGTTCCCTCCTTATTTGACAGCATTTTATTTTTTATTTTATTTTCTCCTCAGTTACATTTTGAAGGCCGCATACTTTCTGTTATTCCTCATTTTTCAGTAGCCTGAGGAGTGGTGGAGGCAGGAGTAGCATTTGTCAGAGGAAACAGTTTGAAAACATTTCTTGGTTTCCACTCTTTCCTAAGAGTTTATTATATGTTATATGTGCTATAGGAAGTTTTACTCCCTCTACTTAGCCACTATATCTCATTCAAATGGAAGGGGATCATTTGGGTAATTTCCCTGGTACATTATGTGGCATTAGAGGCTTCATTTGTGTGTGTAAGTTTCAGGGTTCATTTTTCACATTTAAGCCACATTACTATCTAATTGCCACTTCTATTATTTTTCTGATAAGGGAGGAAAAAAAGAATACACACACTTAGTTGGCGCCTCAGTTTGGGAAACATGAGTGGTAATTCTCAAGATTTGTCAACTCACTAGTATAGTATCCAGGGACTGGGCTGTATTAAGTTGCTAAGTCATGCTGTGCCTCTTCCCTCTAAAATCTTCAGTTTCTTTCCTTGGCCACCGTTTTCGAAGTTATTATATCTAACTGCATTATTTTTTTATTGTTTTCTCTTGGTGAATGTTTTTGTTAGTTATTACTTTATAGATATTTTAAGGGAAGAGAAATTCTATGAGTTACGTTCAATCTACCATTTTAGTTTGGATATACTCAGAGTTTTCTAAGACTAAAGGTTAAACTGGGATATCTAATTAAGAATTTTCTAACTCCATGAGCACTGGACTGCCTGACTGCTTACAAAGGTACCAGTTATTGACAGTCTATTTTCCACACTACCTGAGTCCTAATTTTCACTGTCCCAACGACTCTATGTTTTAAAGATCCAGTATTTTCCTGATCAGCTCACCTAACTTACTAAATCAGTTAAGGCTGATTATTCTATGTATTATTTTAGGTATATGGGAAAAAAAAATAGACTCAAAATAAGGAAAAGACCTGTCATGTGACTTGTCTATTGTGCTTGATGTGCAAAACCTGCTAAACCAAGTTGAAAGGAATAAAAGTAATTAATTTACAGGGATATAAGGACGTATCTTCTTGAAAATCTTTTAAGAAAGAGGTATGAGGATACTTGCATGAACTGTTCGGAATTGGGGGTGGGACAGGGGATGGGATATAAACATTTTCTAAAGACTCCTATCAAAACCATGAAGGTTCAGAAAGAACCTTCTGATTTCTATCACAAGGGAGTTTACTTGACTGTCATTGACAAGTTTTCCAATAAGCAATAATGGGAAATAAAACGTGAGGACTTATAATGAATATGGTTGCACAAGACTTTGTGAACAGAGAGGTATATATTTTTAATTATAAATGGGAAACTAGGGGCACCTGGGTGGCTCTATGGGTTAAAGCCTCAGCCTTCGGCTCAGATCATGATCCCAGGGTATTGGGATCAAGCCGCGCATTGGGCTCTCTTCTCAGCAGGGAGTCTGCTTCCCTTCCTCTTTCTCTGCCTGTGTCTCTGCCTACTTGTGATCTCTGTTTGTCAAATAAATAAATAAAATATTTTAAATAAATAAATAAATAGGAAACTAAAATCTAAGTTAAGTTAATTTGCCCCATATAATAATTACATGAATATTTCACAATTACCATCTACAACATCAAAATTCTGAGTTCCTTAATATTTTCTATTTTTGAAGTGCTCTTTCCAAGATACTATTTCAACTACAGATCATATATTCTTTCCCTAACTAAAAAAACCATATGCAAAAAGAGCAAAAATAACCAGATAATAAGACAAAAAGCTATTAAACTACTTTTCCACAGTTACTTCATAGTAAATATTAGTAACATTTTTGTTGTTGTTGTTATTCCAACAAAATACTTTTTCTGGCTATGGTTCAGCTGTATACCTGGCTAAACCAATTATTTTCATACTTTGCTTTTATAAAGACCACTATACAGCAAAATACAATCATAAACACCAATTCCTTCCTCTCTCTATTGCCATTTAGTGTCAGAGCCAAGTAGACTAAGCCTATTAAGTAACAGAAGCAATGTAAATTTAATCTCATTAGTATTTAACCATGGCTTTGTACACTGGCATAAAACATTTCATAGTAGTTATGAGATCTTAGATAAGGTATTTTCTCAGGCTTTTGAGACTGTATTAGATAATCTCTCTTCTACTTCCCAAAACTTTATAAATTTGTCTGTACATTTTATAGTAATTAGCTGACTCTTAGCAGCTTCTTAAAAAAAAATAATAAAAACGTTCTCATTCTTCATATAGACATTTTCATTTTGATTTTCTTAATTCTAACAAAATATCCCAATGATCTTTTCTTACTTTAAATTCAATGAATTAATATGTAGTGTATTATTAGTTTCAGAGGTAAAGTTCAGTGATCCATCAGTTGCATATAACACCCAGTGCTCATACATCATGTGCCCCCCTTAATGCCCATCACCCTATTACCCCATTTTTCATTCCCCTCTCCCCCAGCAAACCTGTTTTTACCCTATGGTTAAGAGTCTCTTATGGTTTGTATCCCTCTCTGATTATGTCTTGTTTTACTTTCCCACCCCATCCTCTATGCTCTTCTGTTTTGTTTCTTAAATACCACACATGGACGAAATCATGTCTTTGTCTTTCTCTGATTGATTTATTTCACTTAGCATAATACCCTCTAGTTCAAACTATGAAAAGAGCACAGATGTCCATTGACAGATAAATGGATAAAGAAGATATGGTATATATATATGTATGCATATATACATATGAATATATATACACATATATAAAAGTGCTCAGCCACAAGAAAAAAATGAAATCTTGCAATTTGCAACAACATGGATGGAACTAGAGGGTATTATCCCAATGATCTTTAAACGAAAATATTAAAGTTTATCAGTATCCATAGCCTGGGAAAAAATTTATACATTACATTTCTGGTACTAATAAAGTCCAAAGAAGGATATTTTTTATTAATATATAATGTTTATTATTTGCTTCAGGGGTACAGGTCTGTGAATCATCAGTCTTACACAATTCACAGCACCCACCATAGCACATACCCTCCCCAATGTCCATAACTCAGCCACCCTATCTCTCCCACCCCCACCCCCACCCCCCAGCAACCCTCAGTTTGTTTCCTGAGATTAAGAGTCTCTTACTTACAGTTTGTTTCCCTCCCCAGTCCCATCTTGTTTCATTTTTTTCTCTCCCTTCCCCCCAAATCCCCCCAGCCCTGCCTCTCAAATTCCTCATTTCAGAGAGATGATATGATAATTGGCTTTCTCTGATTGACTTATTTTGCTTAGCATAATATGCTCTAGTTCCATCCATGTCATTACAAATGGCAAGATTTCAGTGGTTTTTTGATGACTGCATAGTACTTCATTATATATATAAACCACATCTTCTTTATCCATTCATCTGTTGATGGACATCTAGGTTCTTTCCATAGTTTGGCTATCGTGGACATGGTCGCTATAAATATTCGGGTGTACGTGCCCTTTTGGATCACTACATTTGTATCTTTAGGGTAAATACCCAGTAGTGCAATTGCTGGGTCACAGAGTAGCTCCATTTTCAACTTTTTGAGGAACCTTCATATTGTTTTGCAGAGTGGGTGCATCAGCTTGCATTCCCACCAACAGTGTAGGAGGGTTCCCCTTTCTCCATATCCTCGTCAACATCTGTCATTTACTAGCTTGTTAAATTTAGACATTCTGACTGGTGTGAGGTAGTACCTCATTGAGGTTTTGATTTATATTTCCCTGAGGCCAAGTGATGTAGAGCACTTTTTCATGTGTCTGTTGGCCATTTGGATGTATTAACAAATGGATTTTTTAAAAAAAATCTTATGCCTTGACTATAAGTACTTATGCAATATAACAAAGGATTAACAAATTTTACTCATAGGAAAATTATACAAAACACCGTGATATATTCCATAGGTATTAAGTTCTGACAACTAAAAATTACCAAAATAAAGACAAGACTTACTAACAGAAACTAAATGGGTTTTGGGTATGAAACTGATGATAACTAAAATTTCTGCTATTTGGACTAGCTTTCCAAATGGGAATATAAATAGCATAGAAATTAGAGTTCTCAAAGTTGTATGAAGATGAATAACTGCTTGATAATTAAAGGTAATTGTAAATTTACAGGAAAATTTTGTTGAACAAATGAATGAATTTCCAAACATAGAAGAGTATATCTAGCACATAGTAGATGCTCAATAAATGTATACTGAATGAGTTAAGACTAAGTTTCTTTTCGAAAAATAAAACCAAGAAAATTTTAAACACTTAAAAAACATACTATTGGCTACTTACAGGCACAGGTGTTTGAAATGAGGACAGGAAAACTTAGTTCAAATCAAATAAAGATAAAAAAATACAAAGAATAACTCTAGTCAATAAACAATGTGAAATGTTCATCTTGTCTTAATCTACAATTAATGATAGTCTACATTGTAATGTCTTCAGACAGGAACCAAATGGAATTTATAGTCTCTCAAGATTTAGTTTAATATGTGAGAAATGTAAATGAGAAAATCATGTCTGATTTCCCCCTTCATTCACTGCATAGATATGTACTGAACACTTACAATAGCAAGTGCTTATTCCTTTCCTTCTTTAGGTCTAGCAGTTGGAATAAGCCAAAGACTAATTAGCCAAGCTTGTATAAAAGGAAGGTTTCTATATGTCAGTGTCATAACTCATTTTCCATTTAATTCCTATTGTTCCATATACAATATATATTTAAATATCCAGCTCAGTTTTCTATATTTCTTCTACAAATAAAACCATTTTTATCATTTTTACAACAGTACATTAAACTATACCTTAATTTTTTTCTCTTGCATTGACTTATGGATGCGTTCTCTTAGGGCTTTCACGGATGAATTATTCACTTGTGTGGGAGATCTAAGTCCAAAAAAAGTAAAAATGTATAAACAAAAGTAGGGTTTGAACTCGTTTTTGCCCCTCCCTTATCCAAAAGCAGTAATAAAATAAAAAGACAACTAAATCTAGTTGTTTATAATACTGCATAAAAGTGTCAGTATTACTGAGAGTTCTAAATATTAATAATTTGCTGTTAATTAATTCCATTACTACATATTTGAGTTTCTAATATATGTAAGGCACTGTGTAAGATATTATGAAGGATAGAAAGTAGATTCACTCACTGCCCTGAATTCAGGCATCCTAAAGCCTAAGGAAATAAGATACCCATACAACTAAAATTTAAAATAAAAAAGGACAAGTGCTGTAGCAGGGGAATTCAAGAGAAAAATACCGTTCAGAAATAGGACGGTCAAAGAAGGCACAATGGAGAAAGAAACACCGGAGCTTTGGAGCCAGACAACCCTGGATTCCTCAATAAATTCCTTTCTGGCTTAACAGAGCCAGAGTCATAACCTCTTTAACTCAAAAGACTGTTATATAAGAATAAAGAAGAGTCTATTCTAAGAAACACTAGTTTATAACCTTACATTGACTTATATTCATAAACCACATTGTCCTTAATTTTATCATTTCAATGCAGACCATGAAAAAATTCACTTTACCATGAACTGGCACTTGTCTGCACAATGACAACTGTAAATGCTAAGGAACTGTAAACAACTGAAATATGTTTGGCCATATGGTTAAGAAAAATACTTCTTTAAAATGGATGTAGGGATTGATTTTATTTATTAAAGTTCTATAAACACAAAATAACTTTCTTTTAAAAAAAAATGGTAGAATTGGGCCCCTGGGTGGCTCAGTGGGTTAAAGCCTCTGCCTTCGGCTCAGGTCATGATCCCAAGGTCCTGAGATCAAGCCCAACATCAGACTCTCTGCTCGGCGGGGAGCCTGCTTCTCCCTCTCTCTCTCTCTCTGCCTGCCTCTCTGCCTACTTGTGATCTCTGTCTGTCAAAAAAAAAAAGGTAGAATTGAATCTGAGAGAAAATTTAATCATTTATGTTTTTACCCAAAAAGCAAAACTTGTTGAACAGAAGTAAGGTAAAAGAAGAAAACACAAAGGTTCATTTTCTTTCCACTCTTTTCATAAAACATTGATAAAATACATTTTCATTGTTAGGAAAATATTTGAACACTTTTGAGGAACAAAATGAGTGAATTATATCATGCCCAAATATAAAAGGATAATCATTAAAACCTGGTGAAGAGATTTATTTATTTATTAAGATTTTATTTATTTATTTGACAGAGATCACAAGTAGGCAGAGAGGCAGGCAGAGAGAGGGGGAGTCAGGCTCCCTGCTGAGAGACAGCCCAATGCGGGGCTCGATCCCAGGACCCTGGGATCATAGCCTGAGCCGAAGGCAGAAGCTTTAACTCACTGAGCCACCCAGGCGCCCCAGTGAAGAGATTTAAATAAATTGGAGGACAACACTAAATAACAGACCATTGCAAGTTTTCTATTTAAACAGAAGAGAAAAATAGAAGAGAGCAAATAAGTAGGATGACTTTGTAAAGTTTCTCCACAATGTACTAAATAAAATTTAAGTTTTTGTTTTAAAATTTTACATGTTTCTATAAACGAATGTTCATGAATATAAATACCACAAACCTTTTCAATGTTTGATCTAGCTCTTATAAAAACTGGAGTGTATCAATATCTTTTTTTTGAGTGTATCAGTATCTTGCACAGAACACCAAAACTACTTTGGTAAGTATTTTTCTCCGTAAGAGGAAGAATTAAGAGATGTCAATTTCAGTGTAAGTCTGGTGTACACACTCTCTCCTGTTCTCATGAAGAGAAGCACAATACGTGGAGGATGGACCTTAATTTTTGGAGCAAGAAACTTTTGCTACTTGCTAACTGTACTCTCTTAGGCAAATTACTTAATCTCTGTCTCTGTCTTTCAAGTGTCCAATTTTTAACTTATTACATGGGGCTATTACTGAAAGATGCTGTCATGAGGGCTGAGGTAATATAAGTGAAATAAATATTCCCAAGTAAAAACAAATGCAAAAAAATAAAAACAAAAATACCTGTCATATTCTCACAAAATACTGTTTTTATAAAAACTTCCTCATATCCAAATGTTCAATCTCCCTTTAAGCTTTTGTTTTCTTTCTTCACACTTTTCCATAGTCTCCAAGTTTCTTCTTAATCAATGAGATGGTGTTTTTTTATTCCCTTTGTAGACTAGAGTTAACATTTACATACATATCACTTCCACATTACTTACCTAAAAAGTGTAAGAATAGAAACTCCATTATAATGAATTGTGTTTTCATCATCATATAAAAGCTCTGCTTTGTTTTTGGTAGGCATACTGGCTGCTTCTTCATCCAAAAGAACTAGTAAAGTTTTCACAGTGTCTCTGCCACAATATGCAGTCCCATGGTTTATGGCATAAGATTTTGGCTAGAACAAAAAAATACTATTAAGTAAATGTAACAATCACCAAAGTTGGGGCAATCAGCTATTCTTTTCTATTTCTTGTGCCACTGTTCTCCTTCTGTTAAGTTATAAAAAATCAGCCATGGGAAATGGCTTTAAGGCATGTAATATTTCTTCCTCAAGTCATACTAAAACCAATCTTATCACCTTCCCAAAGAACAAAAAAAAAGAAAAGAAAAAAAAGAGAGAGAGAGAAAATAGTATCATCACAGGAAGATATTGGTTATTGGTTCTGGTTAAAATAACATATAGCTTTAAGTCAGAAAATTTAGTAACTATCTAGTTATGCGTCCCTAGCTAGCTTCATGACCTAGCTTCCCTGTGTTATCTTTTTCTTTCTTATACCAAAGTGAGATGGGGTTCTGTTGATGTGAATACCAGCCTCACAGATGGTTGTAAAGATTTATTCAAATGTGGGGCACCTGGATGGCTCAGTTGGTTAGGCTTCTGCCTTTGGCTTGGGTCATGATCCCAGGGTCCTGGGATTGAGCCCCACATCAGGCTCCCTGTTCTGCAGGAAGCCTGCCTCTTCCTCTCCAGCTGCTTCTCTCCCAGCTCATGCTCTCTTCTCTCCCTCTCTCTCTCTAATAAATAAATAAAATCTTAATTAAAAATGAGTTGATATTCATTTATTCAGTAATCCATTGATAAGTACATACAAAATCCTAAACAAAGTGGTTGAAGCTAAGACTACAAAAAAAAAAAAAAAAAAAAAAAAAAAACCACTGCCTCAAGTAAACCATAGTCTCCTTGATAAAATAAGTAAGTAACCAACAACTGCATTGCGAAGTACTAAGTGCTATTTCTAACAGAATGTATACATGGTACAATAGGAGCATACAAAGGTACTGATCAATTGACTCTGGAATCAAGGATGGCTTCATGGAGGAGGAGACACAAAGGGGTGGAAGGGAACATGGCACTTTTAAGGACCAGGTTAACATGATATGGCTGAAGAACAGAGTAACCAAGAGGGAGTTATATGAGATGAATCTGGGAAAGCTCTATAAATCTGGCAAAAAAACTGTAAATCAATCTGTTAAAGGAGTTAAAATCTTTTCCTTTATTAATCAAGGACATAAATGATCCTATTTAGATTATAAAAAAATGACGGCAATGCATAAAATATATTCCAGGATAAGAATGTTAATAAGTCTGGAGACAAGACCACAAATTAAGAGATTGTAGTAGCCCAGGTTGGAAAAGAAGAAGGTAGTCACAGTGAACTAAAATAGTAGCAGTGTAGATAAAGAAAAAGCTGGTTAAAAGAGCAGAGCTACAAAAACTTAATGGACAGACAGAATATGGGAAATTAGATGCTAATATAATATTATATGCAGACACATGTAAGCACAAACTGAAAATATTTCTGGCTGGGTTTGATAGCAACTTACCTGTAGTTACATAGTTTATAATTCTGAGAAAGTTCCTTAACCTCACTGTGCTTCAGTTAAATCACTAGTAAAAAAAGGGGTAATGGTAGAATGATAGTGTACCCATTCAATATGTTAGAAATTGTGCCTAAGTATCAAAGTTGCCCTTTCTGGAACATCTGTTGTAGCTGTACCATTTTCCTCAGCTTTTATCAATGTGGTCTTGGCCTCCTTTCTCTACTGGGCTTGACCAAACTCTACTGTAGAGCTACACTGGAATTTTAACAAACTGCTTATCACAATAATGATTGTTATCACATTATATGTGCTTATCACAATTGTAATGACTATGTGCTTAATATATATTTTTTCATCAGCACCAAAGAAACAGTCCATATTGTTTAATATTAACTTACTGAAAATTATTAGATAGTATTTTTCAAAGATTTCTGATTTGGTTGAAAATGTAAAATTAAGAACCAGGTTGTTTGTATCTTTATTTCTTGTGACAGAAAACGGCAGAGACTGGTGCTCTTAATTACCTGAGCTATGACAGTTTCTGATTTAGACTTATAGTAATAACCTGGTTGTCATTTGAGCCAAGCTAGTCACAGGAAGCATTAACACACATAAAACACATGGGGCAACAACCCAGAATCTCGGGGCGCCTGGGTGGCTCAGTGGGTTAAACAACCCAGAATCTCCCCTACGTCCTACCTTCCAATTAATCTGAAAACATGCACTGTTACAGAAAAATAACTAAAAATGGCTCCCCATGACTATGAAAATAGATAAATAATCAGTTAATAATAAATAAAATAGATGTATAATAATAATAGATGAATAATAAAACATAAGCAAAAGTCTTTCTCCATACACTGATTATCACAATCACACTAAGGAAAAGGGGCTTTTGTTCCTTGAATTAAACTGTAACAAATGGATTGTCACACATACACCCAAATTCCTTTTTAGAGCTGAAAAGATGGTAGCCAATTTCTCCTATTATACTATAGTTATTATACTGTACAAGTTTGCACCAAAAAACGACAAGAGGTAAACATTCTGGGAGTATATGGTTAAAAGATTTCTAAGTATAATAAAAAATCCCGATGTTTGCTGTAGACTGGTAATAGAGGTAGAAAACAGCAGATCATAAAGATGAAAAAATTCTATTAAATAAAAATAAACTGATTAGAAACGATTTCTGTTAATCTACAGAGTACCTAGGGCTGGGGCCAGAACCAGGGAAACCTGGCTTTTATTTTATATTTGAATAAATGGCAAAATAATGGTTTCATAAGAATAATTATTAAAAAATATTATAAGACATTTTAATATCCATCAAAAATTATAAACTTCTAGTGCTACAAGGGATACTGAAGATTATCCAACATGCTGCTTTAACAAATAGAGACAATTTGGCCCAAAGATGTTATGATTTATTTCAAGTTGAACATAATCCCATAAAATCCTATTGAGAAACTTAAATTTTCAATATCTCATAACACAGGAAAAACATTCTTCTGACTTAAGTAGCAATAGTAAAACATTTTTATAACAAGTAGAAGCGATAATGTTTTGTATAGAAGGATAATGAAAAATAAAAAGCTCATTACCCGTGCAGGACTAATGTCAGTGGTACTAACAACTACATCTCCTTGTTGAGAATTGATAATATTTTTAATCCTCAAATCCAAATCCTGAGTGACTTCCTCTACTGCTTTACAAAAAGGATCCCTGCTGTTTTGGCCTTTAATCAGCTGCATCTTTATCACTGAGAGTATCCGACCCCCTGCAATGCTGAAAATAGAAATAAGATCACCTTTATAATAATATTAGAAATGACAATATGCTTATAAGCTTGAAAATAAACTTCTCAAAGTTAATCAACACTTCAAAAAAATATGACTTTGATCTTACAAATCAAACTAACACATTTAAGAAAAGGATAAGAACCATGAGCAACAAAATTAAAAAGTTTTTCTTAAAGCAAGTCATTTCAACAAAGTTACTTCTTCCCTGATTTGAAATATGGGAAATGAATTTTAGTTATAGATGATATATAGTAAGTTTCGGGTATAGTTATACACACATAATATACTTAAAATACGTACCTTTAGATAGATACAAGGAAACAGAAACCCTATCTCTCACCGAATACCTAGAATCCCACATTACTTTAATCTTAAAATCATTTCAATAAGTATTAATATCCTTAAATCACAGATGAGAAAATTGAGTCTCAAAAAGGTTAAATAGCTTGTCCAAGAACACAGTGTTCTAGGCTGGGAAGGAGGTGGTGAGGACTGACCTGAAACATGACATTGCCTTCTAATATGAGAACTGTTATTATATGGAAGGGGAAATTAAGGTAGTTAATACTGATCTAAAGCAAATCAAAGACTAGACCAACTATGTCCAACAGACTCAGGTTTTAAAAAACCTGAAATCAATTATTTCTTTATACTAAACCTGAACCTGAATGAATTTAGGTTGCAGTTCCTGCTCTAGAAGGCTGACCTAAAAAAATGTGAGAAATATATAGGAAGAAGGAGTTTGATCTATTGCAAGGAAGAAATTAGAGGTGTCCAACAATAGAAGAGGGCTCTTTTTTAAAATCAGGAGATCTCCATCCCTAGAGGTATCCCTGGAAAGGCTGTGCAGTGCTGAATGAGAAGGTGGTATGGCCTAGCCATAAAGTCAGACTGCCTGAGCACAAAATAACAGTCCCCTCCCCCCGCCTCTCCCTCCTTTTATGTTGAGTATGCTATTTACCTTTTCTGTGACTTATATACTAACACAAAGGAAATTATGAAGTAAAGTTTCTATCTGCACTGCCCTATTGCCAGGTTCTATGTTTTCAGGAAGAAGACAGGTTTTCTAACAAACATTGGAAATATGACTGTTCACATTCAAATAGCTGTTCCAATGTATGACTAGACCAGTGTTTCCCAAATTTGCCTGATTATCAGAATCATATTCAGCATTTGTTTAAAATATCAACTCTGATTCCACCCTACTGAATCACAAACTGTAGAGAAGGGTCTGAACAGTTGTACTGTTTTAAAAATACTGCAGGTGATTCTGACAACTACATAAGCTGGAAAAACATTTAATTAAAAAGGGGGGGGGGAAGGAAGGGAAAACAAAAAAGAAATGAAACTTCAGGAGACTCCCGTATGTTATCAAGTCTAAGAACAGCTGCCTTAGCCTTTCCTAACTCCTATTAAATTCTCAGCTGACCAACCTTGAACCATAGGTAGGGACATCTCTAAGCCTCTATTCAGCAGGAAGAAGCTACAGAAGATGAGACCTTCAGCCTTCAACAACTTTAAAGATTTAAGGGTCAACGTTGTTCGGGGGGAGAGGGGGGAATGATGAGGTAAACAGAGGCAAGAGAAATGTAGCTTAAATTAAATCTCCTTATTGTTAGCAGGCCTCTGATACCTAAAACATGCAGAGTGTGACCTTCCCTCAAGGTACTCACAGGCACCTTAGTACCTTAACATTTATGTTTTATTAAAGACTAAAAGTAACCTTATCTTACCAGCAGTTAGTCCCCTTAAAGTCCTGAAAGGCTTGCTTTCAAATTCCTTAGAGATTTGCACTATCCCTAACCACCACTAATTAACAAATGTATAATCATTCACTCCTCACAACCCAGGGCAGTTCTTTCTGCCCAGGGTTCCTGTCCCCATGCTATAATAAAATCACCTTTTTGCACTAAAACAAATTAAAAAGATTAAAAAGAAATGAAAGAAAAAGAAAGAAAGAGAAGAAAAAGCTCCTTAAGAAAGTAACAATCTATTTACCAATCTTTATACTACCAGTTTATACCTAGCACACAGAAGAAATGATTGCTACATTTGTTAAATAAATGACCACTATCACACCCAACAATCTAAAGTTTTTAACAGTAAGACAAAGATACATAGTTTACAATTACTATATTATTATTTGCAATACAAAAGTACCTAGGCCCTTTCCACTTACACTATGGCAGACTAAATAAATACTCTGGGGGAATATCTCACCAGGTTTGGCAGCAATAGGAGGAAATCTCTAATCTCTCCCCAAAAAAGGAAAAAACAAGAACTAGAGTGGAAAGTTGGGAGCTGTTAAGTGAGAGGCAAGCAGAATGAATGGATTTTCCTGAAGAAAAAAATCTCTGGTAGCACTTTGATCTGGATGGGAGAGAGCAAGTAGAGAATTTCACCTTGAGTCTGAACTTTCTGAGAGGAAGGAATTCCTATGACTTTTATGAGATTTATTTTATGTATTTTATATTCTTTTTTTTTTAAGATTTTATTTATTTATTTGACAGAGAGAGATCACAAGTAGGCAGAGAGTCAGGCAGAGAGAGAGAGAGGAGGAAGCCTGGCTCCCTGCTGAGCAGAGAGCCTAATGCGGAACTCGATCCCAGGACCCTGAGATCATGACCTGACCCTAAGGCAGCAGCTTAACCCATTGAGCCACCCAGGCACCTATATGTATTTTATATTCTTGAAGCTCTTTTTTTTTTTTTAATTTCTATTTGGTGATGGCATAGAAATACGATTGCTTGTTGTTTTTTGACCTTGTGTCCAACAACACTGTTAAACACTTCTATTAATATTAATAATTTGCCTTTATATTCTGGGAGTTTCTACATATACAATCATATTATCATCAAACAGAACTTTATTTCTTCCAATTGTTGTATCTCCTGTTTTTTTCTTGCCTTATTACACCTGATATCACGCTGAAAAGAAATGATAAGATCAAAAACTCTTACCTTATTCTCAATCTTAAATAGAATGATAAAATACTTTAACACCAAATATAGAAACCCTTTATCAGGCTAAAGCCCTTATTCTTGGCTCATTTGACATAGAGTGGGCAGCCCTATAGAGTGGGTATATTCAATAGACTTCTCAACTTAGTCCCTGGGCTTTCTCTTTGCACTCTCAGACTTAGTGACTCTTTAAGAACTGACCTTCCAAATCACCAAATACTCTCAAAATAAAAGCTCACTTCCCTTCTTGCCTTCCCTCTCTGGCTTTCTTCCCTCTCCTAGTTTTTGGCCTATATTTTCATTATATATGCCTACTCATCAATGCATTTAAGAAGTATTTTAAAACTATGCTATCCAGTATTATTAACTATTTTCAGTGTAAGGGTCAACCAGGGGAACTAATCTGCCATATATTGGTAATCAGAAGTCTGAGTAAACTAAAGAATTCATATATATGTGTGTGTGTTTATATATATATGAATTCTTTAACTCTAAAGAATTCATATATATGTGTGTATATATATATATGAATTCTTTAGAGTTCACACACTATATATACACACATATATACAGACAGACATTTTCCTTTTCTATGTTTTTTTCCCTTAATTTTCAAGGGAAAAAATTTTCAAGGGAATTCATATATATATATATATATATATATATATATATATATATATATGCATTTTCTTTTTCTGTTTTTTTCCCTTGATTTTCAATCAAAAGCACAGAAAGTAATTGGATGAAATGAAGCCAAAATGAAAACACAATACTATGAACTTTATCTGCAAAGTAATCTAATGGAAGAGTTTTGGAAAAGACTCAAAAGGATAATAAAACATGAAAGTGTTATAATGCCAATTGCAAGAACAAAAAAATGCTTTCAATGATATTAAGTAAAAGTCACCTCTGACTCCTTTTCTCTTTCCTTCTATAAGTACAAATATACTAAATATTAAAGATGATATGATTCCCTGAATGAATTATATTAGGAAAAAATATGTAAGATTTGTGTTTCAGATATTTGCCAAACTCAACATTTTGACCCTTGGGAAAAAACTTCAAACACCAGTACTATCACTAGTGTATTGCTATACATTCACTACTAAAGTCAAATATTAGCTCTTCAAATATCTGCTCAGCAACATGGTGGCATAATCCAGACTCTTGCTTCTAGAACCTGGAATCTATTAAGTTTTAACTCAAATGACACTAGGACATTTGTGCTAGGCACTGGGATAAGATAAATAAAATATTTTTAAGAGGTTACAACTGATCACATGAGTAAGTGAGATACTGAAGGTATAGAAGAATTTTGAGTGGGTGGGTAAGGAAAAAGGGGGTTATTCAGGAAGCATCTCAGAAGATAAATTATGAGTACTCTGGATCAACATTAATGGAAGACTTTAGGTGAAAAAGAGGTAAGCAGCAGCTCTGGACTACCAAATGTATCACATTAGAGCCCTGGGGAAGAAAGAGAGAAATAAAGCTACTGAGGAAAAACATAATTAAATCCCAAGTCTAGGGGCACCTGGGTGGCTCAGTTGGTTAAGCATCTGCCCTTGGCTCAGATCATGATCCCAGGGTCCTTGGTTCAAGCCCGCCATCAGGCTTGCACTCCGTGGGGAGTCTGCTTCTCCCTCTCCCTCTGCAGCTCCCCCTGCTTGTACTCTCTCTCTTTCTTTCTGTCAGATAAATAATTAAAATATTTTTTAAAAATCTCCAAGTTTGTATTAAAGTGTAGTGACTGAAAGAGAGCAATAAGCAATAATACAAATGATTGGTAATACTTCTGTGTAATTATTGAGTATCTTTACTATATGGATTGGCTTTCCCCTACCATCTTCAAGAATTAGATAACTATTTGCTAAAACATATCTTGAAAAATTAAGTATGAACAAGAACCATATGATAGTCTCAATAGATGCTGAAAAAGCATTTGACAAAGTACAGCATCCCTTCCTGATCAAAATTCTTCAAAGTGTAAGTGCACATACCTCAATATTATCAAAGCCATCTATGAAAAACCCACCACAAATATTCTCAATGGAGAAAAACTGAAAGCTTTTCCACTAAGGTCAGGAACACTGCTAGAACTTGTACAGGAATTCAATAAAGTGTCAGGGTATAAAATCAATGCAAAGAAATCAATAGCATTTCTTTACGCCAAAAGAAGACAGAAGAAAGAGAAATTAAGGAGTCAATCCCATTTATAATTGCTCCAAAACCATAAGATACGTAGGAATAAACCTAACCAAAGAGGCAAAGAATCTATACTCAGAAAACTATAAAGTACTCATGAAAGAAATTGAGGAAGACACAAAAAAAATGGAAAAATGTTCCATGCTCCTGGATTGGAAGAACAAATACCATGAAAATGTCTATGCTACGTAAAGCAATCTACACATTTAATGCAATCCATATCAAAATCCCATCCATTTTTTTCAAAGAAATGGAACAAATAATCCTAAAATTTATAGAACCAGAAAAGACATTGAATAGCCAAAGGAATATTGAAAAAGAAAGCCAAAGTTGGTGGCATCACAATTCTGGACTTCAAGCTCTATTACAAAGCTGTCATCATCAAGACAGTATGATACTGGCACAAAAACAGACAAATAGATCAATGGAACAGAACAAAGAGCCCAGAAATAGACCCTCACCTCTATGGTCAACTAATCTTCAACAAAGCAGGAAAGAATGTCCAATGGAAAAAAGACAGCCTCTTCAACAAATGGTGTTGGGAAAACTGGACAGCCACATGCAGAAAAATGAAAATAGACCATTTCCTTACACCACACACAAAAATAGACTCAAAATGGATGAAGGACCTCAATGTGAGAAATGAATCCATCTAAATCCTTGAGAACACAGGCAGCAACCTCTTTGACCTCAGCCGCAGCAACTTCTTCCCAGGAACATCACCAAAGGCAAGGGAAGCAAGGGCAAAAATGAACTATTTGGATTTCATCAAGATCAAAGTCTTTTGCACAGCAAAGGAAACAGTTAACAAAACCAAAAGACAACTGACAGAATGGGAGAAGACATTTACCAACGATAACAGATAAAGGGCTAGTATCCAAAATCTATAAAGAGATTAGCAAACTCAACACTCAAAAGAATAAATAATCCAATCAAGAAATGGGCAGAGGACATGTACAGACATTTCTGCAAAGAAGACATCCAGATGGCCAACAGACACATGAAAAAATGCTCCACATCACTTGGCATCAGGGAAAAACCAATCAAAACCACAATGAGCTATCACCTCACACCAGTCAGAATGGCTCAAATTAACAAGTCAAGAAATGACAGATGCTGGCGAGGATGTGGAGAAAGGGGAACCCTCCAACACTGTTGGTAGGAATGCAAGCTGGTGCAACCACTCTGGAAAACAGCATGGAGGTTCCTCAAACTTCCATGAAAATACAGCTCCCTATGACCCAGCAATTGCACTATTGGGTATTTACCCTAAAGATACAAACATAGTGATCCGAAGGGGCACGTGCACCTGAATGTTTATAGCAGCAATGTCCACAATAGCCAAACTGTGGAAAGAACCTATATGTCCATCAACAGATGAATGGATAAAGAAGATGTGGTATATATATACAATGGAATACTATGCAGCCATCAAAAGAAATGAAATCTTGCCATTTGCGACAACGTGGATGGAACTAGAGGGTATTATGCTTAGCGAAATAAGTCAATCAGAGAAAGACAATGATCATATGATCTCCCTGATATGAGGAAGTGGAGATGCAACATGGGGGGTTTGGGAGTAGGAAAAGAATAAATGAAACAAGATGGGATTGGGAGGGAGACAAACCATAAGAGACTCTTAATCTCACAAAACAAACTGAACGTTGCTGGGAAGGGGGGGGTCGGGGGAGGGTGGTGGGGTTGTGGATATTGGGGAGGGTATGTGCTATGGTGAGTGCTGTGAAGTGTGTAAACCTGGCGATTCACAGACCTGTATCCCTGGGGCTAATAATATTATATATGTTTATAAAAAAATTAAAAAATTAAAATAAAAATTAAGTATGATTAAGTCCTCCATGAGATATATAAAAAATGTTTCTAGGATATTTTTTAAAAGATTTATTTATTTATTTGAAAAGGAAAGAGAGAGCGCACACACAGAGGAAGAGGGAGAAGTAGACTTCCCTGTTGAATAGGGAGTCCGATGTAGGTTTGGATCCCAGGACACTGGGATCATGACCCAAGCCGAAGGCAGATGCTTAACCTACTGAGCCACCCAGGCTCCCCTACAATATTTTTAAATGAGAAAAATGTAACAATATGATTTTGGATTGGATAATTTCAAGTAGATTTAACATTCTATAAAGGTATAATATTTAGTCCAATGAATACAATTCAAGTGTATATTAAAAAGTTGTCATAAACTTGAAATACACAATTTTAAACATTTGAACAAGAGAGAACTAACTAATTTATGTAACCTGAAACCCTTAAGTTAAGATATTTTTCAGGAAAATATAGTATGCATTTTATGGTGGCACCTACTGGCAGAATGTAGAAATACAACCAAATTACTGCTAAAATGGCTTGATGAAAACTTGGCAATGGGGAGGGAAGTGTGAGAATCTGTTCTTTCATTTCTTCCCTATCTATTCTCCATCTTCTTTTTGATTCGAAGATTATTGTGATTCCCTACCACCTCCACCCTATTATAATCAGTTATAAGAGTTAAACACATTTTTATCTCTAAGTTTTGAGGTTGAGAGATAGAGGCCAGAGCAAGATACAGGCAGGAATTAGAGCACATAGGATTTCTATATCATACTGAGGCTTCTGGGGTCTTTGCCTATACCTAATATGAAGTCATTGAAGGATTTCATTCACAGAAGTAACATTTGTTGTTTTGGAAAGACCTCTGGCAGCAGTAAGGACAATAGGATGGGGCAACTCAAGATTGGAGGCAGAAAGAATAACTCCGATAGAAGTGAAGAAGTTTAAGCAAGAAAGGATAAAAGTCTGAAAACAGACTTTCCATTAAAAAATGGAATCAAGATAGGAGCTATAAGACTAGAGATGAGAAGAAAGAGTATCAAAATGTTAAGAAGAATTTATGGGGGTGCCTGGGTGGCTCAGTTGGTTAAGCAACTGCCTTCAGCTCAGGTCATGATCCTGGAGTACCTGAATCAAGTCCCACATTGGGCTCCCAGCTCCACGGGGAGTAGGCTTCTCCCTCTGGTCTTCTCCTCTCTCATGCTCTCTCTGTCTTTCTCTCAAATAAATAAATAAAATCTTAAAAAAAAAATAGAATTCATGGATCTTGGTTACTGAAGGGACAGTTAAAGGAGAAATGGGAGATTAGGATATGTTTCAGATTTCCTGTTATGTAGCTAGAGGAAGAGAGGCTTCATCAAGTTGGGCTCTTTAGGAGAAGAAGCAGGTTTGCAGGAAGACGATTTGGTTTGGAATATGTTAAGTTTTTGTTGCCTTTGAGATCACAACATATAGTTGAAGATATATTTTTGATACTCAGGAAAGAGGTTTGAATCTCACTGAAATATAGGTTTCGAATTTGCATATATGCAGTCTCAGACATAGGTGGAAAATAGACTGAAATCTCAGAAGCACAGGGAAAACGAGTTCTAAGAAAGAAAATGATCAAATTTAAGGGCACGACAGAGACCAAAAATTCTACACCAACTAGATCACAAGTGTTCTTTGGTAGAATAGCTTCAATAGAGTGGAAAAGTGAATTACTGTGAGTCAGTTAAAAACAGACAAGTAAATAAATAATTGAGTGTCTACTCTGTGCCAGAAACTGTGCCAGGACTAGGGAATATTAGTGCAGAAAATCAAAAGAACCCTCATAGACTTTACAGCCTGGGGAGAAATATACACTTAAAAGATACAAAAATCACAATAAAGATGAAATAAGGAGAAAAAAAGGAAAGAAAAATTGCTCAGGTGGACTATTTAAATAGACATCCACATGAACATACCCACTATTTAGACATCTACTTCTTTAGTGTTTTCCCTAGAACATAGAGTAATTACTCACTGTGACAAGAGAGGATATCCAAAATAACTCACTGATAAGTTAAAGAATTTAAGTCTATTCTCTCATCTTAGATGCCCCTAAAATGTACTTCTTTCCTATAGATAATTTATCCCAACCAGAAATTCCTCAGGAGGGGCGCCTGGGTGGCTCAGTGGGTTAAGCCACTGCCTTCGGCTCAGGTCATGATCTCAGGGTCCTGGGATCGAGTCCCGCATCAGGCTCTCTGCTCCGTGGGGAGCCTGCTTCCTCTCTCTCTCTCTCTGCCTGCCTCTCTGCCTACTTGTGATCTCTCTGTCAAATAAATAAATAAAGTCTTAAAAAAAAAAAAAAAGAAATTCCTCAGGAATGTAATTATAACAAACTACATTGGATTGAATATACACATTTTTATCTTCTCCCTCCTAAAATTGCACTAAAAATGACAAAAAGACAAGTGTTTTAAAATCCGCAAAGAAAGAGAATGTTGGGGCACCTGGGTGGCTCAATCACTAAGTGTCTGCCTTTGGCTTAGGTCATGATCCCAAGGTCCTGGAATTGAGCCCCGCATCAGGCTCTCTGCTCATCGGGAAGCCTGATTCTCCCTCTTCCACTCCCCCTAGTTGTATTCCCTCTCTCTATGTCTCTCCCTCTCTCTCTCTCTCTCTGGCAAATAAATAAATAAAATCTTTTTAAAAAAGAAAGAGAATGTTAGAGGAGACAATAACAGATGACAGCAGAGACATATAATGAAAGCATGGAAAAATGAAAAGCAGCTACATGTGGTAGCTGACTACTTTCAGAACAAAGAAAGCTAAAACACAAGTAACTGCTGAAAGAGACACCAATAAGAAGCAACCCCAGAAATTCTCAGAAATCGAATTCAATACTGAAGGCTACAATAAAGAAGGAGCTGCAAACAAGCAAGCTGGTTGACAGTTTACATCAGAAGCACTTAGACACCTAAAATCGCCTCTCCTATTCTGAGCAGTCAGGCCAGTGCACTTCTCTCCCCTAAGCATGGAAAGCAAGACTACTCTGAAGAAGCTACCAGATCAGCTCTGGACCTTGAGGCAGCAGGGACTAAAAATAGAGTGATTAAGTAAAAGTCTACATACTGAAGTGGGAGACTCAACATGAACCCCTTACCCTACCTCAAATTCCAGCATATTATTAGCTAGACTTACAGCTTTCCAAAAGGGACTGAAGGATGCCACTCTGGGAACTTTGGGGGTAAGTCCCAAAGAAAAGACCTATTTTTACTGACATTGCAGAATCCCCAACAAAAGAGCCAATGGCTACCATACTATAATGAAATCCATTATATAGAGCTACTAATCAGCTTTCTATGGTTTCATTCTTAAATATGATAAAAGGACTATTCAGAATCACCACGCATTTTAGAAATACCTCCAACATGAAAGAGAGCAAAACAAACAAAAACATTCAACTTAGATAAAGAACCTCCAGGAAGCAGATAAAAATAATCTTAGAAATAAACACAACAATCTTAAATAAATAAAACATGGCATAAGATCACATACAACCAAATGTGAGAATACAATAAAGGTATTTGTCTCCTATTATTCTCAGAAAGCTATATGAGTAAAATAAGGGATTTATCAGCTAAAAATAAAGTGACAAGATCCAAAAAATAATGCAGAGGCAAAGAAAATTCACAGGTAATGAAGCTTCACCATTACCACTATGAAACAGGCTGAATAAGCAAAAGTGCACACTCAGCAAAGAAGATAGAGGGCTCTCTAGAGGGAATGCCTTCAAGGGCAAAAACCAGAACTGTCAGATGATCTAATAAGAAGAATATATATGGTTTTGTTGGAAAGCTCAAAAGAGAATCGATGATGAATATACAGGAAGTAAAGCAAAAGAGAAAAATAGATAATTATTAAGTCTAGGAAAAACACAAAAAATTTGTACAAGAAAGGAAGTATAATTACAGCATATCACATAGCTTAGGTATAGGCAGTATTTACAGAGTCATAATAATATAAATTCTAAAATATAACTTAAACTGAAATTGTGGTATAACTATATTAGAAGGATAAAAGAAGATAAGTTCTGTGAATATGACAGGATGGGGAAGACAGACCAGGGGTGGCTGGGAGGTTGGTGAGTTAGTAGCAAATCACCATCTTCCAGGGTAGGAATTTAATAATATCTCAAATGGAAAAAAAAATCAACAAATAGTTGCATTAAAATTTCATTTAAATGACGTAAATATAAAAACAAACACACAAAAAAAATTTAAAGACCATCTGTGGAGGACTTTTTTACTATTTGACTTTAACCAAATATACTTATATTTGCTTTGCTAAAAATAAAATGTTTTTAAAAATTATCCACTATCTTAGAAGAAATAGGCAGCCAATACATTATTTGAAAGTTCAGAAGATGCCACTGATATTGGCTATAAAGTATATTCAAAACCATCTTCCAAATTCACTTTCTTGTAATAGACATCCATAAAGACAGAGGATACAATTCAGAATAAAATCCTGAGAAACAAATTCTTCTTTGAATCTTAAAATGAAAAGAAGTTTCAAGAAATAAGATACAGTAATTAAGAGAATGGGTTCCAGGTTGAGAACTGAGTTCAGATCCCAGCTGTGCTACTTAAATAGCAATGTGACTGAGGTAAATCACTTAAGTCTCAGAACTTCACTTTCTTCCTCTATAAATTGGGTATTTATATAGTACCTATAATGTAAGGTTGTTGTAATGATCAAATGATAATCCCCATAAAAAGCCTGACACATTAAAAAGTGTTCAATAAATACCAACCCATTCGTACGCTTTAGCATACCCACCGAATGGCAATGATCTACCATGATTGTTAACATATACAGCTCATTTCTGCACCCCCAAAACTAATCACAAAATTACTCATCATCCAATATGTGTATATTATAAATGGGAGTTTATCAGATAAGAAAGAATCTCTTACTTCTAATATCATATAAAAACAAATTTCAGATAAACCAGAGATTTACACTCAAGAAAATGGGAAAAAAATTAGCCAGAAGTAGAATATAGATTTTATCATATCTTTGTCAATTTCCTCATTCTTGGTATAAGTTTCCTTTAGTACTAACTACAAATTTTAAAGAAATTATCTGTTCAGTCACGTCCAGTCCTCCAAAATCTATTTCTTCCAGATAAAGACAAATAGCCCTCTTCTCTAGTCAAATTTCACGTGAACAAGCCATTTGACTTTGGCAAAAATTTTAGAATCAAAGATAGGCAGAAATAGGGAAAAAAGTCATGAGATTATAATTTATTCATCTAGATATTGTTTCTTTTCCTTACTGTTGATGTTAGGCATTTCAATAGCTCATATAGTCAAATCTGCATCTGATCCTGTAAAATTTTAAAGACAGATTAATAACACACATTTGCAATTTATGAAAAGTCATTACCTTGGATTTGGTACTTCTCCAAGAATCTCATCTAAATTGTCAATGAAGTTAATAAAATTAGACAGTCCTTTTACATGTGCCCTTAAAGGATCAGATGGTGGTGGTGCATATCCCTTCCCTCCAAGCTCCAGTGTTCTAATAAATGATGTGGCCACCTATGAATTAAAATAAATGATTCAGTTATGTTTAAGGATTTAGTACATTAAAAATAAAACTTTATGAAACTGGGTACATTTATATTATTTCTTGGTATACAGGTAAAGTAAGTACTTTTTATGATTCATGTCACTTTAATTCAGAAGCATATAATTAAACAAACAGATGCCAGGCAAAATTCAGGCCAAAAAAGGTGATGGCAATGTGAGTGGAAACTGAGAAGCCAAGTAAGGTGACAAACTAAGGGCATAAGAATACATTCATAGGGATACCTGGGTGGCTCAGTGGGTTAAGCCACTACCTTCGGCTCAGGTCATGATCCCAGGGTCCTGGGATCGAGTCCTACATCAGGATCTCTGCTCCGCAGGGAGCCTGCTTCTCTCTCTGCCTCTGCCTGCCTTTCTGCCTGCTTGTGTGCTCTCTCTCTCTCTTTCTCTCTGACAAATAAATAAACAAATAAAATCTTTAAGAAAAAAGAATACATTCATAAGAGCGTATCACTAATTATAAAATATTAGTGTATGTATACTACATTTTACTATGTAACATTTTACTATGTAGTATACTACATATACTAGATTGTATGCTACAATCTATATTCTCATGTAGATTAAACTGGAATTTTTAATATGAAACAAAGGGTTTTTCAGGGTCAACGGTGTTGATTTATTCAAGGATAGGCAATTAATTCAACTCTTCCAAGCTTTATCTTTTTTATTTATAAGCTCAACATTTAGACTAAATAAGAACAAAGCCCTATCTAGCTTTCACATTTTAGGATCATTTGATCATGTGTAGTTCGAAAGGACTTGCCTTACGATGACAAAAATATATACAGGATGCTATACTTAAAGAGTATCTCCAACAAAGATGAAATATTTTAAAGAGTATCCTAAATTCTATGAAATTTCAGTAATTTGTTAGAAAGTTCCAAGGTTAAATAATGTAGGAAACGACACATTAAGTAACAAGGTTGACTTAAGCAGATTTCTTAATGGTAAGACTTCTCAGAGCTTTTGATATACATATATGCGTTACATATCTACAATAAAGGTAATATTTCCAATAAAGGTACTATTTCCAAACTGTTTGCCCTTGGAAACATCTTATTCAAAGAGCACTTAACAGGGACTTTTGCCTTTGGAAATATTTATCCAAGGAGAATTTAACAGAGATACCACTCTATAGAACACATGTCGGAAAACATTGCTTTAGAAAAATTTTCTCTAATCAAATTTGAAGAATATGGTAATAAATAACAATACCATAGGTTTTCAAATACAAGAGAAGAGCATATATTCAGAGTTTAAAAGTTGTTTTATCATAGCTAAAAGAATTCTATATTAAGGTACATATATCTACTGTTCATAAGTCTTTAAAATATATTGAAAATGTAACATGTCCATACCAAAAAGATAGACATCTTTTTCTCTTGAGCGGCATGTTTCAAATCAGTGAAGGCTTCTCTTCCAAGTCCTCTATCAGGAATATTGAGAACATGAGCCAGAGCCAGGTCATTCTTTGAATTCACAAGCAGGCTTAAATATGAGTAGATAATTTTTCTTGCTAGTAACTGCACCTGTACAAAAAAACATTATTTTCTTTATTGAAGTTGTTCTAAATCAATAATCTTTTCTTCATACACAGTAAAAATACTTATGATTACTCAATAATAATATCTCACTCAACTCTATGGGAAAAGAGAAGACTACCATACAACAAAAGATTGAGTTGGACAATTAACATATCCCTGCTCATGAAACAAATGTGCCACTACTAAGTAAGTATGAGCAAATAACAATGATCATAATTGTTGAAAAATACCTCTTAAAAATTATATAAAGGATAAAGTCCAAAGTCTGAATTTCCAATAAAGCTGAATCTCATGCCCTTGTACACATTTGTCACTAAATAACAAGAGAAATGAAGTCTCTTAAAGCTGAGGGAATAGGCTGACTGGCACTATTTGGTCCTATACGTACACAGGGCTGGACACAAGGGCTGAATTTAAATGGTTAAATTTGGGGGTAATTATTAGATGCTGACTTTGACAATACCAAATAACCAAGTAAGTATTACAATGAAGAAATTCAAGCAAGTGTTAAGAAAATAACAACAACAACAAAGGAAAAAAAAGAAAATAACAAGTAGTTGATGTCATTGACATGGTTCTTTCATATATTCTATACTTGTCTTTTATGGTCAAGGGCATTTTACAAACCAAGGCATTCAATGATCTTATTCTTAAAATTACCTACTTATAGCTATATAGGTTCTTGCAAATTCTAGTATTGAGGAAGTGATACTGTGAACTCCCACAGGTAACAATTAAATATTAGTAAAATTTCAAAAACATAACTATACTGGAAAGCATACACAAAGCAGACCCAACATAGAGGATAATTTTATTTTAAAAGAACTGCAACAAGAAGGGTTAAGAATAGCAAGTTTGTGGGTATTCAAGGTCCTAAACTTCCTGTGGAGAAGTGAGTGATCATATGAACCTCACAGAAAACAAACATAAAATAGTAAATAAAAAAAATCTTAAATACTATTTAAAGACAATGGGAAGTATCTAGAAGGTAGATAGGAGCTGGAGGAATATTTAATTTTAGCAGAACTGCAATAAGAAGGGAATGAATTAGGGGTGTCTGGGTGGTTGAGTCAACTGACATCCAACTTTTGATCGCAGCTTAGGTCATGATCTCAGGGTCATGAGTTCAAACCCCACTCTGGGCTCCATGCTGGGCATGGAGCCTACTTTAAAAAAAAAAAAAAATGAATTAAGTTTGTGGTTTACTGACTCAAATTTCATGACTATAGCTGTGGCAGATATAAGTGACTATAATGGTGCCCTCTGAATCCAGGGCTGGAAAGCAGCTATAAATTTAAAGGGGAAAATCTTGGACATAATTGAGAGCATAAAGAGCCATAATCCATAGCTGACAGCAAAACTACACAAGCATGGGGGAGACTCCACAGGTCCATCAAAAACACAGGCAGAAATAAGAAAGAAATACATTCAAGAAAGACTGAGTTACAAGGAACTAGAGCTATGAGTTGGAAGGTTTGCTAAACTGAGTACATTCCTCAACTGTGTGTAGCTTAAGTCACAGAAAGCTGAAGCTGGACAGGTTTGAAGTGTTAAGAGTAGAGAGCCAAAATTAGTCAGAACAACTGGAAAACACAGGAAAATCCCAGGAAAAAAGAATCCATGGAAAGAATGAGCTCCATACTTTCCCAAATCCTTGGTTTACTGCCACGTTTTGCAGGCAGAAGAAAGACCTACAAAAGTCAACCTTAAAAAAAAGAAAACCAGCAAAGGAAAACAATAAGAATAGATATCCAAAAAGCTTCAAACCAAGGAGACAAAATATGAAGTTAAAATCCAGGCAAGAAAACTGCCTACTGGAATAAAAACTCAATTGTCTTCAGAAGAACATGACAAAATCCAGAATCACTATAAAATAATATCTATAATGTTTTTGTCTGAAAATTATAAGACAGTTCAAAAAAAAAAGTGTTACCCCCACTCAGGATAAAAAGCAGTCAATAAAAATTAACACCAAATGGACCTAGATACTAGATTTAGCAGACAAAACTCTGAGGTTGCTGCTATAAATATATACAAAGAACTCAAACCAAAAAATATTCAATAAATTAACAGGGGAAATGACAACAGAAAAGTGGACATTATAAAGAAAGTAAATTCCAGAAATGAAAAGTACAAAGACCAAAACAAAATTTGCTAAATGGGCTCAAAAACAACTTGGAGAAAGTGGAAGAAAGTATAAGTGAACTTACAAATATATAAATAGAAATTATCAAACCAGAAAAACAAAAGAAGGAAAGAAAAAAGGAAAGAAAAATAAAACCAAAGAGCTCTGTGTGACATGTATTTAGAATCCCTGCATAAAGAGCCATAATCCATAGCTGACAGCAAAACTGCAGAAGAGTGAAATAAGCAGAAAAAAGTATTTCATGAAATTATGGCCAAAAATATCCCAAATTTGGTGGAAAACATTACTTTATAGATCTAAGAAGCTACTCAAGTAGGAAAAATACAAAGAATATCAGTCCTGTTCTATAATTAAACTCTGACAGCCAAAGACGAGAGGAAAAACTTGAGAGTAACGAGAACAAAATGACACATAACATACTAAAGAATAATGATAATAACAAATCATCAAAAAGCCAGAAGACACTGCAACAACGTATTAAATAGGCTGAAAATGATCTTAAATATTACAGTATAGTCAAAATAATACAGCATTTATGAAGGGACACTCCTATCAATGAAGTAGAACAGAGTCCACAAATAGATCTAACAGATACAGCCATTTGATTTTTGACAAAGGTACAAAAGCAACAATGAAGAAAGGACATTGTTTTCAATAAATAGTTAGTGTGGGAACAACTGGTCAGCCATATGTGAAACAAATGAAGGGGGGAGGGGGTTTGGGAGAACGGGGTGGGATTATGGACATTGGGGAGGGTATGTGCTTTGGTGAGTGCTGTGAAGTGTGTAAACCTGGTAATTCACAGACCTGTACCCCTGGGGATAAAAATATATGTTTATAAAAAATTAAAAATTAAAAAAAAAATGAAAAACACAGAAACTTCACACTTTTTTCTTTTCTTTGTTTTTTTTTTTTTTTTTTTAAGATTTTACTTATTTGAGAGAGAGAGAAAGCATGAGCAGGGGGAGAGACAGAGAGACAAGCCCACTAAGTGGGGAGCCCAGTGTGGGAATAAATCCCAGAACCCTGACATCATGACCCGAGCTGAAGTCAGACACTTAACTGACTGAGACACCCAGGTGCCCCAACCTCACACTTTTTATAAAACTTAACTCAAAGCAGATTATAGGTCTAAATGTACAATATGTAAAACTGTAAAACTTTAAGAAGAAAACGTAAGAAAAAATCCTTATGACTTGGAATTAGGCAGTTATTACACGTGACAATCTATAATCAAAAGCACAATCTATAATAGGATAAAATTGATAAACTGGATTTCATCAAAATTACATTATTTTAATGGAATTCTCATCACCTTCTCAACTACTTCCACCCCATTTTCTTGATCTGAAATCTTGTTGTAACTAATTCTTAAGTGTTGATCCCATGCTATTTACTTGAAATACTCTCCTTGCCTATTTCCTTAGAAAAATAAATACTATATCAAAAACTAATAATGTATTATATGCTGGCTAATTGAACATAGTAGTAAAAAAATAAATAAATTTAGAAATAATTTAATGAAAAAAAAATGGACTCCACAAATTCTAAACTCAATTCATTCTCAAAACTTGAAATTCAGTAAGTCCTTCAGTGACTGACAACTTAGCCAAAGACCCCATAATTTATCATTTATAATTCTAAGAAAATATTTTCCTAATTAAAATTAAAATATTTTCATATTGCTTAACTACATTTTAACTTAGAAAGCATAAAAGAGAGTTTTAAAAGGTAGCAATAAAAATTATAAATTATTAGGAAGTCTCTGAGACAATTGTTAATAAAGTTTCAAGTTGGGGCACGTGGGTAGCTCAGTTTAGCATCCACCTTCGGCTCAGGTCATGATCCTCAGGGAATCCAGCCCAGCATCAGGCTCCTTGCTCCACAGGGATCCTGTTTCTCCCTCTCCCACTCCCCCTCTGCTTGTGTTCCTTCTCTGGCTGTCTCTTTCCCTCTGTCAAATAAATAAATAAAATCTTTAAAAAAAATTTTTAAAAATAAAGGTAACATGCTTTTGGATTATTTAAATTTCTTAAGAAAAACAATTCTTGAAACACAGGAGGCAGTCAGGGTCTATTTAAAAAAAAACTTTATTGTACAGGAAAAGGTTACCTTAAATATGGACTTGAAATTTTAAGCAAAATTGATTAAAAAAAAAAACTTAAATATTAACCCTCTAAAGTTTTTTTCTTAAATATTAAAAATATGAGACAAATGTTACCTTTGCAGAGAGGCAATTTGCAGAGAGTAATTCATGTACTCCCTTTCTTATTACCCTCTTACACCTAAGCCTATCAGGCACTTATAATTCCCTGCATAGATCTTAATGGTTTCTGATGCTGTGTATTTTCTTAATCTTTCTACTACTTCATGAGTTTCAGTAAAGCAAATGGTGTGCCCTTAGGGCCTAAAAGAATGACTGGCATTATAGTATCTAATCAATTCATTTTTGTTAATAGGTTCTCAATTAATTTTTGTTCAATGATAAATGTAAAAAACTTAATACACATATTTGGCTCTTTTAGAAATTTCAGAATGAAAACTATTGATAAAAATCTATTTGGGATCTATTAAGCACTCACATATTTGTATTACACTGCCTTAAAAAGAAAATTACTTCAAGTTACAGCTAAATCAAAATCACCTTTAAGATCCACCCTAAAATTTTATAACTTAAGGCATTATATAATTTTCCGCTTAGATTTCAACTATCTTTTTATCTTTACTTTCAGTGTAAATCATAATACTTCAAGTGAATCTATAATACAGAAGTTTCCATTTTAACTTCACAGTACAATAGCCTAAAACATATGAACCTCCCCTTTATCTTAACCCTTCATGTTTCGAAAGAGTAACACATTTCATGAAAAATCAAAAAGAAGGAAAAAAACGACATTCACATTGTAATCAGAAATTTTTTTATTCTTTCTACATTTAATTTCATTGAATCCCTATTTTACTGTGCTTTTGCTGTCCAAAAATAATGAGAATTTACCAAAATGTATATATCTGATCCTTACTAGGTATCAACGAGGGCTTAAACCCCATCTACAACTTGCTCTTTAAGGCTAGCAAATTCTGCCCTTCTGATCTATGATGCTAGACAAACATCAGGGAAAAACATCTTGGAGTCCCCACAGTTAAGAGTGTTTCTTTTAACTCATGGCTGCAATTGGAAATCTATCCCCATCATTATGGTCATATAACATGGCAGTTATGGCAGTTATGGTTTCCCTGCTCTTATATTTGCAAGTGTGTTTTAAAGAGGCTCTCTGGAAAAGCATTCCACATAAATACAGTTATGATATCCAGAAGCAAGGGCCTAATTGAAAAAATCCGCAAGATTGAAGCTTTTACCAAGATACCAAAAATAAAGATAATGTTCTGTTTATTTATTTAATAAACTAATTCGGTCCATACCACAAAGTATTTGCAATGTTTGTTTAGAAGTTGAACAATTTTATTTAAACTTTCTGGCATTTCCAAGTTTCTTTTCCTGTCCATTAATTATTACTGAAACGTAGATATTCAATCTCAATTTGAAGATGTCAGTTTTTTTAGATTGAGATTAATAATTTATACAGCTATTTTTTTACTTTCTTTGCCAAACACAAAAATTCTTAACATAAGATGACCAAACAAGCAAAAAAAAAAAAAGAGTAGAACTAAAACTAATATAGCAGTAGAAATTTTTATTTAACTGATGATTTTCTTTTAGGGCTTTTATTCCATTTTTCCCATCTTTACTTCAGAATTTCTAAAGCAGTTTAGTACCTTAGGAAAAATAAAATAAGGAAACAAAAATATTGTTTCTCAAACTCATGCCATTCATCTACTTGATGACTCTGGTGTGGCATTAGTAAGGTACATTTTGTGATCAAAATATATCTATGCAAGACTTCAGTCCAAAAAGTCACTTTGGAATTTTAATAGAAATATATTGCCTTCCAAAAATACTTTGCAAAAAGAAAAATCAGAAGTCTGCAAGTAACAAAAAAATAGTTGAGAAAATGACTGCTACTTTAATAGTCCTCATAAAATCTATCAGCTAACTAGTAGGTAGAATACTCTTAGAAAACAATCCAAAGAGGCAAGAGATAAAAGTTGAGTATTAACACAATGAGAATATTTTTTTAAATGAGAAAACTATATGCTTGCAATGAAGACCCATTAGTTTCTATATGCTATACTCTTTTTTCATGGATATCCATTTATGACAACATTTTATAACTGTAAGCCAAAATTATAAACAGCTAGATATTTTACACATACAAATTCATTCATTTCTCGTAAGGACACAATAACAATTAATGCTTCCTCCCTATAGAGCCTGTAATATAAATCAGAGAGAAGAGATTTGTAAGTGATATACTCTCTTGATATATGAATGCATCTCTTAAGTACCAATGAGAAAAGACCAGGCATTTTGTAAACATTTTATCAATATTTGGCCCCAGAGAAAAAAATAATGGAAGTGAAAAATTAACTTCAACTAAGAGAAAATAGTTACAAACGACTAAAGGGAATCACATCTGGGCAGAAAACATTCTAAGATGGACCTGGGATATTTTATTATACCAGAAAAAAGGGAAGTGCTTAGAAGTCTAATAGGGCATGTAAAAAAGACACAGAAGCTTGAACAGAATCCCTCCATTTTAGCATCAAAGGTTAAGGACTGTAATTAATTTTAAAACCGAATAAAAATTCATGAGTCCACAGCAATAAATACATGCATAAGGACAAAGATAAACAGAATAAGATGTAATTTGCATCCTATCTTATAAATAACTATTATCCCAGCTCCTAAACTGGTAATGAAAGAGAAAGAACTGGGGCACCTGGGTGGCTCAGTGGCTTAAAGCCTCTGCCTTCTGCTCAGGTCATGATCCCAGGGTCCTGGGATTCAGCCCCATGTCGGGCTCTCTGCTCAGCAGGGAGCCTGTTTTCTCCTCTCTCTCTCTCTCTGCCTGCCTCTCCACTTACTTGAGATCTCTGTCAATTAAATAAATAAAATCTTTTAAAAAAGAGAGAGAGAGAAAGTATTAAGTCATGACTCTGCCATTCCTAGGGAACTACTTCCCTACATAGCTTTATCTTATCAAGCTCTGCTTTACTGAGAAATGGCAGCTAATTAATGTAAAGACATGACAGAGTTAGAAACTCACCATTTTGCAAACACTAAAGAAATAACTGATTCAGACAAGGGTCATGAACATATGTGTAAAACCACTGGGTGAAAAGTTGCTGCAAAACAGTATATTTATACAGTGTCACCCCACAGATTTCTGTTGACAGCAAAGGGAAAACTACATCTTTATCCTAGAGAGATCTGGTAATTTGGGACAACTTGAGTTTGTGTCTCTTAATACGATACCTTCAGTTATGAAGTACTAAACTTGAATCTAAGCAAGCTATTGCATAAAACTTCTAGTTTACTGGAAATAGAAGAACAAGATAAATAATTCCAGGAGTACTTAAATACATAAATAAGAAGAGAAAAAGACTGAGGGGAATTCTCCTAGATTAAAAATCTAAAGAGAGATAAAACCATTTGGAGGACAAATGGAGAAATCTGAATAGGGAAGACAGTAAGTGATATTAGGGAAAATTAAGTTTTCTTATATATAATAATGGTATTATGTTACTGCTTCTATCTTCGGGAAATGATATGCTAAAGAACTTTAGGGATTAAATACCATGATGTCAGAAACTTAACTTTCAAATACGGCACAAAAAATATTAAATGCAGATGTTCAAGCATGTTAGTAAGTCTAGGAAGTAGGTGCACGGGTATTTATGAGGGCAGTGACAAATATATTTCTTAAAATGTGATCTTTGTGGCATGGGACTTATGGGAGAATCTGCCTTAGCAATATTTCCTTAAAAATGAAGGTGATTGTCAAACTGAATAAAGAAGATAGATTTTGATATGTTGAATGCAGTTTTACTGTTTTCCAATACTCAAATTTTTATCTTGTCAATAGTGATTTTATTTACCATAGAAAATTCCATAAACATAACCCCCACAGTTTTTAAGGGGTTACTATATTTAATTAGGTACCTAGCATAGCATTTTACTTAAGGTAAATTATATTAGACCAAACCTGTGGTTTGTTTTCTGTGGTTTGTTTGCACAACAAACTTATTATCACAATTTGTGATGCATCAGTTATCTACTTCAAAGGTGACAGAACAGAATTTTCAATTGTACATAACCTCCCAAGAATCATTCATTTAAAACCATAAGCAAATTTGTCAAATACAAAGATTCAAATAACTCTGGCAACTTAGACCTTCTAACTACTTTTCAAAGACTGATGAGTGATACTTATTTTTGCATAGTGCCTGTTATGTTGTCCCAAAACCTGGAAGGCACTGACTGCTAGGATCTCAGCAGTCTCTAATGCATTACTCTTTGCAAATATAGTTTTATTTAAACAAATTAAAAACTTTTAAAAATGAGAAAAAATAATAACTGTAATGTACAAATTCATGGTGATTTGAAGAGGATCAGTCCTGCTCACAATTTTTCAGTACCTTTTCATTATCCTGGTTGTGTTTACTCATTGGTGATGTTGGTACATAAAGATCAGTTTCATCAGTTACTACATACTGTCTCCCAGAAAGAAAATCGCGTAGCTGACTCTGTAGAAAACAAAGGAGGTTACTAATAAGGTGCTATGACAACTATTAAAAATATTTCACACCAAGCTATATATAATAACCCATTTCTCTATCATTATTTAAAAGTGATAGGGGTGCCTGGGTGGCTCAGTGGGTTAAAGCCTCTGCCTTCAGCTCAGGTCATGATCCCAGGGTCCTGGGATCCCCTCATCAGGCTCTCTGCTCATCAAGGAGCCTGCCTCCTCCTCTCTCTGTCTGCCTCTCTGCCTACTTGTGATCTCTGTCAAATAAATAAATAAATAAATCTAAAATAAAAATAAAATAAAAGTAATAATGCTGGCTACTTACCCCCCCCCAAAAATACAATATTTAGTCATTTTAATTTTAAACTAATATCAGAATTTCCTTTAGTATAAGCCTGCCATTAAGTATAGGCTTCCATAGTACACATGTTCCCAGTCCACTCTTATCATTAACTAGACACACATATACTCCCAAGTTTCATTGCTCACTACCATCTTTTCTTGGATAGGTACCTGCTCTCCAATTCATCTGTTTAATTATTACAGTCTTCAAATGGGCAAATTCTTCACTTGAATTATGAAGATGACATTCTTCAAATTTTTGCAACCCTCACAAATCCTTCCTTTAACTTAGCTGGTAAGTGATATCTTGTTGAGGATGAGATTCTTAGGTCACTGTCCTCTTCTTTCAGGACATGCTATTTCATTGTTGTTCTTTTTAAATAACTTGTTCTTTCCACCAGGAAACTTATAATATTTATCTTTATCCTTAAGAGTTTGGAAACTTTACCAGGATATGCTTAGGTATGTGTCTTTTCTCTTCAATACAGTCTGGAACTTCATAAACACTTAACAGACTCGGGGAAATTTTATTATAACAAATGTGGTTAGAATATTTTATTTAATCATGACCTCTTCTGCATCTCATCCTTTTTCTCCTCTGGAATTCCTATCATTTGTTATGTTAAATCCTCCAGATCCAACCTCCAAGTTTCTTAACTTTTCCTTCATAATTACTTCATCTTCATATTTTTCTCTCTGTGCCTTAAATATATATTTTTAAAGATTGTTTTTTTAAAAGATTTTATTTGAGAGAGAAAGAGACAGAGTGAGAGAGATCAGGAGCAGCAGGGAGAGGGAAAAGCAAGCTCCCTGCTGAGCAGAGAACCCAACGTGGTACTCAATCCCAGAACCCCAGGATCATGACCTGAGCTGAAGGCAGACGCCTAACTGAGCCACCCAGCTGCCCCTCTGCTTTAAACATTTTTTGTATTTGACATTCAGAACTCTGATTTGTGCCTGAATCCATCTGTTGCACTGGGAAGACTTCTTTTCCTCTTTTTTAAATCTAGAAAGTCTTAATGTTTAGGTGTATCCTTGAATTTCCTGAGTACTTAACTACTTTTATGGATTCACCATTAAGAGCGCTATTCTGTTGGTCACATGTGCTCTGAGTTAACTCATCTTTCTGCAAGTGCTGGGACTCATTAAGTGGCTGTTGCTTTTCTTCATAGGCTAAGGCCCTGACTGTTGAGGTACCTGAAGTGAGGACAATTTTACAAGTAATAAAAGTTGAAAATGTCTCTACTGTTTACAAAGCATCAGTGGAAAAATAAACAGGATGCCAGTCACCTCCTTAAACCAAGAGAAAGTCTTTTTGTGGTCTCTCAAGGATCACCAACAGTATACCCATCCATTCAGCTACTTCTTGGCTTCCTAAGTCAAAGAATCCTGGCACACTCAGATGGAATTTTTGACCTTCCCCAGAAGGTTCCCAGATTTCTGAGGGCTGCTAAGTTCTTCTTGAAATCTACCATTTCTTCTCCTCAGCCCAGATCTCCAGTATCCCTCAGATTATTGTTCAGTTCATGAGAAAGCAAATTCTGTACCAATTGTCTCAACTTGGACTCCATTTAGAAATCGAGGTCTTATATGCTCCCAGATGTCCACAGGCCCTGCATGCATGTTCCCCAGGAGAGGAATTATAATGTGTGAAATACACTTCTGCCTTATTTAAGCTACTATAAATAAGAAACAAAGATACATAAGCATATGTATCTTTAAAGACACTTTTAGGAGCACTTGAGTGGTTTAATCAGCTAAGGATCCCACTCTTGGTATCAGCTCAGGTTATGGTTTCATGGGTTGTTATCAAACCCCCATTGGACTCAGCGCTCAGTAGGGGGTCTGCTTGAAGAGTCTCTCCCTCTGCCCCTCCCCACTCTCTCTCTCTAATAAATCTTTTTAAAAGACACTTTCAGCATAAATTAGAATTATTTTAACGTATTTTTGAGGAAATCAATCTAAGTATCTGTTTTTCTGCTCAGTTTTTCTTCATTGGAAATTTCCCTAGAGCAAATAAGTTGTCAGAGATCAAATCTTCCATTTTAAGTGCAGAAAAATTTCAACTTCACATGCTATCATCTCAGCAGCTTCCACTCCCCTCCTGAAATTCTGCAGAACATGCTGATGTTTGGAGGCACAGAACTCCCTCCAAGGTAAACCTGTGTATCTCATACTACAGTTGATACACTTAAATGAAGAGGCTTATTAGAAGATTTATTAGACGGGGGGGCCTGGGTGGCTCAAAAAGCTGAAAAGCGACTGCCTTTCAGCTCAGGTCACGATCCTGGAGTCCCAGGATCGAGCCCTGCATTAGGCTCCCTGCTTAGCAGGGAGTCTTCTTCTCCCTCTGACCCCCCCCCCCAATGCTCTCTCTCTCTCGCCCTCTTACTCTCTCTCAAATAAACATATAAAATCTTTCAAATAAAAAAAAAATCTTACAGAAAACTTAGACAGCAACAAAGGATAAGGTGAAAACAATGTGCCCAAAAACATCAGGCAGATTATACTCTTACTGGCTTATCAAAAAATTCTCTTTGTTGTTCCTACAATCCAATACTTATGTTTGGTTAGCCTCTCTAAATTAACTATATGAAAAATAGTCAAAAGTCATCTCTACAAGCAAATAAAACAAAGGTAGGAAGGAATGAAGAAAAACAATCTTCCCTCACAAGTATCTTTACCATAGTGTGGGTCTCAGAAAGTTACGACAGGGGGCACCTGGGTGGCTCAGTCAGTTAAGCATCTGCCTTTGGTTCAGATCATGATCCTGGGGTCCTGAGACTGAACCCCAAGTCAAGCCCTTGTTGAGCCCTGTGTTAGGCTATATGCTCAGCAAGGAGCCTGCTTCTCTCTCTCTCCTTCTGTCCCTCTGCCCCAACTCATGCTCTCATGCTCTCTCTAGCTCTCTCTCTCAAATAAATAAATAAAATCTTAAAAAAAAAAAAAAAAAAAAAAAAAAAGAAGAAGAAGTTACAACAGGGGAAAGGGTTCTATTATAGCCCAGTAGGCCAAGACCGCAAACTGCCTGCCAATATCCACTCTCCCCTTCTTCATCAGTAACAGAGATTTTGTTTTTATTCTGGCATGTTACCCAGAAAAAAAAAGGACTATATTCTCCATCTTCCCTAACATCTTGGTGTGGCCATGTGACTAAGCTTTGTGCAAGGACATGGAAGCAAAAGAGCTATGCCTCTTTAAAATGAAAGAAGAGTGCTGGGTTCCCTTACTACTTCCTGATGCAAGGAACGCTGATATGGAATCTGGAGTTCCAACAGCTAACCTGGACCACAAATGATCTTGAGGATAGAGGTCAAGAACTAAGATGAATAAGCAGAATGACAGAAAAATCCTAGGTATCTGATAACCACAGAGCCATCACATCAGTCCCATATGCTTACCTTAAGACTCCTTTTATAAAACAATGAAATAAAACTTCCATTTTCGTAAACCACTGTTAGAGGTTTCTATTACAAGGAGCCAAAACATGATTCCCAAGTTTCAGACAGAAATATTTATAAAATATTCTAATATCTTAGAAAATATAATAAACATTTTCTTCTAATTATATCTATAATTATTTAGTTATTACTACTATTTAATTACTACTTTATTGGTACTCAGTAATGTTAAGATAAATATACTTCAACACTTTAAAATAGATACATCCAAATATATTCTAAAAGTTTATTAATTCTAATGTAGATAAAACCAAACTAGAAAGGATGGCATACCATAAGTTTTAAAATTTATATTCAATAAAAAAATAAAGCAATGAATGTGTGTATGCAAAAAAAACCAGGAACAGTATATTACCCCATGTTTACTGTATCATAGTATCATCACAAAATGATACCCCATCTCAATAATTAGTACTACTAATCCATAGAAAGAGTCATAGCAATCATTTATACAACATATGCCAAATGAACATGTATACATCAAAACAAGAAAGTAAAATATAAAAGCAATCCTTGGCATGAATTCAAAAAGAAATCATAGGGCGCCTGGGTGGCTCAGTGGGTTAAGCCGCTGCCTTCGGCTCAGGTCATGATCTCAGGGTCATGGGGTCGAGTCCCACATCGGGCTCTCTGCTCAACAGGGAGCCTGCTTCCCTTCCTCTCCCTTTGCCTGCCTCTCGCCTGCTTGTGATCTCTCTCTGCCAAATAAATAAATAAAATCTTAAAAAAAAAAAAAAAGAAATCACACATTTGGGACTGATCTCTTTGTTAAAATTTTTTGATCTGGTAAGAAGCTGTTCTTATATTTCAACCAAATAACATAATTTCAACAAAATTTACCACTGAAATATTTCTTTCCAGTAATAACTAACTTTCAGGTAGCTAAATTTTCCATTTCTAACATGATCTGAAAAGCAAAAGCACTATCAAGTTACTATAAATGTTGATACCATAGTTTAAAATAAAAATAAATCTAGCCAAATTTTCATTTAAGACAGAATTATTTTAAAAAATACTTACAGGGGATATGTTGGCATTATTTTCACAACTAGAAATCAAAGCACTACATTTTTTATAAACATCAATCAGATCTACCATATTACTATTCTTTAAGAAATCATCGTAAGTCCTCCTAATGTCCTCATAATGGTCAATCACTTTTGTATTTTCAAATGGTAGGTTCAACTTCTCATGTAGAAAGTATTTCCAGGTCAATAAGACATCGCTGAGGGAAACTGTAAATTCTCCACTATGCTGAAAAGAGACAATGCCAAAAATGAAAAGATAAATTTAGGTACCAGAATATTCATTAATCTGTAATTGAGACGGGAAATACAAATTGAGTTTTGTTATAGAAAAGTGTACATTGAATTCTTGTGGATTTGAAAATAACATCCAAGTTCAGCTATGGAATAATTTTTAAACCACATAGAAAAGGATTTTGTTGGTTTTGTAAAATACAAACAACTATGGCAAGTTTGGGCATGACAAAATTAGCAAATATCTAGTCTTTCTTCATTAAATTTCTTCTCAAATTCAGGGTATGGGTGGGCAGTGATCTGTTCTTAAGTACTATTAATTGGGGAAAAATTTGATTCTGTTAATATTTAGCTCCTTTTAGCTCTTCTAATGCATTTTTAATCTCTTAATCAAAATTTTCAATGCCATAGTGAATTACTACATACCACACTTCCAACTGTTAGTCTTAAGACATGATCATAAAAACTAATTTTAAAAATCACATTTTATTTCATTACTGTTCCAGAAAAAGCAAAATAGCAGTGCTAAAACCTTGGGTCGGAGAAGAATTTTGATTCTTCCCTGCTCATGGACACACCAAACTATAAACAAGTGTTAAAAAGCCACAGTTTCTTTCTATAAGCTGCTGGATGTTCCTATTGAGGTAAAATTGTTCTTTTTTCTCTTCTTCAATATCAACATGATGTATTAGTCAGTAGACATGCTGAAGGTTTTTTTTAATTGATTGCATTCTGCTTCCAGATATTAATAATAGTGCCCTCCTAAAAAAAAAAAAAAAAGCCAGCCCTAATTCAGTAAAAAATTCTAACTACTCCTTTCCAATACAGCATGAGTAACAAATATCTTTAAGTATTCATATGTAATTTTGTGAAATGTATTATGTTGCTTTTTTCCACAATTAAGTTCCCTTAATATGTTAGTAGTTTCTGATAACACCAAGATCTTTCCATCATTTGCACTGAAAGATGGGTGGATATTTAAATAGAACTATAATTCACTGGAACTAAAATTGTAACATCATCTTTAGCCAATGAAGAATAATAAAAAGAACCAAAAAGAGTCAAGTAGGGGTGCCTGGGTGACTCAGTCAGTTAAGCGTCTGCCTTTGGCTCAGATCCTAGAGTCTTGGGATGGAACCCCATGTCTGGCTCCCTGTTCAGCAGGGAGCCTGCTTCTCCTTCTCCCTCTGCCACTCCCTTTGCTTGTGCTATCTCACTCTCTCAAATAAATAAATAAAATCTTGAAAAAAAAAAAAAGAGCTGAAAAATAAACTTTCTACTTAACTGACTCTTTTAAATTTACATTTCTTTTACAAAAATCAGCTACATTTTCTAGTTACTATCTAAATTTAAGGCAATTATGTCCAAACTGCCTTAAAAATTATTAACTTTTTACTCATCCTCATGGAGACAAAGAAAATTATCCTTACTGTCCTTGGAGGGACCTATTATATCAAAATTATAAAAATTAATAATATTTCATGAAATTAATTCAATGAAAAACCAAAAAAAAAACCCAGTAACTCTCAAATCTTGAATCCATAACCCAAATGTAAGACAGATTTTTAACTTCGCAGCATCGCATCAAAAACTGTACACTTTACTTCCCAATCCCACAAAATTACACAATAAAATTTCCAAATGGTATTTAAGTTAAACAAATCCAGCTATTTAGAGTTTCAAAACTAAGTTGTCTTATCTCAAAAAATTCCTAAAACTGTTTTGATATGACATCTTTCTTATGAAAAATAAATTAAAATTTTGCCTAACATAAATGTACAATTCAGTCTTATTCGGTTGACTATAACTAGTTAAAGTAAAACCAGGCAAGCTCTTGATCTTGTGAGAAAAGGTTTTGACTAGATTAACAGTGTTTATACTGGGATTGTAAAAACATTTTAAATCCAAATAAAAATGTACTCCAGATATCAGTTTTCATGATCAGGTGCCCACCATGACAGCATATTCTATTATTCAAACCAGTAACAACTGATTCAGAGAGCTTGTGGTCAAATCAGAAAATGTTTTGCTAGGAAAACATGCCAGCTGGCTAATATCTGAAGGAAGTTCAAGATGGTCAATGCTTTAATTCTCTGATGGACATAAGAAGGATTGTATTTCATAAGAATAAAATGAGGAAAAAAATGAAGTTACATTTTTTCAGAGCACTTGTACTTTGTATATTTTGCTGAAGGTATTTTTATAATTATTCAAAAACTTAAATAAACTTCATATTTTTAACTAACTGGAATTTTTATTGTTATCAAAACAGAAAAGATAGGAGGTCTGCTTAAGAGTATTAATTGGCTATGTGACCATGAGTAAAATACTGAAAATCCTGTGAATACTTTTCCTTGGTTATAAAATGAGATTAAACAGATTAAATAACACCTGATGAATGGCAGGTGATCAAAAAATGTCATTCATTCCCTTTTCTCATTCAAAGTAAAATAACTGTTTGTTAGGCAGGTATTAGATAAATGTAATATAATTGTAAAAACTGTTTCGTCTTATTCATTATGTCAAAGTTAGGTCATTTTCAAATCTGACAGTCAACCACAGGCTGTGGCTTTCCATGAAGTTATAAAATTAATATCTTTGTTTCATCCAATGGAACATTTGTAACGTTTTAAGGCTATTTAAGTTCATGAAAAATAGCATTTATGATGTAATTGCCAGACAGAGTCAAACTACAAAGTCAATTCTAAGGAAAGGAAAAGCTAAAGTGCTATCTGCAGCTTAATAATAAAAGTCATATATATTTGCCATGTAGTCCTCAAAAAATCTATGGATTTTTACATGGAAGTCTGCACACAGCTGGGGATGCCTGAGCTAACTCCACATGGAGACTGAGAGTCAATCAGAACTGCAGCCCAGCATCCCTACTGCACATGTGCACACACATACACAAACTGTGATAAGCTCAGTTGCAATTCACCTCTCCTCTTTTCTCCCACCCAGAGTCTGAACTTTCACAGTGAATTAGCAAGTAGAAAATTAACAAGTAGAAAGAGATCCTAAGTGTGGGGGCGCCTGGGTGGCTCAGTGGGTTAAGCCGCTGCCTTCGGCTCAGGTCATGATCTCAAGGTCCTGGGATCGAGTCCCACGTCGGGCTCTCTGCTCAGCAGGGGGCCTGCTTCCCTTCCTCTCTCTCTGCCTGCTTCTCTGTCTACTTGTGATCTCTGTCTGTCAAAAAAAAAAAAAAAATCTTTAAAAAAAAAAAAAAAAAAAAAAAAAAAAGAGATCCTAAGTGTGTGCTACACAGACAAACCCAAAAGAAAAAATATCTTGAATTGAGTATTTCAACATATTAAAATTTTTACATGAAAACTAAATTTTCTTCAGGGTATATTTCACTTACCTTTTTGATATATTTATGCTTCAAAAATTATTCATAAACAAACAGTAGGTGATACGAATACAGTCTGCTTAATTCCAAAACAATAGCTCTCAATTACTGTATAATAATGATTCTTAATAATTGCCTCAATTTCTCTCTCTTCTCATTTTCAAGTGAATGATCGCCAAAGCTTAACCTTTAGATAGTCTATTCCATTGATATAATATCCGCAGAACCTATTATCTTGGGGTACCATTCCTTCGGGTTACTAAAGGAGAGTTTTTTGGGTTTTTTTTTTTTTGGTTGTTTTTCTTTTTAATGCTCAGGCAGTAAAATTAGAAAGACTTGAATATGGATTGCAATGGGGAGCAAAATAAAGAAGCTGTACAATGACCTTTGGGTGTCTAGCTTCACTGACTGAGTGAACAATGGTATATAAGATTGAGACTAAGATTGGCATATAAATTCTGATAAAACAATCTAAAGGAAGTATATCCAGAGAAGGTAAGTAAAATGGAACACATCAGAAGTTACCGACAAAGAGTGTTACAAAGTACATGTAGAATTCTTTTAAAGAGTAAAAAAGAGATAAAAAGAACTCAACAGTAAAGTAAGTAAAGGATATGAATGAGCAAACAATAGAGAGGATACCTAAAGAGTCAAATAATCATCTTAAAAGATGTTTAAATGCTCTAATAGAAAAATTAAAATGAAATACCCTCTTTTCTCTTTTCTTGTTCTTAGATAACATCTAATATGGAGAAATATAAGAAAATTGTATACTACAGGAATATATTCTCCTATACTGTTGATATAATGTAAATTCTAATAACCAAGTTGAAGACAAATTTGGTAACATCAAGTCAAATTAAAGATATATCTGTCATATAACCCCTTGTGTATAGAGCCTAGAGAAACTCTTGTTCATGCACAGACATCTCATTTCAATGAAGAACTGTTTATAATACCAAAAAAATTCAAATGACCCAAAGGTCTATCAATGAGTAAAGTATACCAGTCATATAAAGGATGATTGTTAAAATGAATAAATTAGATCAACTTTTCTATCAGTACCGAAAGAGGTCTTGAAAACAATGATGGATAATAAAAACAAGATACAGAAAGGATGTATACCATCTGTTAGAATTTTAAAACAGACATATTAACAAGACTATCTGCCTGGTTGGATATGCAGAGAAATCCCTCCTGGCATGAAATACCTAAAACTACAAGAGAAAATAGAAAACTTTTTTTAAACATGACTGAATTGTTCATAAGAAAAAGGAAATTACAAAAGGTCAAAAACAATGAGCAAGTGCCAATAAGCAAACGGTGAGACCTGTATTTTCCAGGTAACTACTATTCCCCGGCACTAAAGAAGCTGGTTTTTATGAACCCTGAGCACAAAGGTTAGGAAACAAAGCTAAGCATAAGAAAGATGGAAAGTCGGATCAAAACCCCCACCCTGCCTACCTTGCCAAAACCAAAGGTTCAAAGGTCAACAGTCTTGATATGTCCACTAGAAAAAAATCTGTCCAGCAAAAAGATGATGATGAAGATATTTGCCAGTGAAGAGATTTCTGAAGTAGCCCTGGTACTATGATTACCTCTCTGGATAATCTTCATTTAGGTTTTATTTTTATTCTTTTTTTTAATTTAAATTCAATTACCATATAGTGATTATTAGTTTCAGAGGAAGAGGTCAGTGATTCATCAGTCTTATGTAACACTCAGTGCTCATTACATCACGTGTTGTCCTTACAGCCCATCACCAGTTATCCCAGCCCTTTGTCACCCTCCCCTCCAGCAACCCTCAGGTTTGTTTCCTATGATTAAAAGTTTCTTATGGTCTGTCTCCCTCTCTGATTTTGTCCTGTTTTATTTTTCCCTCCCTTCCCCTACAATCATGTTTCATTTCTTAAATCGCACTTGAGAGATCATATAATCGTCTTTCTCTGATTGACTTATTTCCATTAGCATAATACCCTCTACTTCCATCCACGTCATTGAAAATGGCAAGATTTCATTTTTTGATGGCTGCATAATATTCCATTGTGCCTAGATATACCAATCTTCTATATCCATTCATTGCAGATAGACATCTGGGCTTTTGCAATAGTTTGGCTTTTGTGGACGTTGCTGCTATAAACATTCAGGAGCACGTGCCCCTTTGGATCACTACATTAAATCCTTCAGGAAATACTCAGTAGTGCAATTGCTGGGTCGCAGAATAGCTCTATTTTTTTTTTTTAAGATTTTATTTATTTGACAGAAAGAAAGAGAAATCAAATGTAGGCAGAGAAGCAGGCAGAGGGGGAGGGAGAACAGGCCCCCTGCTAAGCAAAGAGCCCAATGCGGGGCTCAATCCCAGGACCCTGGGATCATGACCTGAGCCAAAGGCAGAGGCTTAACCACTAGGCCACCCAGTCACGCTGGGTAGGTCTATTTTTAACTTCTTGAGGAACCTTCATACTGTTTTCCAGAGTGGCTACACCAGCTTGCATTCCCACCAACAGTGTAGGAGGGTTCCCCTTTCTCTGCATCCTCACCAACATCTGTCATTTACTAGCTTGTTAATTTTAGCCATTCTGACTGGTGTAAGGTGGTATCTCACTGAGGTTTTGATTTGTATTTCCCTGATGCCAAGTGATGTGGAGCACTTTTTCATGTGTCTGTTGGCCATTTGGATATCTTCTTTGCCAAGACATCTGTTCATGTCCTCTGCCCATTTCTTTTTTGTTTTTCTTTTTCTATTTCCTTCCACTATTTTAATGTGAGGATAGTGTTAAAAGCATAATGATAAGAAACCAACAAAAACAACGAAAAGAGAATGTGGTGCATAAACAATGAATTTTGGATCACTGAAAAAAATAAATAAAAATAAAAAACCAAAAATGTGTGTAGGCATTATTCAAGAGAGTTAAAATTCATTTTATTTTTTTTTTCAGCATTCCAAGATTCATTGTTTATGCACTATACCCAGTGCGCCATGCAATTCATGCCCTCTTTAATACCCAGCACCAGGCTCTCTCCAACCCCCCACCCTCCCTCCCCTCCAAAACCCTCAGTCTGTTTCTCAGGGTCCACACTCTCTCATGGTTCATCTCCCTCTCTGATTTCCCTGAACTCACTTCTCCTCTCTTTCACCCAATGCCCTCCATGTTATTCCTTATATGTGCCACAAGTAAGTGAAAGTACATGATAATTGGCTCTCTCTGCTTGACTTATTTCACTCAGCATATTCTGCCCATTTCTCGGTTGGATTATTTGTTCTTTGGGTGTTGAGTTTGGTAAGTTCTTTATAGATTTTGGATACTAGTCCTTTATCTGATAAGACATTTGCCAATATTTTCTCCAGTTCTGTTGCTTGTGTTTTGGTTTTGTCAACTATTTCTTTTGCTCTGCAGCTTTTCACCTTGATGAAGTCCCAATAGTTCATCTGTGCTCTTGCTTCCCTTGCCTTTGGCGATATGTCTATGAAGAAGTTACTGTGACTGAGGTCACAGAGGTTGCTGCCTATGTTCTCCTCAATGATTTTGATGGATTCCTGTCTCACATTGAGGTCTTTCATCCATTTGAGTCTATTTTTGTGTGTGATATAGGAAAATGGTACACTTCCATTCTTCTGCATTTGGCTGTCCTCTTTTCCCATTACCATTTGCTGAAGAGACTCCTTTTTCCATTGGACATTCTTTCCTGCTTTCTTTAAGATTAGTTGACCACAAAGTTGAGGATCCATTTCTGGGTTCTCCCTTCTGTTCCACTGATCTATGTTTCTGTTTTTGTGCCACTGTCTTGATAACTATAGCTTTGTAATAGAGCCTGAAGTCCAGAATTGTGATGCCACCAGCTTTGCTTTTCTTTTTCAACATTTCTCTGGCTATTTGGGGTCTTTCCTTGTTCCATACAAATTTTAGGATTATTTGTTTCAGCTCTGTGAAAAATGTCGATGGTATTTTGTTAGGGATTGTACTGGATGTATAGATTGCTCTACATAGCATAGGCATTTTCACAATATTTGTCCTTCCAATTCATGAGCATAGAACATTTTTCCATTTTTTTTGTGTCTTTCTCAATTTCTTACGGGAGTGTTCTATAGTTTTCTGATACAGATCCTTTGCCTCTTTGGTTAGTTTTATGGTTAGGCTTATAGGCTTTTATGGACCATAAAAGCCTCTTATGGCTTTTGGTGTAACTGTAAATGGGATAAACTCCTTAATTTCTCTTTCTTCTGCTCACTGTTAGTGTATATTCATTTAGACTGTTGCCTAATAATTAATTTCTGTTGAGAAAGGGGCAAACAGTCAACTACTTTAGAAGAAAACTGGGATTTATGCCCTGGAGAGGGTAAAACAGAGTCTCTGGACCGAAGAGTACACGTGAAAACAAGAGTCCCCCCACCCCCACCCCCAAAAAATATATATATATATATATGACTTTTTATATTCTAAATACTGAAACTTCTTTCAAGCACCCAACACATTGGCAGCTCAAATTTACACCATTTGTGTAAAGACTCTTTTCTGAAGAAACTGTTCTAAAAGGGATATCTTTTTTTTTTTTAATTTTTTATTTTTTATAAACATATATTTTTATCCCCAGGGGTACAGGTCTGTGAATCACCAGGTTTACACACTTCACAGCACTCACCAAAGCATCCTCCCCAATGTCCATAATCCCAACCCCTTCTCCCAAACCCCCTCCCCCCAGCAACCCTCAATTTGTTTTGTGAGATTAAGAGTCACTTATGGTTTGTCTCCCTCCCAATCCCATCTTGTTTCATTTATTCTTCTCCTACCCACTTAAGCCCCCATGTTGCATCACCACTTCCTCATATCAGGGAGATCATATGATAGTTGTCTTTCTCTGCTTGACTTATTTCGCTAAGCATGATACGCTCTAGTTCCATCCATGTTGTCGCAAATGGCAAGATTTCATTTCTTTTGATGGCTGCATAGTATTCCATTGTGTATATATATTCCACATCTTCTTGATCCATTCATCTGTTGATGGACATCTAGGTTCTTTCCATAGTTTGGCTATTGTGGACATTGCTGCTATAAACATTCGGGTGCACATGCCCCTTTGGATCACTACGTTTGTATCTTTAGGGTAAATACCCAGTAGTGCAATTGCTGGGTCATAGGGCAGTTCTATTTTCAACATTTTGAGGAACCTCCATGCTGTTTTCCAGAGTGGCTGCACCAGCTTGCATTCCCACCAACAGTGTAGGAGGGTTCCCCTAAAAGGGATATCTTAAAGGTGGGCATCAGATATTTCCCAGCCAAATAGCCCAGTCGGATCAGACTAACAACCCCTAACCCTCCAAACAGAGTTTCCATTAGCATTTTAGTGATCCACTTAAATATAAGTGCATGGTCAAGGATCATCATGAAAAAAGTCTCTGTTGGAAGAATAATAAGACTAATAAAACAAGAAACTTGGATAAAGATTATGCAAGAAGAAAACCTCAAAAAATATCATTAATAGTCTCAACAGAGAAATATACACTTGAAGCAAGAAGACTATGGTATTTCAAAAAGAGAGAACAAGAAGAGCTATTGGAAATAAAGAGGATAGATGATAACAGGGGTGCAAGACTGGCCCAGTCAACAGAGCATGTGATTCTCAATCTCTGGGTTGTAAGTACATATTGGGTATAGAAATTACACAAAAATAAAATCTTAAAATAAAGATGATAACAGAAAATCCAATAATTATTAAACTAGTAAGCATTAAATATTGAATATCTTATTGAATATTGTTTGGAAGAAATGTAAAAGGTAAATGGATAAACTGATACATCCATAGAGAGGACTATTACTCACTGCTGAAAAGACAGACATGGAGGAACCATAAATGCATCTGGAAGAAAGTGAAAGGAGCCAACCTGAAAAGGCTATATACTTTACAATTCCAACTACATGACATTCTGAAAAAAAGGCAAAACAGTTAAAAAATCAGTAGTTGGCAGAGGTTGGTGAGAGGGATGAATAAATAGGTGGAGCAGAGAGGATTTTGAGGGCAGTGAAACAATTCTGTAAATACTATAAAGGTGCATACATAACTTATATTTTTGTCAAAACCCACAGAACGTACAATACCAAGAGTGTCTAAGGATAGACTCAAGATGTCCACTACTTACAATCAAATTGTTCATACAGAGTAATATGAATAATATGTATGCATGTGTACAATACATACCTGGGTATATTTATGGATTTATATTATGTAGACATATAAAAATATTAAAGAAATAATGTAAAGGTGGCAAAATATAAATTGGTGAATTAAGTGAAGGGCATGAAGGAATTCAGTGTACTATTCTTGTGACTTTTCTGGAAGTTTAACTTTTTTTTAAACACAAAGTCCAAAAAGTGTGATTTACATTTTTTTTCCTTCAACATACCTATATAAAATTGGTTTTTAATAATGACTGTGATTAAAAACAAGAAACAAACAAGTGGGACATGTAACCACCACCACCACCCTTCAGCCACACTGGTTCTTTGGCATTTTCTCAAATCTCCTGGCAGTTTCCTGCCCAGGGCCACTGCATATGCTGTTCTTTCACCCTCATCATCTTGCCTCCAACTCTTTGCCTACTTAACTCCTCTCCTCCCTTTACAGTTCAGCTTGATTTCTCCAACCAAGTCAACTCCATGGTCCCATGGCATTATATACCTCTTCTCACGGCTATAATTTTGCATTCATTTGTGTTTTTCTCTACTAAATATCTACCTCCCTCACCAAGCAATAAGCCAGGCAGGAGCCATGTCCAGTTTTGCTTACCATTTTAACCCCAAAACTTATGACAATGCCTGGAACAAAGGAGAGAAATGCCTGGAACAAAAGAAAAAAGAAAAGAAAAGAATAAGAGAAGAGAAGAAAAAGAAAAAGAAAAGAAGAGAAAAAATATCTCCAGAAGGGAGAGAAAAAAGGAAGAAATTAACATTTAACATATATATAAACAGCTATATGGGCCTCTTTGCTGTTCCTTAAACATGCCAGACATACTCCCACCTCAGGGCCCTTGCATCAGCTGTACCCTCTGCTCATAATCCCTTCCCACAAAAACTCCCATGACTAGTTCCTTCTTTGCCTCTTTCAAATTTGCTTAAATGGCAACTTGTAGCTGAGGCTTTTGACCACCCTATTTTAAGATAAAAGTCCACTTCCACCCCAAGCTCTATACAATCCTTCACTATATCTCTTAATTTTTCTGTCATATTTATGACCTAAAATACTAAATATCTTATTTATTAGAGTATTATCTGTCTCTCCTCACTAGAATAGTGCCATAAAAGCAGAGATTTCCCTCAGAATGTTTAGAATAATGTCTAGACATAGTAAAAATTCAAATATTTGTTAAAAGAATGACTATGTAAGATAGAATTTTATCAAGATCTATGTTCAAAATTTATTTTAATATATACTGTTTTAAACATGCAAAATTGCTAACTGCCATATGTAGTAAAGACTATCTCTTATTTTAAGATTATATAATTCCTAATTTTTAGGCATTAAAATTCTCTTTCTTTTTCAAAATTATGGTTCTAGTAACTACTTTTTTCTCAGTGGCCTCATTTGCCAATGTGAGAAATGTTTAAATCTGTCAATGTCTAATTTTTTCTGAAAATTTTATTGGTATATGAAATCTAAAAATATGGGAACTACTGACATATAGGATTAAAATAATTCATCAGAATGTCATTTCACTATCTAGCCCAATAGACCTACTGAAACTATTCCACACTTCAAATACCTTCTCTGGTCAAGAGAATCTCATTATCTTCAAACCGTCAAGACTTCAAACCTCCTGGATGCTTCTTAACTGATTTTTCCTTTCCTTCATCCCTTCCTTAAAACGTTCCCATCCAAAGACTTCTCCTCATTTAAGTAAGCTACCCGAAATCCAGTATGTTTAAGTCATTTTCTTACCACTCAGCCTATATTCATCCTTCCCTCATCTGAACACCTTAAGGCCTTTATGTACAGCTCATTCCAAAAACAAGTTTTGTATAAGCCAACCATGTAAGGATCAGATTAAGAAAAGATTTTAAAGAGACAATTTCCAGAGCCTCAGTGCAGATGAGGAGAATCAGAATTTCCAAGACTGAATCACAGAAGCTAGTATTGTTTAAAAAAACCCTCCCAAGTGATTCTGATTCTTAGTCTGGCTTAGGAATAATCAATCTATACCATAAATTCTGAAATTAGTCATAAAATTCTTTGACTATATTAAAACGAACACTATTTATGTGTGCCTTCTAGAACTTTTTAAAGAAGAGAAATCATAAATAAAAATATTTTTAACCATAATAACAGTTGCATGTTTATCTTAAGACTTCACATTAAACATGGAATGTACACATCCTACATTATACTATCCATATGAATAGCCTTAATTTTGAAGCAAGCTATTTCAAATCCAACTGTAATATTTTGACACAGACATGCAGATGCATTTTTGAAAATAGTGTATTGATATTCTCATAGGAGGGCATATACTACAAAGAAATTAATATAATTAAAATAAGCAGCTACCAACATTCACTTAAAAAAAAAAAAGTAAACCTAAATATAGTCTACTAACCTGTTTGTTGTTCTCTGCTATGGAAAGCTGCAATGCCAGGAGCATGGAGTCTGCACCACATACAGTAGTTCTCTCAGAGGTACAAAGAGTGTGCCAATTCCTCCTGAACTCTTTAATCATATCCAAGACAGACTTCTGATTAAGCTCAACCATCCTCTGAAAGCAGGACAGAATGCAATGTTAAAAAGCTTTATTTTAATTGGAAACTAATATTTAACGTGTGTAAGAAAGCAGAGTTAGAGAAAAATAAGTAGTGAACTAGAGGTCCTTTCATATTTACTAAGATTGCCTTTCATTAAATTTAGGAAAACAGAACAATACAATTTCTGCCCAGTCATAGTTTTCTTAAGCCAAATCTTTTGAAATAACAAAACCCAACCTCCAATCTGAAAATCCATATAAAACAGATATGCAAATTCTGTAAACTTATAATTATAGACACAGACATAGTTAATTAAAGCTGTATTTTCAAAACATTTGTTTTTAGATGGTAAAATGTGTGGTATATTGCCCAAAAAAAAAAAAAAAAAAAAATCAGTTTCCTCCCATCCCTATGTTATCCTAAAAGAAATAAGTCTATTTTTCCACCCTTTAATTATGGATCAGTCTAGTAACTTGATTTGACCAACTGAATATGGAAGAATGACATCATGGAGGCTCCAAGCCCAGAGCTCAAAAGGCCCATGCAGAAGAGTTAATGCAGCAGGCCTAATGTCTATTTTTCAAAGAACTGCTTACAAGGCTGGCTCTTGGCTGCACCTGGGAACTTAGAATTCAGGAGGGTTTCCATTATGAGTGGCTCACTGTGCCTAAACTATATAAATAATACAGTTTATGCTTTTCTTCTGAGTCTGGATTTTACAACATAGACTGAAGACATCTACGTCCATACCCTGGACATTGAGTCTCTAAAGATCTTCCCTGACAGACAACATGTTATATGGGTTGTCACAATTTGTTGTTGGAGGATTTAAGCATGTCTTGTGTGACTTCACTAAAAGAGGACTTTAGGAAGCTTATGTCTGATCACCCCAGGACTTCGCCCCATGCACCTTCTCCCCATATAGCTTCTCTCTTTCCTGATTTTATTTAGCATCTTTTTGCTGTAATAAATTATAGGTATTGGGCACAACTATAGGCTGAGTCCTTTAAGTCTTCTTAACATCCAACCTGGAGGTGGTTTTGGTGGCAGGCCTCCTGATATATGGCTTTGCAGCTTTAGTTCTTAGTCTCTTGTTACTCTAGACTACCATATGAAAAAGTCCAACTTCACTTACTGGAAAGGCCATATAAAAGAGAACCAAGTCACTCCAGCTGACAACCAATACCAACTTAAAGAGTCACCTGGGGTGCTCTGTTATTGGGTGTCTACCTAAGGCTTGGGTTGTGGTCCTGGGGTCCTAGGATTGAGCTCCATGTGGGGTTCCTTGCTCAGTGGGAAGCCTGCTTCTCCTTCTCCCACCCCCCTGCTTGTGTTCCCTCTCTCACTGTGTCTCTCTCTGTCAGATAAATAAATAAAATCTTTTAAAAAATTGCACTAAAAGCCATAAGATACCTAGGAATAAACCTAACCAAAGAGGCAAAGGATCTGTACTCAGAAAAATATAGAACACTCCCATAAGAAATTGAGGAAGACACAAAAAAAAGGAAAAATATTCCATGCTCGTGGACTGGAAGAATAATATTGTGAAAATGTCTATGCTACCTAGAGATATCTATACATCCAATACAATCCCTAACAAAATACCATCCACATTTTACAACATAGACTGAAGACATCTACAGAGCTGAAACAAATAATCTTAAAATTTGTACGGAACCAGGAAAGACCCCAAATAGCCAGGGGAATGTTGAAAAAGAAAAGCAAAGCTGGTGGCATCACAATTCTGGACTTCAAGCTCTATTACAAAGCTATAGTCATCAAGACAGTGGCACAAAAACAGAAACATAGATCAGTGGAACAGAAGGGAGAACCCAGAAATGGATCCTCAACTTTGTGGTCAACTAATCTTAAACAAAGCAGGAAAGAATGTCCAATGGAAAAAGGAGTCTCTTCAACAAATGGTAATGGGAAAATAGGACAGCCAAATGCAGAAGAATGAAAGTGTACCATTTTCCTATATCACACACAAAAATAGACTCAAATGGATGAAAGACCTCAATGTGAGACAGGAATCCATCAAAATCATTGAGGAGAACATAGGCAGCAACCTCTGTGACCTCAGTCACGCTAATTTCTTCATAGAAACATCGCCAAAGGCCAAGGAAGCAAGGCCAAAAATGAACTATTAGGAGATGCAGAGGAGAAGTGAGGGAAATCAGAGTGGGGGAAAGTGGGGGAAATCAGAGCCAGAGACAAACCATGAGAGACTGCAGATTCTAAGAAACAAACAGGATTTTGGCGGGGAGGCGATGAAGGGTTCGGTAAGCCTGGTGGTGGGTATTATGGAGGGCACATATTGCATGGAGCACTGGGTGTGGTGCATAAAAAATGAATTCTGGAACACTGAAAAGAAATTTTAAAAAAATAATTTAAAAAAATTTTTAAATGAACTATTGGGACTTCATCAAAGTGAAAAGCTTCTGCACAGCAAAGGAAATAGTCGACAAAACCAAAACACAAACAACAGAACAGGAGAAGATATTGGCAAATGTCTTATCAGATAAAGAACTAGTATCCAAAATCTATAAAGAACTTACCAAACTCAACACCCAAAGAACAAATAATCCAACCAAGAAATGGGCAGAATATGCTGAGTGAAAAATGTCAAGCAGAGAGAGCCAATTATCATGTAGTTTCACTTACTTGTGGAGCATAAGGAATAACATGGAGGACATTGGGTGAAGGAGAGGAGAAGTGAGTTCGGGGAAATCGGAGGGGGAGATGAACCATGAGAGAGTGTGGACCCTGAGAAACAGACTGAGGGTTTTGGAGGGGAGGGAGGGTGGGGGAGTGGGGAGAGCCTGGTGCTGGGTATTAAGGAAGGCACGCATTGCATGGAGCACAGGATATAGTGCATAAACAATGAATCTTGGAACACTGAAAATAAAATAAAATAAAAAGAATTTTAACTCTCTCTTGAATAATGCCTACACACATTTTTGGTCTTTTTTTTATTTTTTATTTTTTCAGTAATCCAAAATTCATTGTTTATGCACCACATTCTCTTTTCGTTGTGTTAGTTTATTACCATTATGCTTTTAACACTATCCTCATGTTAAAATAGTGGAAGGAAATACAAAAAGAAAAAAAAATGGGCAGAAGACATGAACAGACGTTTTGGCAAAGACATCCAAATGGCCAAAAGACACATGAAAAAGTGCTCCACATTACTTAGCAGCAGGGAAATACAAATCAAAACCTCAGTGAGATACCACCTCACACCAGTCAGAATGGCTAAAATTAACAAGCTAGTAAATGACAGATGTTGGCGAGGATGCAGAGAAAGGGGAACCCTCCTACACTGTTGGTGGGAATGCAAGCTGGTGCAGCTACTCTGGAAAACAGTATGAAGGTTCCTCAAGAAGTTAAAAGAAAAGCTACCCTGAGACCCAGCAATTGCACTACTAGGTATTTCCCTAAAAGAGTCAAATGTAGTGATCTGAAGGGCATGTGCACTTGAATGTTTATAGCAGCAATGTCCACAATAGCCAAACTACGGGAAAAGCCCAGATGTCCATCTGCAATGAATGGATAAAGAAGATGTGGAATATCTAGATACAGTGGAATATTATGCAACCATCAAAAAATGAAATCTTGCCATTTTCAATGATGTGGATGAAAGTAGAGGGTATTATGCTAAGTGAAATAAGTCAATCAGAGAAAGACAATTATCATATGATTTCACTGATATGTGGAATTTGAGAAACAAGGCAGAGGATCATGAGAGAAGAGAGGAAAAAGTGAAGCAGGATGAAACCAGAGAGGGAGACAAACCATAAGAAACTCTTAATCTCAGCAAACAAACAGAAGTTGCTGGAGTGGAGAGAGGTAGGAGGGAAGGGGTAGCTGGTTGATGGACACTGGGGAGGGTATGTGCTATGGAGAGCACTGATTGTGTAAGACTGTTGAATCACAGAGTTGTACCCCTTTACAAACAATATATTGTATGTTAATTTAAAAATTATTTTAAAAATTTAAAAGTTAAAAATTATTTTTAAAAGATCAAGCAAAATAATAACTCCACTAAGTTTTCAGGTGGTTTGTTACACAGCAATAGATAACCAGTATGATATCTAATATTTAGGAGTTTCTTTGGTGCCAGAAATTTCTCTAAAGCTTAATATTTAGAACATTAAAACGTCTTCAACATCGCTTTGGCATCAGGGAAATGCAAATCAAAACCTAAATAAGATACCACCTCACACCAGTCAGAATGGCTAAAATTAACAAGTCAGGAAATAACAGGTGTTGGTGAGGACACAGAGAAAAGGGAACCCCCCTACATTGTTGGTGGGAATGCAAGCTGGTGCAGCCACTCTGGAAAACAGTATGGAGGTTCCTCAAAAAGCTGAAAACAGAGCTACCCTATGACTCAGCAATTACACTACTGGGTATTTATCCTAAGGATACAAATGCAGTGATCTGAAGGGGCATGAGCACCCGAATGTTTATAGCCACAATGTCCACAATAGCTAAACTATGGAAAATCCTAACTGTGCATCAACAGATGAATGGATAAAGAATATTTAGTATATCGAGATACAATGGAATATTATGCAGCCATCAAAAAACTGAAATCTTGCCATTTGTAGTCATGTGGATGGGACTAGAGGGTATTTTGCTAAGCAAAATAAGTCAATCAAAAAAAGACAGTTATCATATGATCTCAGTGATACGAGGAATTTGAGAAACATGATAGAGGATCATAGGGAAAGGGAAGGGAAAAAATGAAACAAGATGAAACCAGAGAGGGAGACAAACCATAAGAGACTCATCATTGCAGGAATCAAACTGAGAGTTGCTGGAAGGGAAGGAGGAAGAAGGTTGGGGTGGCTGGATGATGGACTTTGGGGAGGTAATAAATGGAATGTGAGTGCTGTGAATTGTGTAAGACTGATGAATCACAGACCTATACCCCTGAAATAAGTAATAATTTATTTGGTGATTTTATAAATAAATAACCAAATAAAAGTTTAATATTTAATACCTCATTCAATCTCTGAACAGAGTCTTATGAGGAAGGTCCATTATTATCCTCATTTTACATCTGAAGAATCTGATACCCCATGTCACTCAGCTAGCAAATGGCAAAACAGACTTAAACCCAAGATGCTTAACTCCATAAGCTCTTAAATCACCATATTACATAATTTCTCCTGACAGATGAAAGTCTTTCAAAATAATAAGATGTAGTTCTAATGTTTTACATACTCAAGTCTATATAAGAAAACAATTCTTTTCTCTGAGTTTACAGACACGGTTGCTAAAAGATTTTTGGTGTTTTTTTTTCCTTTTTTTTTCTCTTAAGTATGCTAGTCTCCAAGATATTCATATACCATTGTCTTATTTGGGGTATATTTTACTGTACACATTCCATTTATTACCTCCTTCTGTTATCTTTTTTCTTTTTCATGTGGTATAAATAGAATCCCAAATATTTATTCTGTATTTCAGGTTTATACAATCAGGAAAATGGGCATAAAACATTTAACAAAGCAGTAATTCATAGTTGTATCAGCAAGTAAAAAACTGTAAATATCTACATATATACAAATACTAGTAAATAGCTAAAGCTTATATTTCTCATCAAATTTCACCATCCTTTCTTAAAAGCAAAAGAAGTGAAGAAGTAATACTTCAGTGATATGATCAGTTTGCCTGAAATAAATCTTTAGTACTAAATTATTCAGTGTACTATTTACAAGTATTAAGAGTTCTGGAGAACATGAGTGGCTTGGTCAGTTAAACGACCCACTCTTGATTTCAGCTCAGGTCATGATCTCAGGGGCCTGAGATCCAGCCCCATCCAGCACTCCAAAGCAAATAATCTGGCTTGATATTCTCTCTCTCCTTCTCCTCTGCCCCTCTTCCATGCTTGCATGAGCACCCACTCTTTTTCTCTATAAATAAATAAACTTTTTAAAAATTAAAATATGAGTTCAGATTGCTAAAAATGAAAACTAGTCAAGAATTACACTGTTCTGAATCCTGGCTGTACCACTTACTAGCTGTGAGATCTATACCAAGTTATGTCACTTGCCCTGCCTCAGCTTCCTTGTACTGAAAATGAAAATAACAATTGTTCTTATCTCACAGGATTTTGTGAAAAATAAATGAAATAAATACAAGCTTTTAGCACAGTGTCTGACACATATAAAAGACAAAAGTCTCAGGGTGCCTGGGTGGCTAAAGTCATAATCTCAGGGTTCTGGGACCAAGCCCTGCATCACTGGACTTCCTGCTTAGCAGGAAGTCTGCTTCTCTGTCTCTCTCTCCCTCTCCCCCTCCCCACTTCTCATTCTCTCTCTCTCATAAAAATAAATGAAAGCTTAAAAAAAAAAAAAAAAAAAAAGCCCAACAGTCTCTTCCAAGGGTCAGCACACTTGTTGGAAAGGGCCAAATAGTAAATATTTAAGAAATGCAAGGCATACAGTCTCTGTCAAAACTATTCAACTTGGGGTGCCTGGGTGGCTCAGTGGGTTAAGCCGCTGCCTTCGGCTCAGGTCATGATCTCAGGGTCCTGGGATCGAGTCCCGCATCGGGCTCTCTGCTCGGCGGGGAGCCTGCTTCCTCCTCTCTCTCTCTCTGCCTGCCTCTCTGCCTACTTGTGATCACTCTCTGTCAAATAAATAAATAAATAGATCTAAAAAAAAAAAAAAAAAAAAAAACTATTCAACTTGACCTTGCTGTGTGAAAATAGCCACAGACAATACATAAACACAGGAGCATAGCTGTGCTTCAACAAAACTTTAGTAACTGAAATTAACTTTATATGATTTTCACATGTCACAAAATATTATTCTTTTGTTTTTGTTTCAACTATTCAAAATGTAAAATCTATTCTTACCTCAGGAACTAGCTGTACAAAAGCAAGTAGTGCCCTAGTTTGCCAAATCTGGTCTAGTCTCAGCTCTTTCAGCAGCTAGCAGGCTATATAAGCCTAGGCAATAAGCATTATAACTGGCTGCCTTGATGAAGGTATAATCATACAGAAAACAGGAATAATACCTTCCAGCCAGTTATGAGAAATCAATGAGATAAGGAATATGCAAGCACTCTGAATGTCAGGCTACACTACAGGAAAACAGCAGAAGGTGGCAGGGATAATAAACACTTGTTTAAAAAACAAACAGACTGGATTCCAAATTGCACCGGAGCAAAAACTGTGAGGCAGGAAATGATCACTGGAGAGACAATGTGAAATGGTAAAAGAATTTCTGAGTCAGACATTCAGGGCCCACGTCCTGGTTCCCCAATTTATAAGATGTATCTCCTTTAAAGTCTCTGATGAACATAAATGTCCTCAAATATAAAACAGTTAAGCTATCTTACCTCATAAAACTATGAGATACAAGTGAAAATCCACCTAGTGCCATTCATTTAATTTAAAAAAGGCGAGGGCAGTCTTTGGTGCTATCGCCGTCGGAGTGCGGATCCTAAATTTTCTTTGGGAGAATATAAAAGAGAGAGGGCGAAGTAATGGAACTGGAGTCTGAACACGTCTTGGAACTAGAACCCCGGTCTCCTGACAACCTAATCAACCTAAGTAGACCTCTTCGAGCCCCCAGGCGTCCAGTCTGCAGATGATCCCACAGGACCTTCTAGGTTTATTCACTAGATATTGTGAATTCTTCAACATCCCCAAACCGAACCGGGTTCCAGAGCAAAGCCACTATTAACAGCCATTTAGAGGTCACCGAAAAATCTCTCGGTCTGAATCACAAATTAAAGTGTGACAGGCGGGCAAGGAAGCCATGAGACTCACCTGACTCGGGATAGACCTGGTAGGCTCAGACTGGACTGAAAAATTGTCCTGCCGGGCTGTAGTCTCAAAGCTGTTAAGAGTCCGTCGCGAGTTCTATTTTAAATCTCGCGGGAAGGCTCGGGAACCAATCGCCGCTTCCGCCCTCTGACCCGGAAGCAGAGTCGGCGCGCGCCGCTGCAGGCTGGGGAGGAAACCAGATTTCCTCTGGCCAGTTTTCGACAACCTGGTGCGTATCGCTCCTGAACCTGAGGGTTCGCGCGGGTTTACAACTGGCCGCCCAGTGCTCCCATCCTATTCTTGCGAGTTCCTTCTCTCCCGGGTCGTGTCCCACCTCTCTTCCCTCTGACCTCGGGCTTCGAGAGGTGGTAGCGGGGCTCACGGGACTTGCCTGTCTGGGAGAGACGTTGGAGCTTTTTGCGGGTACTTCAGTGGTTTCCTCCCTGTTCCGCTCTTCAGTTTTAGAGGGCAAGTCCAGCTCGCCGTACAGTGAAACCCTGAAAATGTAGTGAGACTGGGCACAACTTAACAAGCGATCAAGGGACCGAGTTTCCTGACCTCGAATCTTTCCCACTTCCCACATCGCTGTGCCTCTATGGGCATCCACCTGCTGGTCACCCTTAACAAATGTCCGGTCCTGGATTCCCAGTCGTATGGTTACTAGTTTATAGGCTCCCTGAGGTGGGATTCCTCTGATTCTCCGTAAATACTTGATGATTTCGTTACTGAGTCCAACTATTCTCAGGACAACTGCATCCAATTAAAGGGGGGGGGGGGAGGGAAGGGTGGTGGAAGACCTCTTTAGATCCCTAAGTCTCCTCTGGGAATGCTACTTCCAGAGTGCACATCAGGCCATAACAGGTTGGTGGAAGTTTTGTGCCTGATTTTACGAATATCATTTTTATATCACACGTTTTGGCACTCTTTCTCCAGGTCTTACTGTGCTTTTCACACAGAATCGTAACTCTTACCGGATATTGTGATCTTCACGGTGGAGGCCTGCTTTTCTTCTCTAGCACTTGCGTCCAACACCTAGTAAAGTATTTCAAATGCTGTCTCCTCTATGAGCTTGGCAGCTAACCTATTAAAGCCTCGATTTCTTCTTCTGTAAAATGGGAACCATTTCCCTCCTCTTAGGTTTGCAAGTATTAGGTGTCATAATGTCAGTAAAATCCTTAGCATGGCACCTGCAAGCAGTGCTCTGTAAATGTTAACTATCATTAAATTTTTTATGAATATATTCACTACTAAACTGATTCCATCTTCAAGTACTCACTATCTTTTTGTTAATCTAAACAGGATATGATGATTTATTCTGCAGGTATTATTCATAAAGTATTTAAAGAAGTACCTGGTTTGGTATGGTTTGGTTTTTTTTGTAGCTGTCTGTGGCATCTGAAATACCATGTCCTTATTTTGATTCATTTGCTGAAAGTGACTGACACTTTGATGGTTTCTAACTATGTCTGTGCTGTAATCCACAGTTTCGTGACCTTATCCAATAGAAGGCTATTTTATTTTTACAACTGCTCAAGTATTGACATACAAGATGAAGCAAGATGCCACAAGAAATGCTGCCTACACTGTGGATTGTGAAGATTATGTGCATGTGGTAGAATTTAATCCCTTTGACAGTGGGGATCCAGGAAACCTAATTGCATATGGTGGCGGTAATTATGTGGTGGTTGGCATATGTACATTTCAGGTTAGTGTACAAAATTCAGTGAATGACATTGAAGCTATTTCACTGGTTAAAAAAACAAACTTTGGCAAACTGGGTAAACTTGGAAAGCATATTGAACTTGATTGTAAGAGAAAAAATGACATGAAGAACTACAGAGGAAGATATTTCCAGTAATATATGCCTGAGATTTGTGCATACATTAAATAGGTAGTGGGGAAAAAAAAAAAAAAAGACTATGAGGCTTCTCTTTTTGCCTCGTGTTTGGAAATGGAATATTCTGGTAATTGAAGGTTGTGGCTAACTGAACATTTGGTATGTACAGAGAAAACTAGGTCTCAAATGAGACCTAAGTAATTACTTAACCCAGTTTTTCTACATTCCACTTTGACATAGGAAACAAGCCTAAAGAATGATCCTCCAGGAGATTTTACAGCTGTTGTGATATTCAGCTTCTGTATTAGTATGCTCTCATGGTTTTTGTACATCTAAAGCATACATCCAGAATAGACACAGTATGGGACCCTGTTAATTGAACAGGAAATTTGGCATAGTCATTAAGACAATGAACTCTGGAGCCAAAATGCTTGGGTTTTTACTTCTGCCTGTCTTTACCTCTTAATAACTATATGATGCTGAGGGCGCCTGGGTGGCTCAGTGGGTTAAGCCGCTGCCTTCGGCTCAGGTCATGATCTCAGAGTCCTGGGATCGAGTCCCGCATCGGGCTCTCTGCTCAGCGGAGAGCCTGCTTCCCTCCCTCTCTCTGCCTGCCTCTCCATCTACTTGTGATTTCTCTCTGTCAAATAAATAAATAAAATCTTTAAAAAAAAAAAAATAAATAACTATATGATGCTGAGCAGGTACTTAACCTCTCTTCTATAAAAATGAGGAAAATAATACTTAATAGGGTTTTGTGAAAATGTAGTTAGTATGTCATGTAACGTTCCTAGAAGGCATCTGGCACAATTAACATATATATATATAAAATTTAACTGTCACTAATCTGGTCAGTGTTGCCCCCCAGCACCAGCCCATATTTAATCACCAAAGCAAGATTGCATTGTGGTGAGCACATACGATGTTTTCTTACAGAAAAGCCAGTTCCACATGTGAAAGAATCTAAACAATGTGAGTTCAGCCCTTAGAAATTTTGGCTAATAATTTGTTTACCAGAATATTATTCCTAAAACAATATTTCTCAAATTAAGATTAATCGGTGAGGTAATTTGGCATTGATCAGTTTTCAAAGATTTGAAGTAACTTTACCACTAAAGTAGTACTATTGTAAACATTATTTTTTACTCAGGAGGCAGTATTTTATTTCAGTATACTGTTTTGACATCATAAATGCAGTTTAGCACTTTACAGTGCATTAAGTAAAGTTATATAAAATTAGACTGCATGCATATTTATGCTAAGGAAAAAGTATGAATTAAAGGCTTCATTTTTTTGGTGTCTGAGTAGAATACAAGAGCTCTTACATTTTCCCACATTGTCTCTTAGGATTGGGGTAGAAATTGCTAGCTTTCAGGCTAAGTGACCCATGGCCTGACTTTAGCTGGACTACTTAGTTAGGATCATAAAAAGTCCACATGATTAGGAGAAATAATATAATACACTCTTGAAAAAGACTGATGGTAAAACCATTTTTCTGGTGCAGGCTACTAACCCACAAAAGAATAAAGGAGCTCCCTACGGGTGAAACTAAGTTTTCATTACTTTTAAAATTAAGAACTGAATACAGAATTGTATTTAAAAAAATACTGAAAAGATATGTTTTATCTCTAATTTATGTTCAGCTAAGAAATGAGAAAGTCAAGAAGGGAGAAAAAAAATCGGGGGGAAAAAAGGTGATGAGTGGCAGAGAGAGAAAAAGACGATGGAGAAGAAAGAACTAGCAAAAAACATTTGTATTGCTCTGTCCTGTCTCGCGCATTGTCCTTGTTGATCCTCAGACCTGTCAGATTGGCAATCTAGGTCTTACAGCCAAACTACCTAAAGAAAGAATTGAATTTTATCAACTTGGCAAGTTTCTGTGCCAAGTACTGGCAATAAAATTAAGCAACTGTCCCTGTCCAGAGTTCCCGTTGTACGTCAAAGAAGTTCGGGGATTTATATGACTAGTAAATGAAAAAACAAGCTGTAGACCCCATTTAATAAACCCCTTTTCCTTTGATGCTGCTATTCAGATAGATTGAAGCCATAATTCTAACAGTTCTGGAAGAGATTCGAGTCCCAATAATTTGCCCTTGAGGATTCATAATATATTATTGTTTCCCTTTAAAGTTATTTTGTTATCTAATTAAACACTATTAAGCATTGTTTCTATTCTATCATGTTAGAAACTTCAAGTTCCATAGCATCCAATTTCATGCTTCTTGTCTGAGAAAACTAAGTAAAGGTAAATTGAATTGAAAGTTTTCCACATGCCTGTTGGAAAGGCAATCCTCTTTCTAAGACTCCTAGGAAAACACTGTCAATACGGTAGATTTAAATTTCAACAAAGCATTTTTCAGAATCTTATGGTGTTCTTTTGAATATGTTGGAAATTTGAGCTGAATGTTGTACTATTAATTGGTGTCATGTATTTGTCAAATATTAAGTGCAAAATAGAACTGGTAATACCTATGTTAAAAAAGCAAGGATCCTGACCTCAAGATGTTTAAGTGTAAAACCATGCAGTAAGAAAACTGTTATAAGAAGTCCTATGTGCAAAGGGTAGAGGGAACATGAAAGTTTCAAAGTCTATTCAAAGGATCACCAATAATGAATTAGGGACTTGAATTTCGAGAACATTTGATTTAAACAAGCACATTGAATTTATGTAGAACGTGAAGCTGAGAAGAATACCTAATGCTTTGAATGATAAATTCCACTTAACAAGTATTTATTGAGTACCTGTTGTATGCCAGACACTGTGCTTAGAGTTTAAGTATTTAATAGATTGGGTTAATGTGCCAAGTTGAACAAGCTAAAATTTAATAAAGTCTTAAAATGATAGACTGCTGAAGCTAAAAGGGACAATTGTGACTTAACAGTTTTTAGTCATCTGGATGTTCACTATGAAACAGTGCAATGATTAAACTGCCAAAAGGAGTTAATTCGGTGCTGTCCAGTAGAAATACAGTGTGAGCCACAAATATAAATTTAAGTGTTGTAGTGACCACATTATAAGAAGTAAAAGTCAGATGAAATTAATTTTAATGTATTATTTTACCCAGCATATCCAAAATATTTCATGTGTAACCAACATAAAAAATTAATGAGATATTTTATATACTTTTTAAACTAAGTCTTAAATCTGGTGTGGATTTTGTACTCTATAAAGTATGCACGGTTTGAACTAGCTGTATTTCAAGTGCTTAATAACCCCATGTGGCTAGTGGCTACCATATTGGACAGCATAGCTCTATATCCTTTAATCTTTACTTCATTTCTCAGCAATGTATGTTATGATGCAAATGAGATCACGTATTTGAAGACATTTCAGAATGGTATTAAAATGTTTAAAACTGCCATGTGAAAGAGGGATTAGACTCAGAATGGTAAATATATTTTGTGTTATTCATCAGTTCTGTCTGGTGAAGTTGTGGCTTATAGTGCTTTAAGACTGACACTGAATCTTCTTTAAATGTGTTCACCTAAGATCAGCTGTGGCCAAATACTTGTCTTCACTGAAGTAGATTTCATCTATATGGTTCCAGGAAGCAGAATTTGGAGCAATTAGTAGAATTTACAGGAAAACAGATTTGGTTTTAATGTTAAAGAGAGCTCTTAGAATTAGAACTTCAATTCTAATTCAAGGTCTAACTTGAGTTGAATAAGCTCCCCCAAGAAGTAGCTAGTTCCCTGTCACTGAGAATGTTCAGAGAAAGGTTATGCAGACTCTCCAGATGTTACATAAATTCAAGTGTGAGGTGAAAGAAGTGGACTAGGTAAACTTTACAGTCTCATCTGACTAAAAGTCTGTATTTGGCCTTAACTGGGTATGGTGGGAGGGCCTGCCAATTACAAACCCTTACAAGAGCCCTTTCATCAACCTGGCTTTGCCCCAACCTCAAGCACACCAGAGCCTTCTATAAGGATTTGTATTGCAGCAAGTTTTCCAAAGGATCTTAATTTCCTGCCTATACAATACTGCCTACACCCCAGACTAAACCCAAAATAGCATTTGTCTCTGCCTATACCACACACACACCCTGACCTTTTAGTTGGCTCAGCGGCAGACATTGCTGCCAGGAAAAAAGGTTTCACTGGTAATAACATAAAGCTCAAGCTATACAATCCCTGGGATTTATTTATCTCCGTGGCCATCCAATAACTCTATATATACTTTGGGTAACAAATTATAGGACCTAATTGTCAACACTGTTGTTACAGTAGCACAGTAATCTGTGTTTTGATGGTAAAAACTTCATTTTTAGAAGATTGATTAGTCCAGTGTGGAAAAATAGATGTAACCCAAACTATGAAGTCAGCTATGATTAGGCTCTTAACCTGATTTTAAAATTGCTTAGTGGTTGCTGCCTTGGCATATCTGGCTGTTAGCCATACAGTTATACACACAGATTATGAAGTCACAAAATTTGACAGTGTTTTTCTTTTTTTGATAAGTGCATTTCTATTTCCTATTTTCATTTATGGAAAAACTTATGCTGTTAAACTCAAGTTCGTCTGAAATTTAAAGTTATTTTTCAAGGGGCATTAGAATTATGTAGAGAAAACCATGTGGAATGTATTTGTGAAACAAACGGCTTTGTTAGGATCCCAAGGACATTTTATCCTGGAAAAATCAACACATTCAATAGGATTCACTTAAACCTTGCATTTAGATTCAGGATGAATGAAATTCTTAGAACAGACCTTCAGATAATATCCTATCTATGTAGACATATGTATCGCTTAAGTAAGTTTTGCCTGCTCTAGATTTTTCCCCTGGTGTTATTTTATAATTCTATAAACTTAGAAAAGATAATTGTATCACTTAATACAGAGGAGTCCTTGGAAAAATTTGTCATGAAAAATTTTGCTGCAGTCTCTAGATCCAGTTGGGGTATTGATTTAAATAACAAAACAGTTTTTAAACTTAATATTTTCAAGCCTATAAAAAGTATTTTAAAATATATGTTATCTATATAAGGTATAAAGAACAATAAAATAGATTCCTGGATGCCTACTACCCAGCTAAAGAAATAGAACATTAGTAATTCTTCTGAAGCCCTCCAGGTGTTCTTCCCTTACTGCCTTTCCTTCTCACCTTCAAGTGGTAATCATGCCCGAGATTTTGTGTTGTTTTACTTTGTTTTTACTTTATAGAGTTACCATATATGTAGGTCTTACAAAGGAGTATATTGGCTTTCATGTTTCAAATTTTATCAATGAAATTATTCTGTATTATTTTCTTCTACCATGTGTTGCTATTAACATTGTATTTGTTAGAATACTCTATGTCACAATTCATTTGCTTCCATTGTTGTATGGTATATTTAGCACATATAGCATGATTAACCTGTCTATTCTTCTATTGGCTGTGTGGTTTATTGTTAATTTTTTTACTCTTGAAAACATTGCCAGAATGCATATTCTGTTGTCTTCTGTTTGTGTTTTGTTACCTCCTCCTTTCATTGTTCTCCTCCCTGATAATTTGGAGGTTTTGCATGCTGTTTCTCCTCTTTTAATGGTTACCAAAGACACTTTACCATGCATACTTAATTAGACAAAGTCGGAATTAATATATTTGGGCACCTGGGTGGCTCAGTCCTTAAACATCTAAGTTCTGCTCAGATCATGATCCCAGTGTCCCGGGATCAAGCCCTGCATCCAGCTCCCTGCTCAATAAACCTGCTTTCCCCCTCTCCCTGCCTGTTGCTCTCCCTGCTGTGCTGTCTCTCTCTCTCTCTCTCTGACAAATAAATAAAATCTTTTTTTTTTAATCTTTAACTTCTTCATGAACAAAATAAGGATCTTTGACTCTTGAACTATCTCCTCCTCCAGACTTACATTACTGTCATATTTTAGTCCTCAGTTGTATTTCTTTTCATTTTAAGCCACAAATTATGTGTTATAGGGCTAATATTTGTTTAGATTAACCCATCTGTTTGCCTTTGATTTTTACTCACTGTTCCTTAAATCTCAGGCCTTCTGGGGTCATTTTGTAGTAAAGGATGTAATAAAAGTACACCCTTTACTACAAGAAAAAGTTTATTACTAAGTTCTTTGTGTAAAGGGCCAGATAGTGAATATTTTAGGTTTTTCCAGCCACTAAACAGTACCTGTTGCAAATTGTTCTTTGTTTTCTACAACTCCTTAAAAATACAAAAATGAGGGGGTACCTGGGTGGCTCTGTCAGTTAAGCGCCTGCCTTCAACTCAGGTCACGTTCCCAGAGTCCTGGGATCAAGCCCTGTACTGGGCTCCCTGGTCAGCAGGGAACCTGCTTCTATCCTCTCTTGTGCACGCTCGCGCTCTCTCTCTCTCTCTCTCAAATAAATCTTTAAAAAAAAGAAAAAAAAATATATATATATATATAAATTCTCAGTTCATGGGCTGTACAAAGCCAACGCATAGACCAAATTTGGCCCAGCCATAGTTTGCCATCCTCTGCTCTAGGAGATCTTTTAGTGAGGGTTTGCTGATGCTTAAGCCTTGGTTTTCGTTTCTCTGAAAATATATTTAATACAACTTCATTCTTGAAAAACAGTATGGTTGTGTGTATAGCCCTAAACTTTTTTCTGTCATTGTTTTGAAGATCTTGTTCCACTATCTTCATGAATTTGTTGTTTAAAAAAACTATGTGCCAAGAAGTCTATGGTTCTAATTCTTTTATAGGAAATCTCTTATATGGGAAACCTGTCTTTTCTTTCTGGTTGCTGTTCTAAAAGCCCCATCCTCGTCCTGCTTTCTTTTACCTCCCTCCCCCCTCCGCTCCCTCCCTCAGTCTGTGTGTACACATACACACAAATTTATATCATGAGAGTTTGTGTGTGCATTCTGAAGTTGCACTATGTTGTATCTGCCTGCGGATTTTATTTAAGCTGTCTGGGACATATTGTTCTATCTATATATATGTATTGGTGCCTGTCATCAAGTATGGAGGATCCTTTGTTATTATCTCTTCATCTTCAAATATTGCCTCTTCGCTCATTCCCCTTATTTACTCCTCTACAACCCAAATGAGATATATAGTGGAACTTCTCACTGAATCCCTTTTAACTTTTTTTTTTGCCTTCTCTTTTCTGCATTCTGAGTAATTTTTTCAAGTCTGTATTCCAGTTGCTGTAAGCATTTTTTTTTCCTTATGATATTTTCATCTAAATGTTTTATTTGTTTCTTTTTAAAAGCTGCCTTATCATTCTTGGTAATCTCTTGTTGCTTACTCATACTTGTGTTTGTGGTTCTTTGTTTTCACATGTTTGAGTGCATTTGTATAAGATCATATTTGATTGAACTATATCTGTGGTAACTTTTTGAGACCTGGGTAGAGGTAGTTCATCCAAAGAGAATTTGCCTTTGTCTGTCAGGTGCTCTGGGCCACTACCAACATATGACCATTTTGAAATCAATTGTCATTTTCTGGAGCACATAACTAATGTGAATTCAAGCTACAGACTCATATTACAGCCAGCTAATGGTAGAGATTTCTCATAAGTGGCTTTTCTCTTTTAGCCTTCACCCATGGTAGATATTTTGCATGGCACTTTTGGTTTGGAGTTTTTTTTCCTACTTCCCCTTTAAAGGACCTGGATCTTTGCAGAAGTCTCCAATCATCCTTCCTTGTGCAGGCACTAAACTTTATCTTTTTTTCCTGCAAACTGAACCTGTTAGTTTTTGGATGTGGACAGCAGTACTTAAGATAGCTGCGTTACATTATTTTTACAATGGGAAGGTTTTTCAGGTGATTATCCCTATTTCCAGACCTAAATACTTCAAAATTCATTTTTTCCTCATCTTCCCATGAAATAAACTGAAATTACTTTGGTAGTACCAAAGCAGGTAAATAAGCTGACTTTAAATATCTAAACCAGAATCTTGTATCCAAAAGATTAAATTAACCAGATTGTATTAACATATTCCCTATTCATAGTCCATAACAATATTAGATGAACAATTTGTAACATCTTACATATGTATAGTGCTTTATATAATGCTGTGTAAAAAAAATAATATATTTACTGTTTGTTTTTAGTTGTCCTACAGTGTTTTCCACAAGACTTAGACAGTTTGAGCTATTTTTGTTGTCACTTGCTCAGCTAACCAGTTAAATCTCTATATCTAATCTGTTTTTGAACTTCTCAAAAGCATATATAAGGCCTCCTGATAAATTCTTCATTATGGTAAAATCAGAATGTTATAGTGTTTGTTTTCATAACTTAAAACATTTACTGTATATGCTTAGGAGGAAGAAGCAGACGTTGAAGGAATTCAATATAAAACACTACGAACATTTCAGCATGGAGTCAGGGTCGATGGCATAGCGTGGAGCCCAGAAACTAGACTTGATTCATTGCCTCCAGTAATCAAGTAAGTTTAAAACTATTAAGTGCAGTATTTATTAATGTCCTTTGTTTTAAGTGATCTGAAGCCTTTGATGATTAGGACTTTTTTTCCTCCATTTCCATTTTTCCCAATTTCAGATATTAGATCTTTTAACATTGGCCATTATTTCTTAATTTAGTCTTACTATCGGAATTTGTGATTTAAATATGCAACATGGTAGTGATGCCTTGAATATGTGTTGGGGCCTGACTACAAAGCTCTTTACTGAGTTTCATCTGAATCATTTGAAGTCTTCACAGATTCTTCTCTGAGTTTACCACTTATTGAAAGTATAACTGTTAAAATAAGTAGATTTGATTGAGACATTAATGAACCTTACTGCTACAGAGGCCAGTGTCACATTTTCTTGTTTAACAGTATATAAAACTATAATTCTAATCCTTGGGCTTCAGTTTTTATGAAAGCATTGAAAAGAACAATTCCTTTTTGAGAAAAATCTTGACAGTACCTGCTGAGGCCTTCTTCACAAAGGCAATGTGTCAGATTGTTTAATGTTTGTTACGAAACACTAACCTTGCTTCCACAGATTCCAAATCTAAAAGATATGCCTTCTTTTAGTAAACAATATAGCAACCATTAGTTAGCTCTTACTGAACTAACCTAATTTTTTTTAATTGAGGGATAATTCACATACAGTGAAATTCTCAACTTCTAAGGGTACCATTTAATCAGTGTTGCCATGCATACACTTATATAACCCATATCCTGATAATACATAGCATTTCCATCACTTCAGAAGTTTCTTAGTACTCCTTCCCAGTCAATCCTTGTACCCCATCTTCTACCAAAGCAACCATTAATCTAATTTTCAGAAGTGAATTTTGCCTATTCTAGAACTTCATATAAGTGGAATCATGCAGAATATACTTTTGTGCCTCATTTGTTGTTTTTGAGATTTATTCATGTTACAACTACCAGTGATTCTTTGATTCTTTTTATTTTTGAAAAGTATTCCATTACATGGTATAAATACCACTGTTTGTTTATCCATTCTCCTCTAAGTAGACACCAGACAGTTTCCAGTTTTCAACTGTTAAGTTGCTGTCAGCACCCCTGAATATATAGCTCTTAGTAGATACATGGTTTCCTTATTCTTGGGAGTAGAACTGCTAAATCAGAGGGTGGTTGAATGTTTTTTTAACATTTTAAGAAAGTACCAGTTTCCATAGTGGTTCTACTGTTTTATATCCCCACCAGTTAATCTAGAGAGGTTCAACTTGCTCTACCAGCTCTTCAGCATTTATTGTTGTCAGTCTTTATTTTAGCCATTATTTTTGGAACCACAATTTCATTTCCCTGATGACTCATGATTTTGAGCACCTTTTCATATACATTCTATTTCCTATCTAAAGAATATTTGCCTACAACAAGATTGTGAAGATGTTCTGTTTTCTTTTAGAAGCTGTACAGATTTTAGCTAACCGAATTTTAAATAATCCACACAACAGCACTTGTTAATATACATATATCATTGTTAATAGCCAGTTTGCTGTTCATTTCCTTTTATATTAAAAGAAAGTGTTCTCAAAATCTGGAGTTAAACGAGTCAGTTAGCTTCTGCATTTTTTAGCAGATCTTGAAAGCTAGACAAACTATCTTCCTCCATGGTTCTGCTTGATGCCTGTAACATCATAAAATGACATATGCTGTTATTGTTTCATCTTTTTTGTTGATGTTGTCTGATAAGCAGCTTCAGATTTTTTCTGCAAATATTTATGATAAATTCAGAATATTAACCAGCCATCAATTTTAAAGACAATATTTTTAGAGCAAGCCAACTGCACAGTTTTGTTTTTAAATAAATCAAATATTTTATTATAAAACATTACACATTTACTGTATCAAATTTGGAATATACAAAATATTTTTAAAGGCCATTTCTACACCCAGTATCCTATTTTTTCATAAATAACTTCACACAATTGTGATTAAACTATATTTGTATTTCTTGTTTTACTTTACTTCTATATCTATAATGTATTTCTTATTTTACTTTACATACATATATACATAAAATAAAATAAATAATAAAGTAAAATAAGAAATACATGATATTTTTTTTAAAGATTTTATTTATTTATTTGACAGATAGAGACCACAAGCAGGCAGAGAGGCAGGCAGGGAGAGAGGAGGAAGCAGGCTCCCTGCCAAGCAGAGAGCCCGATGTGGGGCTTGATCCCAAGACCCTGGGATCATGACCTGAGCTGAAAGCAGAGGCTTTAACCCACTGAGCCACCCAGGTGCCCCATGATATTATATATGAATGTATATATGTATAAATGTATACATATATGTATAAATTTATATATGTATAAATGTACATTTATACATTTGTATATACATTTTTATACATTTATACAAATGTACTTTTGTACATTTATATATGTACTATTAGTACATATATAAATGTGTGTATATATATACATACATATATATTATACACACACATACACACACACACATATATACATATATACACACACACACATATAAAATGTATTAATATGTATTAATAATATGTATTAAGATGACTCATGGGGCGCCTGGGTGGCTTCGTTGGTTAAGCGACTACCTTCAGATCAGGTCATGATCCTGGAGTCCCAGGATCGAGTCTGCATCAGGCTCCCTGCTCAGCAGGGAGTCTGCTTCTCCCTCTGACCCACCACTTCTCATGTTCCCTCTCATTCTCTCTCTCTCAAATAAATAAAATCTTAAAAAAAAAAAAGATGAGTGAGGTATAACTTGGGATCTGTCTTATTGTTAGCTTAACTTACAGCTAGAAAGAACCCATTCCTAGTGTTTTATCTTTAGCATTTAGTTGCCTTCAGTTCTGCTCTCTCTCTCTCTCTGTTCATCCCTGCTTGCTTTTCTTCACACTTGCTGGAAAGTAATGCTTCACCTTACTTTTATTCGCTGACGCTTTATGGTTTAATTAAAGGATGGTGTAAATATACTTACTTAAACTCGAGCAGCAAAGTTTGGAGAAAAGTGGAACAACATAAAGTTTGCCATAAAGTTGTGTATGTGTGTCTGTTTGTTTTTTTCTTTTAATAAGATTCTTTCATTAATTTTTTTTTTTTTTTTGTAAATAATCTTTGACCCCTGTAAGTCCTTTCTTCTCTGATGTTTTTACTGAACTTGGCCTTATCATCTACTAATACTTTATAAACCTTTTGCTTGGGATATTTCTTTTAGAAACCTTCTAAAGTAATCTTTTTCTATTTTAGAAATGATATTTTGAAGAGAGATTTTAAAATGATTTCTTATGACCTAAGTATTAGGAGAGCTCACATTAGTAATGTTGTTGTAGCAAGTCTGTTCTAGAGTTGCCTCTGGATGTGAAAATATGAATATCCAAAATAATAATGGGAGAAATTCAAAGGAGAAGAATTGGGTAGATAAGCTTTGCTTTTTAGTTATTCTTACCTTTTATTTGTGTTATGAAATGGAGCATAATGCCAAAAGTGCAAAAAGGTACATACACAGTTTATTGTAAAAGTTTTGTTTTACTATTGTATTGTAAAACAAACTGTTGTAAACAAACATCTGTAATGATCACCCAGGTCAAGAAACAGAATATTCCTAGCACCCAGGGTCCCCATTGTGCCCCTCCCAAATCATCCTTCTCCCTTACCCTTAAAGATAATTAAGCTCATGTTTATTGTGACAGTTATTTTCTTTCTTTTTTAAATAGTTTTATCGGCTATGTATCCATCCCTAAAACAATATAGTTTATTTTTTCCTACTTATGAACATTCATACAAATGGAATAATAATATCCTTTTTTTATCCTGCTTTGTTCACTTAGCATTATGTATGTGAGATTCATTGTTGTTTCTGCTTGTAGCTCTAGTCATTGATTTGAATTGGTTTTTGTTTTTTCACTTCCAGATTTTGTACTTCAGCTGCTGATATGAAAATAAGATTATTTACTTCAGATCTTCAAGATAAAAATGAGTATAAGGTATGTTGACAAGTATAATTCATAACTCTTTATTTTAAAACATTTTTTTTTCAATATTTTATTTATTTGACAGACAGAGATCACAAGTAGGCAGAGAGGCAGGTGGAGAGAGGGGGAAGCAGGCTCCCTGCTGAGCAGAGAGCCTGATGCAGGGCTCCATCCTACAACCCTGAGATCATGACCTGAGCCAAAGGCAGAGGCTTAACCCGCTGAGCCACACAGGCGCCCCTTAAAACATTATTTATGCCTTTTTACTTGGATTTATCTCAGTTTGAAATGTTTGAGGGTTGCCTGGGTGGCACAATCGTTAAGTGCCTACCTTCGGCTCAGGTCATGATCCCAGGGTCCTGGGATCAAGACCCACGTTGGGCTCTCTGCTCAGTGGGAAGCCTGCTTCTCCCTCTCCCTCTCCCCTTGCTTGTGTTCCCTTTCTTTTTGTCAAATAAATAAATAAAATCTTTAAAAATAATAAAATGTTTAATTTTCATCTTTAAAGTATATAATTCAGGATCTCATTTACTCTATTTTTGGCTATAGTAAGGACTACAGATTATAAATCTGATATTTATTAAAATATTAGGTAGGCACAGCAAATGAGGCGGATTTAGAAATTCACATTTGGGTATAGTAAGAGTACAATAGACATGAACACACATAGAGTTGAGAGTCAAACTTCGAGAGAACTTCGAGTGCAGCATGTAGGGTAAGGTGGGATTATAAAGCGCTTAAGAGCACAGACACAGGATCCAGATTGCCTAATTCTATCATGTAAATAACAGTATGACTGGTCAAGTTCCTAATTTCTTTGTGCTCAGTTCCTTATCTATAAAATGAGCATAATAATAGCATCTGTCTCAGAAGGTTATGAGCATTGATTGACTGAGCTAATTCATACAAAACAGAACGTTTTGTACATATTAAGTTCTATATATGTGTTTTCTATTAGTATAATGAATAACCCTGTAAAATAAGAGAAAGACAAATACTGTATGATCTCACTTATAGGTGGATTTTTAAAAAGCCAAACTCATAGGAACAGAGAGTAAAATGGTTGTTGCTGGGGGAGATGGGGAGATGTTGGTCAAAGAGTACCAAACTTCCAGTTATAAGGTAAATAAATTCTGCAAACCAAATGTGCAGCATAATATGTATAGTTAATAGTATGGGTTGTATACTTGAAGTTGCTAAGAGAGTAGATCTTTAATGTTCTCACCACAAAACAAAAATGAATTTCTGGGTTGTTGTGGTTATGGGCTTCTAATACTAACTTGTCTCCAGTGCTGGCAGTTACATAGAGGAAAGTAAATAAAGACCCCATAAAGTGAAACCCATACTATGTTTATCAAGTTGTTAGTATGCAGAACAGTAGGTATGACTTGGGATTCTATCTCAGTGCAGTGCCCCTAGAAATTTCTTCTAGCTTTAATTTTTATTTAAGATTTATGTAACAAGTAAGAGAGGAGGTAAGATGAGGACAGGTACAGTAAAAAAGTGTGTGTGTGTTTTTATAAGAAATGCATACTAGAAAAGAAAGATCAAGCTAATAGCGTGTGTTGAATGATCAGCTTCTTTCCAAGATAAACCTTCCAGAAAAAGTGGGTGTATAAATCATGCCTTAAAAATAGCAGATTGCTTAAGAAATATTTATAGAAAAGGGAAGCATGCAGTGAAAGCTTTTAAGGCAGTGAAGTAAAAATATTAGGTAGAAATTTTGTAGATTTTTTTTTTCTGTATTCTTACTACCTTTTCCCCTGATGTCAGGTTTTAGAGGGCCATTCAGATTTCATTAATGGTTTGGTGTTTGATCCCAAAGAAGGCCAAGAAATTGCAAGTGTGAGTGATGATCATACCTGCAGGTATGTTACTTAGGTTTAAACCACACTTTTCAATTTTTATCCTATTTTAATGAGAATTACATTATAAAAATTACAGAAAATTTAGCTCCTGTATATACTCTGTAAGATGTTGTAAAAGATGCATACTTTATTTAAATTGTAAGCATGGCACAAACATGAGTTTCAAAACTGGTGAATTCCAGTTAGTGAAAACTTCCCTCTCTGCCTCTTATTGTAGATTTGTATATTTATGAAATTTAAATATGTATTGTGTCAAATTCTCTAATATTGGGTAAGAGCAGTAAGATAATAAAAGGCAACTGCCATATTATGAAGTTATTTCACAGATCCTGTCTGATAAGATAATGTTTATAAATGAATTGCAAATCTCATTTGCTAAAGTAAGACTCACAGGAAATTTCCTGTTTTGACTAATTTGGAAGTTTCTATATAAGGCTTTCTGCAGATATAATGCATTTCAATATCCTATTCAACTCCACCCCTAGTTTGGAATGGATGAGATAGCTATGACATTTTTTAATATTGCTTAAAGCTAGAGAATATCCCAAGTAAAACAACAAGATGACAGCAAGAGTAGGAGGTGGAAATAAGCTGAGGAGTTAGGAGTGAAATGGAATTCTATAAGCATGCCAATTGCTTCACTTGCTTTAGCAGTACTATGAGGGGGGAGAAAAAAACACAGCTCTGCTATTTTATATAATTTTAATGTTTGGTAAGACTATGACAAAATCATTAGTATTCATAAATACTTTGTGTGTGTGTGTGTGTGTGTGTGTGTGTGTGTGTGTGTGTATATATATATATATATAAAACCGTTAAATATGTGTCCTTTCACACTGGAAGTAAAGCCACTGGCTACTTTTTAAATTTTAATCATAATAGCTCATCTTTTTAAAGTTATAGAGTCATAGGCCATTATTCTTTATGTACTGCCTATTAAAATTTTCATGTCAAGGACATGAAAGATTTACATGCCATTAAGATTTTAGGGCCTCAAGTGTTACAAAACCAAGTTTATTTAGAGACCTGAAGAGTAAATGGGACCATTTTTAGAGTAAAAAGTTAGATTAGATCACTAGATATAAATAATGACATTTTCATTCTCTAACTCCTGAACTTTCCTAATCACAAGCATTTGGAATAATGAAACCTGAGAAGGGTGAAAATGAGTGCCTTTGAAAGCCAAAGGATAGCCTCTGAATAGGGAATATTAGCCAGAGACCTGGGATTACATTCAGTGGTCTATGATTACTTTTTTTCTTGTAGTAGAGTTTTGGGTTTTTGTAGCGTAGTAAAATTGTCCTAAAATTTTGGGACTGACAGAAGGTTGCCAGTTTTTTATTTTGTCAAGTAATAAGAATTTTAAAAGGTCTACTGCTTTCTATTATTGCCATCATTTTATGAAAGTAAGAACAATATTACTCTAAAAAGGAGAAAGACTTAACTTCAAAGTAAGTCCTTTAAATAAACATAACTTTTTTTAAAAACGTACTGTGTTGCCCCTAATTGCCTTATTTTGCTAGACTGTGGTTGATGATGTTATTGTTCAGCAAATACTTACTCTCCCTCCCCCTTTCACAAGAATGGAGGAGATTTTCCCACACTATTGGGCTTAGCTATGTGACTTGCTTAGGCTGATACAATGTTAGCAGCTGTGATGCAAGCAGATATTTAAATGATTTACCTGGTTTGTCTTAACTTACTGTCCTCTGTCTTCTATAAGATGAGCATGTCTAGATAGCTACTGGTTTCTCATTGTCCGCAATGAGAAACACATGGAACGAATATGGACCTATCTGGCATTTTGAAACAGAGCTTCCCACAGACTCATGAGCAAGAAATTTATGCTTATTTTTGTAAGCCACTGAGATATAGGGGTTGATAACATCATTTTAGCAGTAGCTGGGGAGGTAAATTTAGAATTCATCAGCTTAGTTCACCAATCAGAAATAAAGGACAGTTCTGATTGGCCATTAAAGTCAAACCTTTTGGGCCAAAAGCAGTATAAATAAGACTTTTAAAAGAAATAGCATAAATCAAGAAGTTTAAGGAAGAGTAGTAGGTATCATACACTCTCATAGTAACAAAGGAAAGAAGGACTCCTGATAGGATTACAAGAGAAAAATATTTCAGTACAACTCTCTTTATTTATCAAAGTATAGAATTGCCAAGTTGCTAATAAAGACACCATCCAAATGGCAACTACAGTTTGAGCAATGGAAATAGCTATTTATATCTAGGAATCATTCCTATCACTATACTAAAGAAATCCTACCGATTAGTTTGGATCTGCATGTTTCACTTGTTCATTTGGATAAATAAAATCCTTGTCCAATTATAAGCAGAGCCTGTTTCATCTTGGGAGGTAATACCATGCTTAAAAAAATACATGCTCAGTAGAGTAACTAGACTGAAGGTCAATAAGGAACTAGAGGATTTGAATAACATTATAAATAACTACACCTAACAAATGTATACAAAACACTTTGAACATCAGCAGAATGTACATTCTTCTCAAGTGCACATGAAACATTCTCCAGAATAAACTGTATGTTAAGCCTAAAAATAAATTAAATAAATTTTAACAGATTAAAATCATGCAGAGTGCCTTCTTTGACTGCAGTGGAATAAACTAGAAGTCAGTAACAGAGAAAAATTGAAAAATCTACAAATATGTGGAAATTAAATATCAACCTATAAATAGTCAAAGAAGAAGAAATCATAAGGGAAATTAGTACTCTGAGGGGGCACCGGGGTGGCTCAGAGGGGTAAGCCTGTGCCTTTGACTCAGATCGTGATCTCAGGGTCCTGGGATCAAGCCCCACATCAGGCTCTCTGCTCAGCAGGAAGCCTGCTTCCCCCTCTCTCTCTGCCTGCCTCACTGCCTACTTGTGATTTTTCTCTTTCTATTAAATAAATAAATAAAGTCTTTGAAAACCAAAAAAAAAAAAAAAAAAGACATATTTTAAAAAAAAAAGTACTCTGAGATGACTAAAAGTCAATAAACAGCAAAATTGATAAGATGTATAGGAGGGAAATTGTGTCTGTAAATACCTACATTGAAAAAGAAGGAAAAAGAGAAGAAAGAACTTGAATCAGTAACTTTAGTTTACACCTCAAAGGAGCTAGAAAAAGAAAAAAGGAAACCCAAAGGTAGCAGAAGAAGGGAAATAAAGATTATAGCAGAGATAAACAAAATAGAGAATAATGGAGAACTGATGACACCAAAAGTTGGTCCTTGGAAAAGATATAACAGAACTAGCAAACCTTTGGCTAGGCAGAATACTCCAATTAGTAAAAACAGAAAAAGTGGGACATTACTACCAACCTTACAGAAATAAAAAAGATTTTAGGAGAGTATTATGAACAGTTACACACCAGCAAGTTCACCTAGATGAAATGGCAAATTCCCAGAAACACAAAATTCAAGAAAAAGTGAGAATATCTGAATAGATCTATAACAAAGAGATTAAGTCAATAATCAAAAACTTCCCAACAAAGCAAGCCCAGAACAAGATGCCTTATTTGTGAATTCTACCAAACATTTAAAGAAGAACCAATACCAGGCTCTCAAATACTTCTGGATAATAAAATAGGGGACATTTTCTAAGTCATTCTATGATGCCAGCATTATCTTGATACCAAAGGCATCACAAGAGATCTGCAAACCAACATCCCTTACAAATATCGGTGAAAAAAATCCTCAACAATATCTATTTAAAATTAGAAAGCTCTTAGAAGATAACATGGGGCAAATCTTTATGACCTTGGATCTGGCAGTGATTTCTTAGAAATGACACCAAAGGTGAATATAACAACAACAAACTAGATATAAATTGGACTTCATCAAAATTTAAAACTTTGGGGGGCGCCTGGGTGGCTCGGTGGGTTGAGCCGCTGCCTTCGGTTCCGGTCATGATCTCGGGGTCCTGGGATCGAGTCCTGCATCGGGCTCTCTGCTCGGTGGGGAGCTTGCTTCCTCCTCTCTCTCTCTGCCTGCCTCTCTGCCTACTTTGTAATCTCTCTCTGTCAAATAAATAAATCAAAAATCTTTTAAAAAATAATATTTAAAACTTTGGGCATCAGAGGACACTGTTAAAGAGCAAAAAGACAACTCACAGAATGGGAGAAGATATTTGCAAATCCTAACTATAAGGGTCTCATCCAAAATATATGAAGAACTCTTACAATTGAACATTAAAAAGACAAACAGAAGACAACCCAGATAGAATTGTTGGGTCATTATATTGTACACCTAAAATTAAAACAACTCTATATGCTAATTATGCTTCAGTAAAATAAAGACAAAACAGACAAATGTCTTGAATAGACAAATCTCCAAAAAAGATATAAGCTAACCAACAAGCACATGAAAAGATGCTGAGTGTCATTAGACATTAAGGAGATACAAATCAAAAGCACAATGAGATAGGGGTGCCTGGGTGCCTCAGTTGGTTAAGCAACTTGCCTTTGGCTCAGGTCATGATCCCAGAGTCCTGGGATTAAGTCCCACATCAGGCTTCGAGCTCCACAGAGAGTCTACTTCTCATGTGCGCTCTCTTGATCTCTCTCTCTCTCTCTCAAATAAATAAAATCTTTTAAAAAAAAAAACACACAATGAAATATTGCTTCACACTCACAAGGATAGAAAAGAACAAACACAAATAGAAAGTAACAAGTGTTGGGAAAACTGAAGAAATTAGAACCCTCATTCTCTGCTGGTGGGAATGTAAAATGGTATAGACATTGTGGAAACATTTTAGTCATTTCCTCAAACAGTTAAACATGACTCAGCAATTCTGTTCCAAGGTAAATGTTCAAAAGAATTAAAACAGGTCTTCAAACAAATGTGCAAAGGAATATTCCTAGCAGCACTCATCACGATAGCCAAAAGGTAGAAACAATCCAAATGTCCAAGAACAAATGGCTAGATAAACAAAATGTGGTATATCCATATTTTGAAACTTTATTCAGCTATAAAAGGGAATGAAGTACAGATGCATGCTACAACATTGATGAAACTTTATGCTAGGTCAGAGAAAGTAGACATAAAATATTCTCTGATTCCATTTATATAAAATCTACAGAATAAAGAAATCCATAGAGACAAAAAACAGATTAGTGGTTTCCAGGAACAGTGGGGGTGGAAGGGAATAGAAACTGCTCAATGGGTACAATGTTTGTTCCCTTTTGTGATAATCAAAATGTTCTGGAACTGGAGAGTGGTGATGGTTCCATAACATTGGGAATGTACTAAGTGGCCCTAAATTATGCCCTGAAAATGGTTAAAATGGGGAGTAAAATAAAATAAGTGAATAAAATGTCAAAAATTTTTAAATACTAAGTTTTATTATATAAAACACTATAGTCTGTACAAAGGAATATTACATTATCACGTATATAACAAAAGAGATTATATAATAGGAGCAGGACTACAATACAGATTCTTAACATTTTGTACTATAAAGAGCAGAAGAAATATTTCTCTGACTCAGTGCCAAGTTAAAATAATTTTTAAAATAAATGTGTTTTAAAATATGTACATTTAAAATATATGTATTTTCTAATGTTTAACTTTGTCGTTTCAGAGAGACGGAGTATTATAATTAGCTAGATTTATGGTCTTAGGGACATCATTTCAAAACAATCTATCTCCTGAACAGGTTCATAAGAATTATACAGTTTATTTAAATTGCCAAATTCTAAATCAGACACTAAAGGTAGTTCTTACTTATACTAGTATGTCAGTCTAGGGAATAAAAAGTTGTCGCTTATTTCTTGTTATAACGAACAAATAAATGTATTGAGAATAAATTAATCTATAGACTAGTTCATTCAGTCAGCAAATAAACATCTACTGTATGCCAGGCACTGTGCTAGGTACTTGGTCTTCACTGACTTATTTTTTTTCTTTCTTTCTATGGGACAGTAGGGGAAAGAGTAGAGGAAAGGGAGGGGAAATCACTGACATTTTTAAGCCTGTAAATAATCATTTTGGAACCATTTCAGGCTTCTCCAAGACTGACAAAGCTATTTTATTTTGTATAAACGAATTACAATATTAATAGCCAAGTATTACTAAGTATTTTATTGTGCTTTACTGTATGTTAACCACCACTCTAATTACCTTACCTATGTAAATTTAATTAATTTTTACAACAACTCTGAGATAGGTACTATTTTTTTTGGAGATAGGTACTATTTTATGCTCATTTTATATAATGGGGATACTAAGAGGCTAAGTAATTTGTGGCAAGGGACATATCTGCTGTTAAGTTGAGGAACAGGCATATCAGGCAGTCTGGCCCTAGTACCTGCATTCACCTGCCTGAGTGATGATTTTCAGGTGTATCCTAAGAAGATGGTATTCACATCTAAAAATATTTTAGCTTTTTCTTCTCTATATTCTTTGCTATAACTTCATTAATTCAAACTGTGAACTGAGGTGCTACTCATACTCTGAAATATTATTATAGAAGATGATAAATTTTATCTAAGCTTCCGTGTAGTTTTAGTATTCTGTGATTATGCAAGTTTGTAAGAAAATCGAGTTCTCATTTAAGTTAGCAGTTCGTTATTAGCCCCAATATCCCTCTTTTAAAATAAATATTTTACAGTGCCAGCTATACAGTCTTAAATGAAACTCATGAAAATATAAGCTATCAAAGTATAAAAATCATCAAAAATATTTAGTGCCTTAATTGTATTATACATTTCTATAAAAAGAAAACATTATTATAGAGTACCTGTTGCAGTGTGTATATAATTAGGACTATGTAGGAAGACAACTGAGAAAGTCTTTGTCCCTCTTTACAATGAATAAAGTTGAATATGAGAAAAATAAAATGACAGGGAAGCATAAGGCAGAGACAAGGCTGCCAATGCACAGTTCCAGGGATATGGTTTGCATAAAGTACAATGTAAATAGTGCCATCTGGAGTGCTGCAGTGTCATAGCCCTGAGTAAAGCTTCAGTTATTAGAATAAAACTCACGTCATTAGTAATAAAAAAAAAAAAAAAAAGTGAAAGAGGGAAATAATATTTCAAAGTAGAAATAACACAAGACAAGTTATAGAATGTCAAGTTGAAAAACTAAGGAAGGATATTGTCTTGCAAATCAGTCAGTTTTTATATGGATGGTATCAGAATAACTGTTTTGCCATGGGATGGGATACTAAAAAAATTTGCAAAAACTCTGTCTTTTATCTTGAAATACCCCCACCTTTTTGAGGTATTTCTAAGTTTCATTCTCATTTAATGAATCAATCCATTTAATCCTCAGAAACCTTATGTGGTAGGTTTTCTTGTTATCCCTTTTATATAGAGGGGAATTCCAGGCAATCTAGCTTAACTACGTTATGCTGTTTCTACTTTAACACTCTTGAAGTTTTAGTCTTTTTATATTATTGAAAAGACAAATGTTCAGATTATGTCTGTGTTCTGATCAAAATCAATTATTATGTAGGGATTTAATAAAATGGATAGAATTGTAGTTAGAGTCATGCCTGCAGAATTGTTATCTCTTGTGAAGAATTTATAATTTTTGAAAGATACCTTTGCTAAAACATTCTAGTACCAGTTCTTGAAATGAAGATGTCATATTCTTCTTTATACTTCGTTAGCCCAGTTTATAGACAAAGAGTAAAGACAAACAGATTTTTATAGAGGATAAGGAAAATTATTCTAGAGGAAACTGCTCTGGCCTTTGCACTAATAAGGTATTTTTCAGTGTCAGCCTTGTTTTACTGCCTTAAAGTCATCACAGCATCTAGAAGGATGCCTTTGTGGCAGGTACTCAGTGACTGGGTGAAGGAATCAATGCCACTCTGTACCTATCACAGCATCTTCTCATTACCAAACAGAGCATCTGACAGATGTGTTTAAGAAAAATACCCAGCTAAATCATGGCATTGCTAGCCATTCAGCCTCATGTTTGATACCATTTCCTTTGTGGTCCTTCATCCTGTCCACCATATTCCAATACATGGGTATGTATATATATGTATGTATATATGCCATGCACAGAGAAATGACAATATTGGTGTTCATAATTATGACCCAGCATTATCAAAAGAAGGCTAAAATTAATATAATATTTGAGAAGTAAATAAGTACATATTCATTTAGAAAATTAATTATTCCATACTTCCAAAAGAAGATAAAAATGATAGTTAAGTACTTAATGGGTTAAGCTTATTATTTTAAAAACTCACTAATACAGAACATCTTATTCCCAGTCAGTGCCAAATAACAGATGTTCTTGTATATTAAAAACAGTACCGTTCTGTAAGAACAAGTCAGATCAACAAGCATTTATTAAACACGTTTAGTATAGCCAACATTTAGTACTTTGGGGGATACAAAAGAAATAGAAGACCCAGTACTCACTGTAACTACAAAGGATGTCAGAAGTAAATCCCTTTCCTCCTCCACCCCCTCAATAGTCTTTTTAAATATTAGATAAAATTTATGGTGAAGGAAAATTGGCTTCTAGAAACCAGGAATTCTTAGCTTAAGACTAAAATAATAGAAACATGTAATGTGCTATTCATTTTGTCTATAAAACATGGGATATTAGTAGCTGTCATGTTCTAGCTGTCATCATTTTTAAAAAGAATGGAAGAGGGGTAGCATACAAAAAATAAGATTTTTTTTTTTTAGGAATACAACCAAATCACTGGATAAGGGAATACCAAATTACCTAAGATATTCACTAAGCCAATTGTACTGTTTTTTGAAAAATTGTACAAGAGGAAAAAGAATGTTTATCACATGTCTTCTGTGTACCCTAGATTATCATTGTTCATGTACATTTGAGAGTCCTCAAAATCCATAACTAAGTTGGTTTCCTACCCCATTTCCCACCCTAAATGGGATCACTAAATGCATGATCTATTTAAAGATTTATTTATTTATTTGACAGAGAGAAATCACAAGTAGGCAGAGAGGCAGGCAGAGAGAGAGAGAGGAGGAAGCAGGCTCCCTGCTGAGCAGAGAGCCCGACGCGGGACTCGATCCCAGGACCCTGAGATCATGACCTGAGCCGAAGGCAGCAGCTTAACCACTGAGCCACCCAGGCGCCCGCATGATCTATTTAAAAACAGTCCTTGATCTATTTAAAAATGGTCTTTGCGGGCCACCTGGGTGGCTCAATCATTAAGTGTCTGCCTTCAGCTCAGATTATCCCAGGGTCCTGGGATCGAACCCCACATGGGTCTCTCTGCTCAGCAGGAAGCCTGCTTCTCCCTCTCCCACTCTCCCAGCTTGTGTTCCCTCCCTCTCTCTGTCAATAAATTTAATTAATTAATTAACTAATTAAAACTTGTAAATAAATAAATAGAAATAGTCCTTGCAGGAAACAGAAAGAAGGGAACTGAGAACCTTCAATGAAGCATTCCTTGGGAGGTTAATCCCTATTCAGGAGCAAATAAATTGTGCCTAAATAATTACAGGTACAAAGTGAAATCAGGAGAATTTATATTCTTTATTGTAATATTATGATTAAATGCAGAAATAAAGTTCTCTGCTTGTCTTCTAAAATTCCCTATAATTTTTGTAGCATTTTGAATCAAGATCAATTATTGCACAGTTTTCACAAGAGCTTTAAGAATGGAATAAATAAAGTTTGTGTTGGGTTTGGTAATAATTTACCTCTAATGAATGGAACATAAAGATTCTATGTCTTTATAAGAACTAACCGAAAGTTATACTAAAATCTGTTGTTTACATTTGCAGACCTTTTTTAATTCAATGCAGTATGTTAATGCAAGATTACAATAAAGTTATGAAGTGATGCAAGACTTTTCTGATCTTTTATATGATTGTGTAATGGTGACACCACTCTAATATTCAACTCTTTGTTCTCTCTCATGTCCCATTATAGATGAAATACAAAACCAGTATTTCATAAAATGTATTACTGTATCAATGATTGCAGTAATGTAAGCTTGTTTTATGTGGCCCTCGTGTGGTTGCAGTAAGTGAATTGTATAAATGAGAATCAGATCCATAAACGTTTTTCAGGTTTGTTTTGAAAGTCCATTTATGTCACTAATGAGGACTACTTTCCCTCATTTACAACAGAATAGTCAAATTTTAGGTTCTAAAGTATATCGAAATCTTTCTTGGAAATAATGAAATGCTAATATTTCCTGGATAGTATTAGTGATGTTTATGTTAGTTAAAGGAAAGGTCCTTTTACTCTGAATTCCTTGAAAATGAAATAATTGTATATGATCTGTTTGAAAACTGCCGTATGGTATTTCTTTGCCATTGAGAGTTTAAATTTGAGGTTTATTTTTAAATGTGGCAAAATTTCTCACAATTCCTGTCCTTCAAAAATCTGTCTATATAAGTTAAGATTTAATTCTCCACTGGGGCAGCCTCAGCTAGTTTCTCACCTCTGTGATGATAAACTTGTAGTTTCTGCCGAATTTGTTTATAATTTCAAGAAAACGAAATGAAAGAATAACATGTGAGCTTGTAAGATTTTTTTTAACACCTCTAAGGTTTTATGAAGATTTACAATAGTAGATTATTTTATGTATGCTATAGTTGGTTTGTTAGTGTTGTATTTGAAACAGGCCACCTTTGTCTCCCCTCTAAAATACACACAGACTTTGATTATTAACTCTATTTTTGACTCATTTTTTTGTTTTTGAAGGATCAAATAATAAGCAAATGCATTTATCTCTCATTTTCATCCTTAATAATTTTTCTTACAACTTGCTTAGTAGTCTCTAGCATTTAAGAAGAAAAACCAAAATCAGTCTTATCTTATTTCTCAATATTTTTTTCTCAATATATTTGAAATACTGATACATACTGAAAGTACCCTGTACAAAATTCTTATTTTATATTATCATGGCATTTTGTCAAAGGCTTTTGCCCAGCTGACAAAGTTTATTTATTCACCACACTAACCTATCATACCCACTGTCAGATTTGCCCATCTAATCCCTAGATTTGTGCCTTCAATAATATGGTTTCCTACCTCTGAATTCCTTTTGCACCTAAAACCAGAGATTTTAACACTAAATTGCTTTGTAATTTGGTTTCGCTTCTTCCTAATTCTACATTCACTTACTAAGGAAATATACTGTTTTCCCTTTTTTTGAATTATCCGTATGGTGATGAATAACTTAGTGGTCAATTACTTGGAAATGGGAAGGAAAAATCTTCATTTTGTTATCACAAAATTCAATGATAAAGGGGTTTGTTGTCTAAGAATATTGGAAGTCCCTTCCTTGCTCCCAGAAACACTGTAAAGTAGATCCTCCTTTTTTTTTTCTTGCTCTCATATTTAATTAATCAGTAACAACTCATGTGATCCAGTCAAGTCTTTTAGAAAGATTACAGTTAGTATTTTTTTGGCTTTACTGGTTAGAGAAGGACAAATGGTTACAGATGTGTCATTTAATGTCACCCATTCCTTTTGTCTGTACTGTCAGAAACATTTGGTAGCAGAAATTTCCTTCTACAGTAAACTTCTTAACAATGAGATGCCAATAAAAAATGGAGAACAAATAAAAAGAACAGAGTATTACCCAAGAAATTTCCTTTCAAATTCTCAGAGGAAATATCTCCCTCTATTAATTGTCAATTTAAAAGACCCTTGAGAATACCTAGGATATCTCCGATATGCCAACACCCAATTTATGGGACCTTTTTATTGATTAAATTGGACAATTACATTTAAATACCATATGGTAGGGATACTTAATGTCCTGCTGAAAAGCACTCAGCCTGAAAGGAGGCAATAATTTTAACAATAAACTAACTACCAAAAGTATATTTAATTCACAATGTTAGATCTGGATTCTCCCTCTGTAAATTTTACAGCTTAAATCTAATAAGAGTTCAACGTAGGACCATGGAGTTGGGAGGGCTGGAGGTGTTTGTTATAATTATAGTCAAATTGGGTCAGAGTTGTCATTATTTTACTTGAAGAGGGATGCTATTTGTATTACAGTGCTCTTTGATTTAATCTATATTATTGACTTCTTAATATGTCAATAAACTAATTTTACCTTAAAAGCTTTTTCTTTAAAATCTCCCTTGTAAACTTTTAAATAGGTATACAGTGTATTTCAAATAGCTTCTGATTTTTGGTCAAGATAGTTTAATTTAATAATGTGTTTTTAAACATTTATAGTCTATTACCTTTCCATGTGCTTGAGTAACATCTATTAAGAAGGTTATGAATCCTAACAGCTTTTCTTTTTTTGTGACGTACTTCTTCGTTGAAAAGTATGCTGCTGTGGTTGTAACTAACTTTAAGTAGCTTTACTCATTATAAACAAATTTATTAGCAATAAATTTGAAAATATTGATATGAATTTTCAAATTTATTAATTTGTTTTCTGTTACATTAGAAACTCTCATCTGATATGGTCTAGACCTACAGTTTGTTAAATAATAAAAGTCAGTACACTCAATCACAAAACTAAAATACAACCTACTGAATGGGAGAAGATATTTGCAAATGACACATCTGATAAAGGATTAGTATCCAAAATATATAAAGAACTTATACAACTCAACACCAAAAAAAAAAAAAATTAAAAATGGGCAGAAGACATGAAGAGACATTTCTTGAGAGAAGACCTACGGGTGGCCCACAGACACAAGATAAGATGCTCAGCATCACTCATCAGGGAAATGTAAATCAAAACCATAGTGAGATAACACCTCACACCTTTAAGAATGGCTAAAATCAAAAACTCAAGAAACAAGTGTTGGCAAGGATGCGGGGGGGAAAAGGAACCCTCAGGCACTGTGAGTGGACTGCAAACTGCTGCAGCCACTGTAGAAGACAATATGGAGGTTCCTCAAAAAATTAGAAATAGAACTGTCCTACAACCCAGGAATCCCACTACTAGGTATTTACCCAAAGAATGCAAAAACACTAATGTGAAAAGATACATGCACCCCCTTGTTTACTGAAACATTATTTATAATAGCCAAACTATGGAAGCAGGCCAAGAGTCCATCAATAGATGAAAGGAAAAAGAAGGTGTGGTGTGTGTTTGTATATGTGTATATGTATAATATATATATAGTACTTGGAGCTAGAGAATATAGTGCTAAGCGAAGTAAGTCAGAAAGATGAATACCATATGATGTCACTCATGGAATTTAAGAAACAAATCAAGGGGGTAAAAAATGAGAGAGAGACAAATCAAGAATCAGACTCTTAACTACAGAAAACCAATTGATAGTTACTAGAGGTGAGATGTATCAGGGGATATATGAAATAGGTAAAGGGGATTGAGAGTACACTTATCTTGCTGAGCACTGAGTAATATATGGAACTGTTAAATCACTATATTGTACACCTGAAACTAATATATGACTGTATATTAACTACATCGGAATTAAAATTTAATTAAGCTAATCTAGTCTCAAAAAATATGAATTAACTCAGGAAATCATTTTAAGAGATTGTCTACCTACCTTATTTTAATACACAAGATATGGATGAAAATTTATCAATTGCTTATTGCCAATTTTTAAATTTTAAGCTAAGACATCTATTTTTCCATAATTTATGGGTCTGATGATTAGCACTGGACATTTTTTTTGCATGAATCACACCCATGGTAGTGACTATAGTGAAAACATCTAGACTTTTTACTTTGATTGCTTAATCTTTTGTAACTGACATACCTTCCTAATTTAAGAGCATTTTTAAGTTAGAAATTTACCTTTAGTTAGTTGCCATCAACTTAGTTTCATTGAAATAGCTTTCGCATTCATATTCTATCAGCTTACATAATACTAGTTGTGTAATTGTACTAATAAATAGGCATGGGTTTATACCCCATACGGTGGTTTACTAAGTTAAAAAAAAAAAAAACCATCTTCCCTCTGTAAGTCTACAACAAATGTACATGTGAACCTATTAGAAAATAGCCTTGTTCCTGTCAATTCTATAGAGGGAAAAAGGAAGAGTCTGTCAGAAGGAAGTGAGTTAAGAGCTTTGACTACATATTGTATTCACTACATCTTAAAATTTGTGCAAATTAATCTATACATGGATAAGTGAAAATAACATAATATGCAAGAAAAAGGGGAAGATTTAAAAAATCTACCTTACAAGTAAGACCAACTGAAAAGTTGCACATTTTGCCAAATGATTGTTTTAAGATTGTTTTTATCGTAAATTTGTCAGAGAAAGTGTAGGTTTCTTCCGTTGGTAATTAAAAGAAGTATGAGAGTTAAAAATAAGGTATGGCCAGTCTGGAAAGCTATTTGACAATACCTGCTGGAGTTCAACATATTTGTAAGCTATAATCCATCAATTCCATGCGTAGGTATATATACTCAGCAGGGGTGTGTGTGTTTGTGTGTTGGGGGTGGGGGGATGTGAGTGTATTAACTAAGAAACATACAAGAAGATTTACAGCAGCATTATTAACAATGACCAAAACTGGAAACAGCCTAAGTGTCAACAGTACAGTAGGTAAATACATTACAGTGTGTTTAATTAATGGAATACTATCTACAGCAACAAGTGAACAGAATATAACAACATGTGACAATGTTAGTAAATCTCACAAAATCTAATGATAAGTGATAGGTGCCAGACCAAGAAAATACGTACTACATGATTCCATTTTATGATGTTCAAACCAGGCAAAGGTACACAATTTTGTGAGAAGTCAGGATATTAGGTGCTTTTTGTGAGAGAGTAAAGAAGATCAGAAGGAAGCCCAGGGTGACTTTCTGGAGTTCTGGAAATACTGTTTCTTAATTGAGTGCTATATTCTCTGAGCTGTGTGCTTAACATTTATGTGTTTTTTATTATGTATGGTGAACTGCAAAAAAAATGTATCAAAAAATAAAAGAATGTGATTTTATCTGATGGAACTAATATTAACTAGATGAGCCATGAAGTAATGACAGAAAAATGAGTTGAGCTCTACAAAGGGATTTGAGAAGAACTTAATTATGGAATCAATCAAAAAGGGAAATAAGACTTAACAACTTAAAGTATACCATCTGTAGCTTATTTAGTTATAACTCATTTCAGCCCAATTTGTTGTATTTTGCACACTTAGTACTTAGATTATGCAACCACTGAGAATTATTTAATAAGCACATAAATATAAACCATAAATCACTTTATCCTAGTCCTATAAAGTAATCTGGATCACCCTCATTTTTAAGTCAGGTTTTTTGTTTTGTTTTGTTTTTAAGCATCAGGTTCTGTTAGGATAAAATACTATTTAAAAATTAGACTAAAATTTGGTTCATTGGACCAAATTAAAATACACTTACTTAATTGGCCTATTTTTGTAGAATGTCCTTATTCATAATTTCTACCTCTTTGGTTTTCTTCATTTGAAAGGAAAAAAATGATGAAAAGGTTCGAAAGAATGGAGCCTTTAGACCATTCCCTCGTGAGACTCACTGAATTTGCAAGACATTCCTACTATTTCAATAGTGGTAAAATATATGCTAGCCCAGCACTTTATTATGCAAGAGGCAATAGAGAAGAAAGAAATATTCAGTTGCCATAATTAATAATCTTATTCATTGTGGGAAGTGAAACACAATTGCACAAACTATTGGTAAATGTGATTCCCTCTTCAATTAAATTATAATTGTTTCCCTTGTATAGTAAATATAGATGAAAAGTGTTGATTTGGCAAAAGAAAAAGTATGCTTCTAAATTATTTAATCAAATAGATAATCATTTTGAAAAACATTTGTGTTTGTTTATATGTAACTATAATATTTCATAATTGAAGATCCTATAATTTCTATAAGAGAGAAAAAATATTTCAAATAATATGCTTTGGCACAGAATAACAGCAATGTTCAATACATATGCTATTGTTTTTGAAGTAAATCTTTCCCTAAACTTCAAATGTATACTCCTTAAGTTTGTTGAAATTATTTTGTGATCCCTAATGGGATATAAACTATAAACCCTAGAAGAAAAGGTCTAAGGCATTTTGATGAGCTGTTTTAATTCTTAATTTAAATTCTTAAAGACCAGAATTCTGTGGGTACTTTGCCAACCACTCAGAACTTCTGCCTCCTGCCATGCTAACTCTTCCACACTCTGTACCTACATCTGTGAGATATAACTGGCTGAGTGTGAAGGATGAGCTGGACAACTAGCAGTCTGGATGGGGAGTAGCACTTTTCACAGTAAAGTGCCATTATTGAGATTTCTAAGTCTTGATCTCTGCTATGAGGTTGGGAAAGAAATTGAGATAGAAAGCCATGTCAGCGAGTAGCTTGGTCCTTGTTACTATGGATTTGTAAGTGTGAGGAGGAGTAGGAAGAACCAGGTATCTGTTCCTTCAACCAACCTTTACTCTGGTGGCTTTCAATCAAGGCACCTTTAATAAGCAGAATTGGGGAAGTAAGCCAGATCAGAGAAGGTATAAGATAAGAAGCAGCTCCTGGCATGGAAAGCCAAAAGCAGAAGGAATTAAACAAGTATGGAAATTATCTCCCTAAATCCATGTCACATCACCTCATACTAGCTTCTTTATACATTATTTTGGAAAATGGGAGTATTGGGGGTAGGATGTGTTAAGCACCCCTGGCAGAAACCGTTACTGAAATGACTAATGAAGTAGGAAGGCAACCTATTTAGTGAACTGGAAACTTCAAGATTCTGCCCACAAAATAAAGATTATATGAATAGTTTAATTTGGTTACTGTGTTACAGTGTTAAATTAGAAAATGTATGTGATTGTTTTTCCATGACTGAATATGTTAAAACTTCTTCACACTGCTTTCAGTTTTTTTTAAAACATATACTTTAGCTATAAATATCTATATAGTATAATCTCTAGTTAATAGCTTTGAATTAATTGATGGGAGTGTCATTTTTATTTTAGTAGTGATATAGCAAAAATATTTAACATTATATTCTATTCTTTTATTAGGATTTGGAACTTGGAAGGAATGCAGACAGCTCATTTTGTTCTTCATTCCCCTGGAATGAGTGTGTGCTGGCATCCTGAGGAAAGTTTTAAGGTTGGTATTTATAACTTGGTTTTCTTTTATTAAGCTGAGAAGACATATACAGGTGTAATACATGCATATATAGAGGAGAAAAATCAATTACTTTTTCTACCTCAGAGACTCTAATTGTCATAAATGCATCAGACTAGTGTAGAATTCTGTAACTTAAAATCTCTGTATAATTAAGTTTTTATTTTACAACCATCATCCATAAATGACATTTTTCGGAGTACATTTTTCCTGCCCTTTTGAAGATTGCAATCTAAAAACAGATGCCCAATCTATCTAGTAGCAATATTCATTAAAAAAAAAGTTAAAATCCATGCTTGAAGCTATAATATGTAAACAGAAAGCATCACTGACAAATTTGAGCTGGCTGCAGTGGTATTCAACTCCTATTCAGAGTAGAGCTTTCTAAAATTCTAAAAGTACACTAGAAGTTATTATCAATTGACCTTAATTCTTACTTCATTGAGAGGATAGGACTCATTGAACAAAAGTTCTCTCATTTGCCAGTATCTGCTCTGGCATCACTCTATTTGATCTTTCCCTAGAAGCTAAGCAGTTACCGTGTTCCATGGTGGTGGGTATTGTGGAGGGCACGTATTACATGTATCAGTAGGTGTGGTGCATAAACAATGAATTCTGGAACACTGAAAAGAAATTTAAGAAATAAATTAAAATTTAAAAAAAATTTTTTTAAAATAAGTTACCATGTTCATCTTGTTAAAGTTAATTCTTTAGCTGTATAGATCTCATGCCAGTTCCCTAGGCATCTTGCTTTTATAGCTTTCTAATGTCTTTGTGCTTCTCCATTGACTCTTTTCCATTCTCATAGTTGTACAAAAAGATAAGCTTGATTTAATTATAGGAAACGCTTGTATAATACTAAATATACTTGGCCCATTGTCAACTTTTTATATTAGCTCACTTAATCCTCATGGCAACCTTATGAGATAGCAGCTATGATCACCCTCATTTTATAGAAAACCCATTTCTGTCACTTCTATCTTGAAACCCTGCTCACTTGATCTTTAAAGATTCATTATTCTAGTCCTCTTGAGCATCTCTGCAGGTATCTTCCCTTTTTCTTTCTCCTTTGCCAACACTTCTTTTACCATGTATTTGTGAATTGTTGGAAGATGTAGTTTTTACCAACACTGTGCCCTTTACGTGTGAGAGAGGGTAAAAGAATGAATAAAGCCCCTGCCCTTATGTTGCACAATGATGGACTTATAATAAAGAAAAACCTATAAATACAGCAACACAGATTTTAAGTGTTTTAACTGTTGGAATAAAAAAATCTAGTAAGTAGATCAATTACATAAGAAAGAATTAATCAGATCTGCTGATAGCCTTCACAGAGGAGGTAATCCTGAGCTGAGATGTTCCAGACTATGTAAGTATGTTTTCTGAACCTTAGGATACCATGAAAATTTGTTTCAGGCAGGTTGGATCTTTCTTCAGTAGAACTGGACACTCTGTATATGTGCATGAGTAAAATTTTCCAATTTATTCATATTACATATGTAGGGATTGTTCCATGTATAAGTAATGTTTTAGAAGCCAGGTCCTATATTTTATTTTAGGCAAGATTTCCCTCCTGTAGTGGTGAGTCTACATGAACTATAACAAGGATTCTAACCAAATGTTAATATCACCGTATATAAATACAATAGACTACCTTTTTTTTCTCCCTAGAGAGAGCAGGAAGGGCAGTGGGAGACGGGGAGAGAGAGAATCTTTTTTTTTTTTTTTTTTTAAGATTTTATTTAAGAGAGAACACAAGCAGGGGTGAGGGGCAGACAGAAAAGCAGACTCCCTGCTGAGCAGGGAGACCCATCTGGGGCTTGATCCTGGGACTCCAGGATCATGACCTGAGCCAAAGGCAGACACTTAACTGACTGAGCCACCCAGGTGCCCCAGAGAGAGAAAATCCATGCTGGGCATGGAGCCTGACATGGGGCTGTCTCCCAACCCTGAAATCATGACCTGAGCTAAAATCTAGAGTTGGATGCTTAACTGACTGAACCACGCAGATACCCCAGGTAAGCTACTTTTTTTGTTGTTTCTTTTTCTAATAACTTTATTGAGATATAGGCAATATGCTATAAATCCACCCTTTTAAAGTCTACAGTTCACTATTTTATAGTATATTTACAGAGTGCAAACAGTACTAGTATTTAATTTTAGAATATTTTCATGAACTCTGAAAGAAAACCTATACCAAGCTCTGCCCACCACCACCAGCAACCATTAACCTGCTTTCTGTCTTTATGTATTTGACATCCAAATGGGCTGCTTTTTAAAATCTGTGACCTAAATGAGAAACCAGAACTTTTCTTACAACTTCTTTACCGAAACTTGAATCTTAATGCTTGTGATTCAGATTGCTTTCCTCCATATGCTTTAAGTTAATTTCTGTTTTTCTTCTATCATTAAAACTCCATCCCACCCCACCTCCTTTCTTTTATTGTTTCCGTGACTTCAGAATGTTTAGAAGTCCGTGCTGTAGGTCACATACACTCAAAATCCTGAAATCGCTTTTAATGTCTTCACCCCATGTATGCAAACTTTTCCAGGTTTTTAACTTTTCCTTCCTTAGGAACATATTACTAGACCACTTTCTTTGTCATTAAGGTGCATTCTTCACCTTTCTGTTCCCACAAGTAACTCCTGCCAGGGCTTACCGCTATTTCAAAAGTTTTGAACATTAAAATACTGGTTTCATCATGTCTCCCCTATACTCAAAAACCTAAAATACAGAAAGGCAACACAGAAGTGATTAAGAGTATGGTCTCTTGGGGTGCCTCGGTGGCTCAGTCATTAAGCATCTGCCTTCGGCTCAGGTCATGATTCTGGGGTCCTGGAATCGAGCCCCACATCAGGCTCAGTGGGAAGCCTGCTTTTCCCTCTCCCACTTCCCCTACTTGTGTTCTCTCTCTCGCTGTGTCTCTCTCAAATAAATAAGTAAACATATTTAAAAAAAAAAAAAGTATGGCCTCTTGAGATAATTGCCTGGAGTCATATCCCAGTTCCACCACTTACAAGCTATGTGTTTTCAGGCAAGTTGCAAAAGCTCTCTCAATCACTGCCTTTACCTCTTCTTCTTGTAAAATGAAAACTCATGAAGACTAAGTGAGTGAACTCTTAAAAAGTCCTTACAGAAAACCTAGCATATAATAAGCACTTGATCAATTTGAGTTTCTTGTCATTATTAACACTTATTACTACTAACCGATCTGGTGGCTCTCTGTAATCTGATGTATCCAGTCAAGCCCATTTTGTTCTATTTTGCTTAGCCTGGATAAAAACAAGGTAGCTAGAGAAGAGAGAGATGGGTCCATGACTATCTGTCTCATAGAATTCTAATGAAAATCATATGAGGTGTGAACTACACACATAATCTGGAAAGCAAAAAGCAAATACTAGCATTTGATAGTTAATAAAAGATACAAAGTCAAAAGATCTCAAGAATTTATTTCTTTTTTTAAGGATTTTATTTACTTATTTGTCAGAGAGAGAAAGATAGAGCGAGTGAGCAGGGAGAACAGGCAGAAGAAGAAGCAGGCTCCCACCTGAGTTGCGAGCCTGATGTGGGACTCAATCCCAGGACCCTGGGATCATGACCTCAGCCAATGGCAGCCGCATAACCAACTGATAACACTGGCATCCCAAGAAATTAAGATCTTAAATCTAATTGACCACAGTTGGAACTAGGATTTTACCAGGTAGTAATAATAGAACCAAGAGTTGAGGATGTTACGGAATCAGATCTGAGTCTCTGACTCTAAGGGAGTGGATTGCTGCTAAATCAAATGGGGTATAATAACCAACACTTGTTGAATGCTGTCTGAGTGCCAGGAACTATGCTGAGTATTTTACATGTGTTCTAATGTAATTCTCTCAAAACACTCTGAGGTTGGTAACATTTTTCTGTCCATTTTATAGATAAGAAAACTGAAACACCAGAAAGTTAATAAGTCGTTTGTCCAAGGCCACACAAAGATTTGAGCTTACTCTGATTCAAGTACTAGTGTTCTGTACTACAAAAGAAATATTCCCTCTGAAAATTCAGTGCATACTCTGTTTATAGTTCTGAGAAGTCCTAAAGGAAAAGTTCCCCTGTGAACTTTTTAGCTCTAGCAGTTCTCAAACTTATTTAACTTTTTTACTCTATGCTTTCAACCAAAAAAAAAAAAAAAAATCTATCATTACAGTTGAGCACAGTTGAAAAAAGATAACTAAGAACTGAGTTTTCAATCTGATTTCAACCTATAATAATAAATTTTTTTGAGCCTGTTCTGTGCTAAGACTATTCTAAGTGCTTTACATATATTAACTCATAACCAAACTATGAAATAGGTACTGTTACTAGCTCCACTTTTATTGATGAGTGCAGTTGCAGGCTCTGCCACAGGCTAGCAGTGAGACTTCAACAAGTTACCTTTGTCACTCTGTGCCTCAGTCTCCTCTTCTGAAAAATAGGATTAATGACAGTAATTTTTTCATACAGTGGTTATGAGGATTCAGTAAGGCAGGGCATATAAAGCTCAGTGTTGCATTTGTTTTTGTTGTATATGTCACTGACCTGATGTTCTTGGCAGTAGAATTAGTATTATTTTAACATTCTGCCTATTAGAGAATAGTTTTAAATTCTACCTTTTCTATTAAGAATCTCATAATGGAAAAACTACCCATATTCTATTTATATTCTATGGTCAGTTTTTTTTCCCTAATTCTCTTCTCTAGATGGGAAATTTCTTTATATCAAAGATCATCTTTTACTTTTGATTTCTGTTGAAATTAGCATAGTATTTTGCATAAATACTATGTATTATATATAATTCATCTTCATTATTCACAGATTCTGTATCTGCAAGTTCATCTACTCACTGAAATTTATTTATAACCCCAAAATCAGTACTCATGGCATTTCACAGTTGCAGACATGCTCAGAGCAATAAGAAATTTGAGTCGACTAATGTGCACATTTTCAGCTAAGGCTGAATGAGGCCAGCACTCTGCCTTCTTGTTTTAGCTCTCATACTCTAAAGAAGTGTCCTATTTGTGGTCTATTTTTGAGCACGTTTTTGTGCTTTTTGTTAGTGATTTCACCATGTAAAATGGTCCCCCAAGCATAAAGCATAAGTGCTAAAGTGCAGTCTAGGGTTCCTAAGTGCCAGAAGGTAGTGATGTGCTTTATGGAGAAAATAATATGGTGTTAGATATGCTTTATTCAAGCATAAGCTATAGTGCTGTTGACTGTGAGGTTTGGGTTTGGGGTTTTGTTTTGTTTTATTTAAGATTTGTTCATTGTATTTTGGAGAGGGCAGGGAGGGTCATAGGCAGAAAAAGAGGAACTCAAGTGTAGTCCACACTGAGTGCAGAGCCTGATGCGGTGCTTGATCTCAGTAACCTGAGATCAAACCTGAGCCAAAACCAAGAGTTCAGGCACTTAACTGACTGTACCACCTGGGCACCACGGCTCTGAGTTCTCGCTATGTTAATGAATCAGTATATATGAAATGTTATCTTTAAACATACATAAGACCAGATTATGCATTGGACAGTTACAAAAAATGTTATGCTCAGAGGCTCACAAGAACCAAACACTTTATTTTCCCCAGGATCAGTGTTCAGTATTCACCAATTCCTCATTCACAGCAACTTAATAGGCTCTACCTACCATGAATAGTAAGACTCAACTCTATGTGTGGGCAGTGGGGAAGGTGGAGGTAGATGCTCAGTAAAGGTCTCTTAGATGGTGAATAATAGAATGACTGCCTGTAGTCCCAAGCCAGACATGATCTGTGTTACTAGAAGTAGTAGTAATACTTTAATGGTGTTTTATGGGTTTAGGAAAATACTGTTAATGTACAATATCACATTATAGCTGTATGGAATAATCTTGAGTCTGGTATAATTATCCCGCATTTCACAGATAGGAAAAAAGCAAACTCTAGGTCACTCAAAAGATTAGTAGAAACCAGGATTATTGACAGTAAGTCTCTCATTGTTTCCAGGCCACCACTGGTACTTCACACCTTCAGGAATGTTTGCACTGTAATATAATCAGAATTACAAGAACATTCTGTAAAAGTGAGAACTTTACAGAAAATGTAAGGAGTCTTTAAGCCATTTTATTTGCGCAACAGCTACATATCTATTCATAGCAATTTCTTTACCTTAACTCCCACAAATAGGTATCCTAATGCCTTGCTTCTTTGAGTCTAAGAAATAAATTTTTTCACGTTAATATTTTATAAAATGGAAATTATCTTATAATTATTTTTGCATTGATAAAATATTTCTTAGAGGGGCGCCTGGGTGGCTCAGTGGGTTAATAAGCCTCTGCCTTCAGCTCAGGTCATGACCCCAGGGTCCTGGGATCGAGCCCTGCATCGGGCTCTAAACTCAGCAGGGAGCCTCCTTCCTCCTGTCTCTCTCTGCCTGCCTCTCTGCCTACTTGTGATCTGTCAAGTAAATAAATAAAATCTTTTTAAAAAAAATATTTCTTAGATAGGAAGGGAAGGAAGAAGAGAGGGATCAGGGAAGGAAGGAAGCAGACAAATTCATTATTCAACATCTTAAATCATTAGTATTTTAAAATAAAGGAAATATTGAAGAGTACTGTTTATTGAGTGAGTGGCTACTTTGTGACAAGCATAGTACTGGGTGCTTTACATGTATTACTTTTTTAAGATTTTATTTTTTTTAAGTGATGATCTCTACACCTAACTTGTGGGGCTTGAACTCACAACCCCGAGATCAAGAGTCACATGCTCACCCAGGCATCCCCCTATAATACTCATTTAATCACCACAACAATGCTGTAGCTATTCTTATCCTCACATACACATTTTAGAAAGGAGAAAGCTGCCAATTGAATACTTGTAATTTGACCATTTAGCTTTTAAATGAAGGAAGCAGCGTTGCTCCCTAACGTCTGTGTTCCTAACGTCATGCTTCCTTCCATTCTGGAAACAATCTCACATCACATAAGGGTGTGTAACACATAATATAGCTCTGTTGAGAAATACACACTTAGCTGTCCTTTCTAGACAACATAACTTAAAGCTATAACTTTCCCCAGAATGATTCTTTGGACTTATTTTTTCCTAGTAACCATACATCATCATTTAAAATTGTACTCAACTTTCCTGGGTCTTTCTTTCACCAGTTTTCTCCGAGTTTTTTAATATTTGACAGAGATTTTTACATAGGCCTCTCTTACTTCATTTACACTTGATGTTCCGTTTGTAATATATGCAGATGTTTACATATTATATGTAATGTTGGATTTCTGCCTCAGATTTGGCTAGTGAATTAGGTGAATTTTTTCTGTCCTGTCTTACAGCTGATGGTTGCAGAGAAGAATGGAACAATCCGGTTTTATGATCTTTTGACTCAACAGGCTATTTTATCTCTTGAATCAGAACAGATGCCATTAATGTCAGCCCATTGGTGCTTAAAAAATACCTTCAAAGTTGGAGCTGTTGCAGGAAATGATTGGTTAATTTGGGATATTACTCGATCCAGGTACTTCCTTAATTTTAACAGCTGTCTGTTGCATACCCCAAAAGTCAGTCACTATTGTTGACTGATCCATGGAGCCATTCTTGTATACCTGAGCCTCACTATAGAGCAGAAACAAGTCTATCTTGCAAAAGGACCAGAGCTGTGGGTTTTTACGTAAGAGAGATAGATGCCCATGATTTGCAGATTTACTTTGAGAGTAGCCCAGGAAGAACAACACAAAGAAAAAAATCGTTGAGCAATGTTTATTTACATTAAAAAAAAGAAGAAAAACATTGACTTGAATGATGGTGTTCTGTAACAGTTCTAAATCGTGTCTGTCTCTATGTCTCTATCTCTATATTTCATCTGTGCTCATCCAGGGCTTATTTAGAATTTTGTGACAGTTTAAGTAAATTGGGCCTTGTGTCCTTTAAAGAGAAAATGCTATTAAAACCTTAATTTAACCTTAATTCCTCTATTTGAGACCAGAACATAAATTCATAAAATACATTATGTTACCCTTCAGTTATCCTCAAGATAAGAGACCTGTCCACATGGATCAAGCCTGCTTATTCAGGTAATGTAACATTTGTGTTCAAGTTATATTTAATTTTTTTAATTTGGTTACTTTGTCACATGCTATGTCACCATACTTTCCCAATTCTCTCCTTTGCACTGAGGAGTTGGGAATATTTTGGCGTTTGTTTTCTGATTGTTTTATAAATGGTTGTTTTGCTTTCCTAACTAAGTCTTTTGCTTTTGTCTTTTGGTCTGGGTAAGGGAGTGATTCGCTTTCCAATATTTTCTTTGAAGAATTTTATAAAATACAAAACACATTACCATTCAACAAACACCAACAATCTGGAGTATATACTTCCTTATATTTTGTTTTAATAAAGATGTAAAATGTAGGTGGGCCCACGTTTATGCATATAAATGTCATTGTTGTGCTTTTAGTGAGAACACACTGTATTGTGTATCTGTGACTTTTTTCCTATTAAAATTAATATACATGTCTACCTTGTTCTTTCTCATTGACCTTTGCCTAGTATTTCATTGTATAATGTAGTGACTAGGGTGCTTTTAACTTTAACTAACATGAAAACTTACTAACCAAGACTAAAACAAGTAGTGTATTTCTTATATGCTGTATTTCATCAAATCTAAAGTACCCCCAATAAAATTATAGGACTTGGGCACAACATCATTTTTTGTACACATTAAAAATATATATATTCATCAAAATGTAAGGTGCCATAGATTGTAAGATACACTCCTATTTTAAAAATGTGAGCACATCACAGAGACATGAATGCTTCTGAAGGAGCCAGTCTCAGGACTGGCTCAGTAGCTCATCAGTGCCAACAGGAGTTCAGCCCTTTCCCTCTGTGTCCCCAGTGGCAGCTTCCGGCTTGTTGCTTCATAGTCACAAGATGACTACCAGAGTTCCAGGCGTCATAGCTGCATATAAGCTTGTCCAAAGAGGAAAAGAAGGAGCACTCCTCTTTTATTAGGGATTGCTATCAGTACATGTCATCCCCTTCTGGTCAGCCACACTGTTGGAATGTAGTTTGGAGTTCATTTAGCATGGAAGAAGGGCAGAAAGGCTATTGGACAGCAACTAGTAATGTCTGCCCAAATAAAAATATTAATTAGACTTTAGCCTATGTGTGTGTGTGTCAACAAATCCTCTCTTTTTTCATGTATCTTCCCCACTCCACTTATACTGCTAGGCATGTTGCTGGAGCTATACTAACACTTTTTGATTCATTAACTTACTATATTTCAATGTCTAGGATATCTTGAAACTTAAGTAATCAGATATTTAAATATTCTAGGTGTTTAAATACATGAATTTATAACTAATTTTTCTAGCAAATGTCAATAAGGATATTAATTTTTTTAATGTATTGCACTGTGAAATACTTTATATTTGTCTGATGCCTTGTTTATATCCCCACCACATTGTCTCCTTTGGTTTTAAGAAAGGAACTGCTAACTTTGTGTAACTTTGGAACTTAACCAAGTGGCACATGGTAAACATTTAATATTCACAAAATGAGAAAATATTTATAGCCAACTTCGCAGAAATTTCCAGTCGAATTATAAAATTGTATTAACAATTTAGACTTATAAAAGTATTGGTTTTGTGCAAAAAGAAATGGTTTTAGAGGGGTGCCTGGGGGCTCAGTGGGTTAAAGCCTCTGCCTTCAGCTCAGGTCATGGTCCCAGGATCCTGGGATCAGGCCCCACATTGGGCTCTCTGCTCAGCAGGGAGTCTGCTTCCCTTCCTCTCTCTCTGCCTGCCTCTCTGCTTACTTGTGATCTCTGTCTGTCAAATAAATAAATAAAATCTTTAAAAAAAAATAGTTTTAGAAAAGTTCATAGTTATCTCTAGGGTACTATGGGTGTTTTTGTCTTTTCTTAGGTGGTCCACAATTAATGAGAACTTGTTTGCAACCACTGGTTATCCTGGCAAAATTGCAAGCCAGTTTCAAATTCATCATTTAGGACACCCTCAGGTAATTTGGAGTTGGTTTGTGGCATATGTGTTTTTAAATTCATGTTTTCTACTTTTTTTACTCATAGCCCCCAAATTTGTAATGTGTAACTGAAGACATTTGTGAATGTCTTATCTGCTTAAATTGGAAAGAGAAAGCATTTTTGGTGTTTAAATCACCAGTGGTAACAGACCTTCTTCCCATTGTTCATGTGAGAAGCATTTTATTTTTTCGTATTTCTTTCTTCATTTAAATATAATAATTTATTCACCTAATTGGTTTAGGCTGCAAAAATGTTTAAGTCTAAGCTAAATCAGTTATTCTTAGATTATTTGTATCTTTCATTCTAGCCAGCTACAAACAAATATGAGGGAGCATATTTTTAATTCTATTTCCTTTATGTTAACCAAAGACAGTTTATCAATGCATTTCTTATTTTTGAAGGGTAGTTTTTACTTTATCAACTTTGGTGATTTAATAAGTTTCTTAAATTCTTCACATATTTTGTAGCCTGTCCTCATTGGTTCTGTAGCTGTCGGATCTGGCCTTTCCTGGCATAGAACTCTCCCACTGTGTGCAATTGGAGGAGACCACAAGCTGTTGTTTTGGGTGACTGAAATGTAAAACAAATTTTCTGTGTACCTTAGATCCATAAACTTTGTATTTTTAATACATATTTTGGAGAATTTCTTATTTTTGTATCAAATACACTGTAAACTCTAGAAGTGTCCCAATTGTTGTTTCTGTTAAATAAAATATTAATGGTTTGAAAAGTCATTTGCCTACTCTTTTCTTTATGTGTGTGTATATATATACATATATAACACATACACGTTTTTGTAAATCATCTTTTGAGACTATAATTAACTCAGCAGCTGTAGAAAAGAGATAACTAGGGAAACATACATATTTGTGATTTTATCACAGGATTATCCAAAGTATATCCTCCTCTATACTTCAAATATAGGCTGTTTTCCTAATTCTCAGAGACACAAACATTTACAAAAGTAAGAAAAAGTCTTTCCTTTCAGTGTTATTCTGGAAGTGGTTCAGTGTATATGTGTGGTTGTATCCATTTTTGTTAGCATTCTGTATGTGTAAGTGTCATACAACTTCCTCAGTAATTATAAATGATTATTATTCAATTTAATATAAAGAATGATTTTTTAGGGATGCCTGGGTGGCTCAGTCAGTTAAGGATCTGCCTTCTGCTCAGGTCATGATTCTAGGGTCCTGAGATTGAGTCCAACACAGGACTCCATGCTCAGCAGGGAGCCTGCTTCTCCTGCCTGCCACTCCCCCTGCTCATGCTCTCTCTGACAAATAAATAAAAACATAAAAAAAAATTGATTTTCAGTTTCTTAGAAATGTGACTGATTTACTCAACCCTGTTTACTAGACGCCAATTTCTTTTGTTTTTGCTTTATTTTTAAATCTTTTTATTTTTTGTATTTATTTGACAGAGAGGGCACAAGTAGGCAGAGCAGCAGAGGGAGGGGGAGAAGCAGACTCCCTGCTGAGCAAAGAGCCTGACACAGAGCTCGATCCCAGAACCCTAGGATCATGACCCAATCCAAAGGCAGATTCTTAACCAGCTGAACCACCCAGGTGCCCCTGCCAATTTCTTTTGAGTCGACATCTCAATATTTTTAGAAGTTCTTTATGGTGTATGGGATAAAGCTTACCTTGAAAATGAATTATAATTTAATCTCGACAGCCTCTGCCTTTTATGAATCTTCACCATTTTTACCAAGAAACTGAAATATTTTTGAGATGGCACCTAGTGGCAATAGTACTGTATTCCCTCTCAAGACCATTGAAGTTATCATTATGCAGGGTAGCCATATAGTGTTTTGGTGACGCATCATGATGTGTTCAGAAGAGTAAAAGATTATGGTTCTGTTTGTCAGTCAAGTATAGAGGGAAATGATTTCCTACAAACTCTGTGTCCTTGTGGATTAATGCCCTCTGCAACTGCATTTCCATAGGAATCACTGTCTCATGGAGTTATCTTGAGGCTTAAATTAATGTGAATAAAAACACCTAAAACATCTGCCTCACAGTTCAGGGATTTGTAGGTATTATTAATTTATTTCAGGGGTGTACATTTCCTAATTTTGAGGAATTTAAGTTATTTTTAATTAAGAATGCCAATGAATGTTTTTTAATCAAGTGTTTTATTCATAAGATGTCTAATAATATGTATCTTATAGAATCAAGAAAATGAGCTTTAAGAGAAATGTTGCAGGTAATTTTTTTTAGTGCAATGAAATTTTGTAATCATGTAGATATTTGGTATAAACTGTTAAACATGATTAAAGTACAGATGAAAAGATTGAATAGCATAAGCAATTTCCAAGTCAGTTTATTTGATACAATAAAATATTATTACCAAATACAAGAAATAGTTTCCTTTACCCCTTCATAAGCAGATTGGAACTCAAAAAGGCAAAGGGCAGGTAATTTGGACATACTTCCTTTTAACAATCTCTGTGATGGTGATGGGACAGAAAACTGTAAAAGCATCAGGATAGAAAAAAGAATTTGTAAAGATCTATCATTTCAGGATGTGTCCCAAAAATAAGGAATGCATATTGGGATGACAGATTGAGCCAGTGTATTTGAAAATTGTCTTATACTTAGGAAAGTTGACTTGGGAATTGGGTGGGTTGTGATTAAGGTTGGAGAGTGAAAAGGTATGGGTGTTTAGGAAATGGGTTCTTTGGAATGAGGACTTATCCAAATATAAGTTATCTGAAGAAATTAACCCAGTAAAACCACTGTTCTGGGAAAAGATAACCCATGGTGCTTGTATAAGTACCAAATTTATGGATTCATGCCAACGAGAGGCAGGAAGTGTTATCCTTAAGAAGACAAAATGGTTGTTTCACTTGTAAATTAATATGGTGACTATGATGACACTAAAGTCTCAGAAATGAGAAGAATATTTTTACCCCTTAGCTTCAGGAGCAGTGTTCAGGTTATCCTGAGTAAGCATTTGTTAAACTTTACTGTGTTCAATTACTTTACATGGTGTAATGATACTCTTTTTCCTTAAAAAACTTTGTTCTTAGTGGGGCGCCTGGGTGGCTCAGTGGGTTGATGCCTCTGCCTTTGGCTCAGGTCATGATCCCAGGGTCCTGGGATCAAGCCCCACATCAGGCTTTCTGCTCAGCGGGGAGCCTGCTTCCTCCTCTCTGCCTGCCTCTCTGCCTACTTGTGATCTCTGTCTGTCAAATAAATAAATAAAATCTTTAAAAAAAAAAAACAAAAAAAAACTTTGTTCTTAGTAAACTAAATTAGACTAACACAGGAGGCACTGTTTAATGAGGAGTTTTTATTGGTCATAACTTCTAATCCCTGATAAATAACATGAGTTCTGTTTTTGTGTATGTGTACATGTATGTATCCCAGTTAGTTTTAGTTTTTCTGTGTTTGTATATGGCTAAGAGGGTTTTTCTTCTGTTGAAAATAAGTTTATCTGAGGATTGCTTCACTTACAAACATTGTGGAAAGGAAAAAAAAGTTATGTTCTAAAACTCGTATTATTTAGGATTGTTGAAGCAAAAGTCAGGATATCACAAATCTGCAAGATGTCAGAACTAAATCCTACTCTTTCAAAATGATGGGATCATAAGTCCCATTTTATTTTTATGATTTGGCTTGTACACTGTGAATATTTCAATGTCTCTCCCATGCCAAAACACAGAATCACACACCCATGCACTCCAATTTGTTTCTTTGGTAATTTGTGACTACATATTGACACTGACCTAGAAATGTTTCTGTTGCTGTTTTAAATCTCATGTCAGTGAAGAAGAAATTGAAATCTGGTTTGCACATTTGTGTCTGTTTTTTTGTAATTGTCCAAAATCTGACATTATCCCAGAAATGCTGATTGGGAAAGTTATGAGAAAGTACTGTGCCCAAGACTGATTTCTGAGGAGCGAACAAGTATTTGCTCCAGATTATTCCCCATGTTTTTCTGTAGCTCAAAAAGTTAAACTCAACTCAACTTTATATGATACCAGTAATAGCCTCAGTTTTGAGTCAAATAAAATGTGCAAAGTAAAATCACCATTATGATGGTCCATTTCCACATATTCCTCATGAGAGCATAGTCAAGTCCTCAGAAGCAACATTCTGTTCCAATAGATCTTTATCAAGCTGTCGGTGTGCTCAGTAACAGGGACAGGAGAGAACACTCTGTTTCTTTAATCTAACACCTTGCTGATTCAAAAACATTTATTTTAACAGGCATTGGGAAAGAATTTCAAAACAGCTAACATTCGTTTCTAATTATACATTTAAAGAAATATGCCTTTTAAAACATAGGTAAAAGTTTTGTTGTTATTAACATGACTTTAATTTATAGCAACCATTTGTTAACTAAGCACAGTAACAACAAAATAATTAAGATATCAGCTTTGAAGATCTCATTTCACAAAAGGAAAAACAAATACACATTTGATGACATATCCATTATTCAGATTCAACATAACCAATTTCTTTTGCATGCATGGATACAGACTTCATGGGAAATCAAAAGCACCGAATCTCCTTTCTGACCTTTTCAGCTGTTCTTTGAACTACCTTAGTAAAAACAATTGTTGCCTCCATGTAGGATCAAGTTACATATGCCTGGAAATTTCTTTGAATCGGCTTGTTTCTGTTTAACTTATGTGTTTGTTATATTGCTATTTGCCTTCTCAACTAATTTTTAACAGAATACTCTTACCTTGGGACTTGTAGCACTTATGTAAGCTTATAAAATCCATATGAACAATGGTGAGTAAAAGGAGAGGCCACCAGGTTTCTCAATCTTTGCGAAACTTCAAGTAATCCAATAGATTTAAAGATGTATGAAATAAGCATTTCTACCAACTGCATTTTTAGTGCTAGATTGAGTTGAACGCCTGTTTCCTTTCTTTATAGTAAAAGACAATAAATGCTGCTGGTATCTTTTCTTCTAATGGTGGTTAAACACAAAACTTTGATCTTTCTTATAAACACAGCTGTTGTCCTATTACTGAGCCAAATCCAGACAAGATTAGACTCTGGCCAAAATTACAGTTAATCTCTGCAACCATCTCAAGAGCTTTCTAATGCTGGTTTAGGAAATCTCTATTTTTGAGACAGTGTATAAAGGAAATAAGCCCCAGACAAGTCACCACTAATCCAGAGGCAACTAGTCATAAATTACACCATGGTGATAAAGAAGGTGGAGTCTGTCTAAACAAATTAGTTCATTTTGGTTCATTTTCATTTAAACTATAACTGTAAGAAATTATTTTGTTATGAACATTTGTTTAAACCAGACCAATAGAAGCTATCTTTTAAAGAACCTCTGCCATCTTTTCTTATTTAATGTTTCTTTGGTTAATTGCTAATTCTTTCTTCCACTGGTACTAATGAAATCCAGGTGTTCATTACAGATTAAAAAAAAACTCAGGTATACTTTATAGTAATTATTGTATAATAGCTCATTTGGTTTTCAGACCACAGAAAAATGTGGGTGTTTTTTTTTTTCATTAAGGTTTAGACTCTGGAATTTAAAATATTTTGTTTGCCAAATGTTATGTAGCGCTGATTCTCATAGGAGTTGGACAATGGTGCCACAATCTATTGTGAACAGCTAATGTGTCATATCTCTCCCAATTGCCTGTACCTAGGAGAAATCTGTAGATGTATAGAACTCAAGTAAGGTTTCCCTGGTAAGGTTTCCCTGGCACTTTATTTTGGGCAAGTATAGGACCTGGTCATATGTATAGCTGCTTAGAAGTCTCACTCCATCCTGGACTTACCCAAAAATACATTAGACCCCAAGTCCATGGAGTATTTCTAGATTCTATCAATGTTTTTAACATAGCATGTTCCCCATTATTCCACGCACCTGCCACAATAACTATGATATGTTCATAAGAGTATATAATCTTTACAAAGTCCTGGGTCGTTGCTTCCCAACGTATTGATGGCAAATGGAAGAGTATGGAATTATTGCAAGGGTTTCTCAATATTATATTCATGTTACCACTATCAGAATCCTCTTTTACCTTTGAAGCCATGACCTCCTGAGTTCTTGAGATAATATAAACAGCCCCCAAAATCAAACTTGCCCACACATTTAGCATATGTTCATTTCAGGTGTTTTGCCAACAGCCTCTTTCTCCCCCAGAATATTAACAGGTAGTGGGAGGAATGAGCCTGCCAGTGAACCCTTCTCCAATTTAGCAAGAGTGGCTTTTGAAGATCTCATTTAGGAATCTTGAAGAGGATTAAGAAGGTCCCAGATATATCAAGGTGTGCTTGTCATCTTGATGTCTATTATGTGACCCCGCAGGTTTAGCCCTGGAATTCAAATAAAAGCCAGAATAACAATTCCTACGTATGTGATATAAAAGAGGCAAGACTTTCTAAGGTAGGATGTATTGTAGAAAAACTAAGAGAACATAGTCTAGAAAATAAAAGGGAGTAAAGTGCTATTTTGAAAGAAAATTTGGGATTTTAAGATAGATTTCCCAGTATAGTTCACTCATTTCCAATTAATATTTCTATTTTAAATACTCAACAGTGTGTATCTATTCACTCAATGGATATTAAATAACCAGCCACAATAGTCTGGAGTTCCTCAAAATTTTTTTCTATTAAAAAAGGGCTTCTCATACTGGAAAATATTGTGAACCACTTTCCTAGACTGACTGGCTCATACCTCTGGCCCAGTCATTTTTAAAGGATAATAGCAGAAGTTCTAACATGATCATTTTGGACTCTAGAAATAAGACTACAAGAAGAAATGTTGATGTTGAACTTCCAGAGTAGTGTTAAGTGATTTTATGTGGTTGTGATTCAAAATAACCTGACTGCTTTAAGAAGTCCAGGTGCTGAGTCATTTACTGAAACCGCCAGGGGAGGTTAATTAGAAGCAGCTGATAGTGCCATCATCAGCTGCTTTTTTTTTTTTTTTTTTAAATAAATGGAGAGGGTTATTCTATGAAGAGGACAGAGGGCTATAAAAGGTGTACAAAGCTAAGCAAAGACTCATGACTGAGGCTTATTCATTTATACCCCCACCAAGGAGGGAAAAAATCTGACTTAGTAAATTCAAGATAAAAGACCTTGGTAATACAAAATTGTAACTTCTAAGAAGAGTGACTGTGGGTGACATTTTTCCCTCCTATGCTTTTTTCTTTAAGTTTTCCATGATAAATATTTCACTTATATAATAAATTCTTAACTTAAAAATAAGCAGATGTTAACTAACATGTGCATGGCTCTTAGATTAAGTAAGCCAACATAAAGAAATGGAAAAAGCCTCAGGTCTCAAAGAAATTAGAGGTTGGCAATGTCACATGATCTCAATAAGATAATGATAGCATGTGGTATGTATCAATGAGTAATGAATAATTGAAAGAAGAGAAGTGTCATCTTCTAAGGCAGGGAAGTTAAGACACTTCGAATTTTGGGGGGTTTCAATTCCTCTGAAGAGGGGGTACAGTGCTTCAGGGGTTACTAAAACAATAGGTTTGGTTGATAGTGTGGATGAGTAGTAATTAGACACATCCCTTCCAAAACCCTCCCCGTAGCTTGCATAGCCAGGCAGCTTCTCCTTCCCCTCTGATCACTTTAGATATAGAATGAGACTCTAGACTCAGGAGCGAGGTGCCTTGCTGAAACTATTACCTAAAATCCACATACTGAAAGGTGTGTACTCTGTTTTCTTAGATTCTGTATTTGTCTTCTTAGCATCCATTCATCACAAGGCCAATTGTATTAACTATATATTTTTTTATTTTCTGTATTCTTAAAGCTCTAACATTTGTGGCTTTATAGATCCTGAGAAACTGTCTTTCCATGACTAGCTAATTCCTAAAAATAGTGAAACCCCAACTACCTCTTTATCTAACTGTCATACACCAAGCCAATATTTCCCCTGTCCTATATCAACTCAGGGCTAGGTACACAAAGCTAGGGACAGCTCCTGTGTCTCAAATCTCACCACAATCATTCACACTAGCCAGTCTTCAAACTATTTCCCCTGCCCTACCTTGCTTTACCCACAGACACCCCAATAAAGACTCTGGCCTACACCTTCCCCCACCTCCTGCCTCTGTCTGCCTCCTTACCAAAACCTGGTGTTTTTCCTGAGACCCTATGTGGCATGGTGTGCCCCCCTTCTCTTGGGAAATGTTAGAAACTCTCAATAGCATTTCTCTCTGTCATCACTTAGTCACCTCCATAAATTAAAACTGGTAGGTACAAATGCAACAGTGAGAGCTTCTCCCTCCCCCCCAAATCCCCTCAGAGAAAGCAGGATCATCACTAGGCTATGTGCTGTTTTACTGGGAACCCTCTAACTATCATTAGAGCTCGAGGTAGTCAGCTTTCCAGACAAGAATCCAGGGTCCTGCATATCGGATATAAGCCTACAGCCCAATTTTCTGAGTCTGAAAGTTTGAAAAGGCCAAATTATTAGAAGTAGCCAAGACATTGAATTCTTAACACAAATGAAATCTGTAGGCTAGAATTCCTTCACTTAGCCAAGTTCCAATAGACAATTTGTATCACTCATCAGGAACAAGGCAGAGGAGGTAAATAGGGGACATTCAATTTTCTTTTCCCACTCCTATGAAGAAACACCACATCTCTCTGTTTATCCTGAAGCAGAGCAGGAAGAAATACAAAGAAAAATGGGAGGGGGCCTCTGGGTGACTCAGCCATTAGGCATCTGCGTTGGGCTCAATTCATGATTGCAGCGTCCTGGGATCCAGCCCTCAGCCCCATATCGGGCTCCTAGCTCATCAGGAGCCTGCTTTTCCCTCTCCAACTCCTCCGTGCTTGTGTTCCCTCTCTCACTATCACTCTCTGTCTTAAATAAATTTTAAAAAAAATCTTTAAAACAAAAAAAAAAAAAAAAAGAAAAAGAAGAACCCAATTCTCATTGTTTGCCTACCTAAGAACTTATCCCTAATAAAGTTAAATAAGTTATTTTCTAGTTATCTGCTATGAAAACAAAGTTAACTGTTGAAACATTCTTAAGATTTTTTATTGAGTGGATATATGTGGGTAATATATACGGTCTCTGCCCTTTGAAATCAGTATTCATTACAATCTATTGTTTTGCCTTCAAAATTGACTACAGTAAATGAAATCTGGTAATCATTTCCAGTCAAAGCCTGGAGGAAGGACTACATACTTCAGAGGATTTCTGGCAGTTGGCCAAGACTTCTAGCTATAAATTGTTTTTAGTCGTCCTGGAAATTCAGTTTTTAAACCATGAGTGGCACTGCTTTCAGGAGCTATGGATGACTGATGAACAGTAATCATCAAGGATCCCAGAGGCAGAGAGAAACTGCTACTCTTCTTTCTGTTAACTAGAAATCACAGCTATCATTTCGTGTGTGTGTGTGTGTGTGTGTGTTTTAAGAAACCAAACCACTTTGAAAAAAAAATTTGTCAACTGGGCAACTGAGAAGTTGTTCATGTTTCTTTAATTCTATACTGTATCTATGCATGCCTGGTACTTATAGATAACATACATAACCATGAAGCGACTGTCTGGTTTTTTTAATTTTTTCCTCCCACAGGGAACCTCTCCTGGCTCTGAAGAGAAAAGTTAAGCGGCCAATTGGGGATTCTGCTCAAGCATAGCTGCGTGACTGAGTTCACCCAGAATCATGGGTGCTGCCTAAATCAATGATTCATGGAAGATCAAGAAAGATATGGAAGCACAAGGGTCATTGGGCCCAAATGTCATTCGACAGATACTTACTTAAGGCTTTAAGTCAGTCAGAATCTCTGCCCTGAATTAATAGTCTAGCAGGGCATTCAGACAAGTGTATAAAATGTGCTACGATAAAGTAGTGCAGAGGATACTATGGAAGTATATTATTCAGAGGGACAATTGGTCCAGTGTTGGTGGAACAGGGAAAGCTGCTCTATAGATAAGATGATAAGATTTCTGCTACTAGTTAGGATGTAGAAAGATGAGAGAAAGCCTCTCACATATGTGGTAATAATAAGTGACCAGATAAAATTCTCCCTCTGACCCTCTCTCCTCTCTCTCTCTCTTAAAAAAAGAAAAAATATATATATTTACATAGTATATCTATGTGTGTGTATATATATTTGTATACTATGTATGTATATGCATATATATACATATACAGGGAAATATATATTTTTTATATAATATATTATATAATATTATATATACACATACACACACACAGGGAAATGTGTAAACACATACATATAAACACACAGGGAAAGAAGGGTGCAGGGAATTTTAGGAGAAAAACAGAAACTCCTAAAAACAGACATCTTAAAACTGAAAAAATCTAAAATCAAAATTCATTGGATGAGTAGTTTCATAATAAACTGAACACTAGAAAACAAAGTATCAGTGAGTTTAAGATAGGTTGATAAGAATTATCTGATCTGAAACATAGGGAGAAAAAAATGAGCAGAGCATCAGTGAACTGTAGACAGTATCAAGTGATCTAACATACATGTATCTTGGAGTCCCAGAAAAAAAAAGTGATCCAAAAAACATTTTTTTGAAAAAATTAATGGCCAAGAAATCTTTCAAAAGTTTATTGAAAACATCAAACCAGAGATCTGAGAAGTTTGGCAAACTTCAAGAAGGTTGAAAAGAAAATTACATCCAAGCACACCGTCTTCAAACTTGGAAAACCAAGGATAAAGGAACATAAGAATAAGTAGGAGTTAGGCAGGCAGCAGTGGTTGGAGAACAAAGGAGATTGTTCCAGGCAAAGGACACAATATGTTTAAGCCCCACAGCAATTCCTGGTTTCAAGAATGTAAAGACATTTGGGGGGTGTTAAATGGAGAAAACAGTGAGAGGTGAGGTTAAAGAGGTGAGTAAGAGCCATACAGAGGGCCTTGTGAGCACATTAAACTGAGGCAAAAGAGAAACAAAAGTATATCCTGGGTAACAATCAGATTTGTCTTTGTAAATAGTCACTATATGGATACAATGTGTAGGCTGGAGAGACCCAAGATGGAGGCAGGAAGAGGCTATTGCAGTAACATTGGACAATGTTAGAACTTGAGATGTGGCCACAAAGATGGAAAATTACAGATAGACTCAAAAGCTGTAGGGAGCTAGAAGACATACAACTAGAGGGATGTTTAAATGTGAAGGGGAGTGGAGTAAAAGGTGACTGTTACAGCTATGTAACTTTTCCGGGCTTGCCTGCCACCCTCATGTCATATTACCTTACGCCAAACAGAATGACTGTCCTCAACTACAATTCAGATCGTGACACTTCCCTCGTTAAAGCTCTTTAGTTGCTCCCATCATGCTTCTACTTGAAATCTTTCCATGACTTCCCATCTTACCCAGAAAGCCAAAGTCCTTACAATAGCCTACAAAGCTTTCCATGATCTGTGTCCCACATAACTTTCATTCCCTTGAATTCCCCTACTTTGCTCACTCTGCTTCAACTACACTGGCTTCCAATATGAAGTCTGGCTTACATATATAAATGTGAGACTCTCCAGAGGTTTGGGAGAATGAGAAGGGACCAACAAAGGAAAGATGAATGGCCAGAGAGATAAAAGGAAAGTCATGAAAGAGTGAATCCTATCACTCTCCTTGTCAGGATTTTTAATGGTTCCCATCACCTACAGAACAAATTTTCTAACCTTTCAGTTTAGAAAAATGGGGGTGGAGGGGTGTAAAATGCAGATTTCTAGGCTCACCCTCAGAGGTCCTTGTTTAAGGTTAATCCTTGAAATGTGCATTTTAAGAAGTACTGCCTACTCCCAAATAATTGATACATGGTTACATGTATCACATGTAACCACATAAGTGGTTCATGGATCCCACTTTAGAGAAACATGGACTATAGTATCAAATCTGGCATTAAAAAGCCCTTAATGAGCTGTTCTGTCTTTCTGACCCCTTTCCTGCCATTCGTCATTTCTGGGATTTTTTTTTCTTCAACAGAATCAAGCTGCTTTCCATTTCCCCTACATACCATACACCCCCTGCCTCTGTGCCTTAGTAGAAGAGTCCACGCTAAACTGTGTGCATTATCTCCACTCAAGTTCCTGCTAAAAAGCTACCTTCTCTGTATTTCTCAGAGGATTTAGGAGCACCTTTTATATGTGGTATATTTGCGTGTACGTGGGCATACACACCCACGTGTGTGCAAATGCGCAACTTTCTCAGATTAACGCCTCCGCCAAGATGCGGCACTTCTAGACCCTATATATCTACCCTAAACTGTAAGCTTTCTGAAGGCAGAGACTAATTCTCCATCTCTTGTACTAAGCATCTTAGTATGTACATAGAAGGGGTTCCAAATTTTGGTTTGGTGGCTGTCCTAGGTCCTGTAGGTGTAAGGCTGCACAATCAAAATCTGAGCCAAGATCTTCAAATCCCTGATGCAAAATTCTGTCAGGTGTCTGTTGTAACTTTTTGATGATCTAAGTGGGTGTCATTTCCATCGGCGTTTGCCTCACTTGTAGCATCTGATGTTTTACTTCATGTTAAGTCCTTAGGAAACAAGTTTTGTCCCCTCCTTCAGGGCATAAACCTCTCCCAGTGCAGCAAATTCAATCTTTGTATTCCCCACAGGACCTAGGAGAGTATCCAGCACTTAGGTTTTCAAAATGTGTACTTTTTTTTTAACGAATTACTTAGCTATTTATATAACAGAGTGGGGTAAGCAGGGATAACATCAACCAGACTCAGTGTTTTCTTTTTTGTTGTTTTGCCCCCTTTTTACGACTTTACTGCTAAAACCGGAGCCTTGCACCGCCCCGCGCCTCTGCGTCTGACGTCACAATCCAGATTTGAACTACCAATCCCAGAATGCCGTGTAAAGAGGCGGGTTCTACGGGAGCACCCGAGTGATTGGCGAGCGGAGGCGTTTCCTTCCGGTGGGAAGGGCGTCGGAGGCGGGGACTAGGGGGAGGTGTTTGAACATTATTACCGGGTTGGGCGGGCCCCGTCTGGGAGGGGTTTGTACGTGAGCCTTGGGTCCCCCGCCCGCTGAGGAGATGGATGAGGATGGGCTTCCTCTCATGGGGTCAGGCATAGACCTGACCAAGGTTTGTAAAAAACCGAGTTGATATTAGGCAACCTGGGAGGAGGTTGAGGAAGGGACGCGCGGTCCCCAGGGACACCCCATCTCTCCATATCCAAGTCTGTCCCTGGCCCCGGGCCTCTCTGGTCCCGCTCTCGGGAGGGTAGAGTCCCACAGTTCGCCTTAAAGAGGGTTCCCTCTTGATCCGTCTAAGGGGGTGGTGTGCCTTTCACAAGCCTTTGCTTCCCGTGTTCAGAGTCGCTCTACGCACGTTTTACACGATGGCGGCAAAGGCAGGTTGCGACCTCTAACCCCACTCTTATTTAGTCCCCAAGTTTTTTTGTGTGTTTATGTGTGTTGCCTTTACCTGCTAAAGTTCCCACTTTGAATCCAACGCCCTTTCTCAAACTTCGCAACTTCTGTCCTCATCGGACACCCCGCCCCCACAGTTAAGAAAAATAAGTTAGTGACTATTAATAGTACTTCCAGTAACTCCTATAACATAGGGATACATAGATAAATAGATAGGTGGATGTACATATATAAAATTGATGTCAAGGGGTTTGCACGGTGTACTTTGTCCTGTGAAAATCGTGTTTGTTTTTACATAACACAGGTGCCAGCTATTCAACAGAAAAGAACGGTGGCATTTCTAAACCAGTTTGTGGTGCACACTGTACAGTTCCTCAACCGCTTTTCTACAGTTTGTGAGGAGGTAGGTCTGGATACTGGCTTAATGAGTAGCCTAGAAATCATCTTGCACTTTTAAAAGTGGCAAACGAGTAAAACAAAAATTACAGTCTGTATATTCATGGACAGTCACCTCTTGTCACCCAGTTATTGTGTTAACATACCTTATATCCTCTCTGATTCTGTATCATCAATCTTGCATTCCCCCTCTGCTGAATTAGTTTTTCGAGGCCTTTGTGAGACAGTTCACTAAGGCTTATGTGACTGAAGAGAATAAAAGGAATTCCAAGATTTCACAGTCAAAACCATTTCTTTACTTTGAAATTTTGTTTCTTTTACCCCAAAGTCTTACATTTCTAAGTACACATTGTTTTCAGTTTATATTAAAATTATTGGGGCGCCTAGGTGGTTCGGTCAGTTAAGTGTCTGCCTTTGGCTCAGATCATGATCCTGGGGATCGACCCCCACATTGGGCTCCCTGCTCAGTGGGGAGTCTCCTTCTCCCTTTGCCCCTCCCCCTGCTCGCTCTATCTCTCTCTTCCTCTCTAAGAAAGAAAGGAAGAAAAATAAAGGGAGAGGAGGGAGAAAGGGAAATTGGGAGAAAGGAAGGAAGAGAAAGAAAGAACATCTTTAAAAAAAAATTATTTAACATTCCTTGATCCAAAAGGTGGTTTGGGAAGTAGCCTGGAAAAATAACTTTAGTATCAAATATCATTATGAAAATAATAAAAATACTTTCAGCAAATGACTACTTAAGGATTGGGTACCAGATTCAGGAACCCCTGTTTTGTTTTGTTTTTTCTTAAAAAGACAAGAAAGAGAATAGGGAAGAAATAGAATCATGAGTTGAAATTGGGTATAAGAAAGGAGGAAAAGGAATAAAACAAGATCATTCACAGGTGAATGAATAAAAACTATTTAATTCATTCTGTTTTAATTAAAAGGTATAGCTTCAGCAAGTAGTTTTTGTTAGGTGTATTGTTATTAACAAAAATTGTATGGAGACAGGGAAACTATTTTTATTGTATAACATCTGTTATTTTTGTCCAATTCGCTGTCTGTAGTCCAAATCTGTTCTGCCTTCTCACTGAAAGAAAAGAAAGTGATACGATAATTGATAAAGTAAGGGACTCAGTTCATTATATTTCATCTAACAGGCCCAGAGTTAGGTGCTTGCTTCCATGGGTTTTATCTCATACGAACGCCTCTCTAAATATGATATAGAATTGACTGACTAAAGAGCGGTAAAACAAGGATTACCGGATTTAGTCCTTAAGTTTTTATACCAGGGTAGGTAGGGTGGAGAGAGTCAGTTCAAGGACTGTTAGCAGAAAAGAGCAAATGCTCCACCTGCATACTCCTTATCACTAGGTTAAAAATAAATAAATAAATAAACAGTAACCAGCAAACACACCTATGAAAGCAACTCCGGTAAGCTGTCCTGAGGCAGGGGTAGCCCCTCACCTTTGTGGTACTTAATAATTTTCGCTGTCTGGGAAGTGAGTGCTGTTTACTGGAGACTAGATCAAATATAACAATAATCCTTTCTTTTTAAATGACTGCTTATGCATTATCCAAGCCACAAGATTCACTCTTTAACCGCCCTTCTGTTTCTCTCTCAACTTTCCCTCAACTGTTTTGAATGTATCACTATTCCCTAGCTCTTCCTGAATCCTAGAGAGAAGTTTCTTGATCAAAAACCCATGAAGTTTATGGGCGCCTGGGTGGCTCAGTGGGTTAAGCCGCTGCCTTCGGCTCAGGTCATGATCTCAGGGTCCTGGGATCGAGTCCCGCATCGGGCTCTCTGCTCAGCAGGGAGCCTGCTTCCTCCTCTCTCTCTCTCTGCCTGCCTCTCTGCCTACTTGTAATCTCTCTCTGTCAAATAAACAAATGAATCTTTAAAAAAAAAAAAAAAAAAAAAAAAAAAAAAACCATGAAGTTTAAAGGTAACTTATTGCCTTTTTATCCTTAATGAATGGTAGTCTAGGGTTGACCCTAACTCATTAATTACAATTCATATTTTAGCAGTTTGGATATTTATGTCAATTGTAGACTTTGCTTGGTGTGATGACAATAGTATTTATTGTGTGCTTACTCTGTGCTAGGCTTTGTTCTAAGTGTTCTACATGTATTCAGTCATCACAGACCAGCCCTTTGAGAGAGGTCCAGTTTTCTATGTTTTAGAAATACAGAAGTTAAAATGTAAAAACATTTAAATTATTTGCTTAGTCCTTATTCAATCAACATATATTTGTGTGTATAGTATTTATAGTTGTAGTCACTATTCTTACTTTCCCACACTCACACACTCACACCTAATAACAGGAAAAACCAGAAAGATTTCACTCTTCTCTTATATTGCACCTTCTGATCTGGGTGAGAGGCATGTTTACATCATTTTCAAATAAGAGACTGTAATGGGCTATTTCAAAATTTATTTTTTTTAGATTTGTATTCTCTTCTTTGGTATGTCATGTCCATTTGGTGTCTTTTTTGATATGATAAATCCCAAGGATATAATATATGTATTCAAACATCAAGTGCTGTTTTTATTCTCTTTGAATTAAGATTAATGTGATTTTTCAAAATGGGTTGTTGTTTGTTTAGCACCTATTAGACTCATTGGTGCTTGTTTAGTTAAAGCCTTAAACAGAAGCCAAAATGACTATGTCTCCCTCAACAAAAAAGTAAACTCAGTTGCTTTTTTTTTTTTAACTGGAAGTGAATTGGGGGAAAAGAAAAAACCTGGGGTTTCTTTGTTTTGTTTTGTTTTTTGTTTTTCCCATAATCTGGTTTGAACCAAACCCAAATTATAACAACTTCAGTCACAGCTAAACTCAACCTGGAAGTAAATTTGAAGCAAATGGTTAGGGCTCTTTCTTCAGCACTAATACTAGTTTTAGAGTTCTCTAATAAAAAGAAAAGTGAAGAATTTAACTTTTTAAAAAAATACCAGGGTACTTTGCAACTCTTCTGATGACTGGAACCACGGTAAGAAAGGTTGGAAGACAGAGAAAGGAAAGTAGTTGAATCAGACCCAAGTTACAAAGTTCTTCCTTCACAAATCCCCAGTTAGCATTTCTATCCTGGCCCTAATCCGAAAAATCTTATGGTATTACGTTGGCTATGCAAATTTAAAACGGAATGGAATGAGGAGTGCAATGCAAGTTCTATGCATATCGCAGATAAAACTGAGCAGAAATTTAACCTTATAATGAATTTTGAAGTGAAAGGTATTCTGTAAACAGGGCAATCACATGTGTTATTTTGACTCTGACTTGTAACCCCAGAATATAGAGTTTTTAATCATTTTTTAAGTATTAGGGAGGGCACTTACTGCATGGAGCACTGGGTGTGGTGCAAAAATAATGAATACTGTTACGCTGAAAAGAAAAAAAAATTTTTTTTAATTAAAAATTTTAAAAAATTTTTGGTTTACACTCAGGTCATGATCTCCGAAGTGGTGGGATCCAGCCCCATGTTGGGCTACACACACAGCATGGAGTCTGCTTGAGATTCTCTTTCCCTTTCCCGTTCCCTCTATCCCTGCCCCCACTCACATGCTATTAATTAATTAATTAATTAATTAAAATCTTTTAAAGGTATTTAGTCAACAAAAATTACAGGAGAGACTCTTGCCAGCAGAAATCATAGATTTTTTTATGTTAAATTAGTAACTTCCTTATATTTCACTTACAGTTATTATTAGATGAGATATCAAAGATACTGAAATAAATTACAAATTAAAATATATTGATCTTTAGATCATTGTTAATATCTTGCATGAATAAATCTTTCATGTAATCTTGTTTTATTTAGAGAAGTCATTTTATTTTGGTTAGGTTTTGATAATCATAGGTGAGAATGGTAAAGTGAGTGTCAAAGCAAAAGGGTGATATACTAAAAAAATCTGTTTCCAAAAAAACTAGGAATTACTGCTCTAAAAAGTATAACCTTTTTTTTCCAAGCCTCTTTAGTCTTCCTTATCAACAAGTAGTTTTCCAAATAAATATTTTCATCATTATTTGCTTGTTTATTAAGTCTTGTATTAAAATCCTTAACCTATCCTGTGTGAGTATTTGAGTATCCATTTAAGGACAATTTAGTTTTTCAGGGTTAGAACCCTGAAAAGTTTTTTAAATACTTCCAGGTAAACAGCATCTATTTTAGGAAATTATATCAGAATAATTTGATTCCTTTTTTTTTTACACAGTAGCATATTAGTCTTTGGGAGAACTGGGTTGATGACTTCTTAGCTTTTATTAACAAAAATTCTATTTATGCACTGCCTGGGAATTTTCCATCTTGGTTTTTTAAATTATGTTTTGAGGTTTTTTTGTTTTGTTTTTGATTTTGGGGTTTGGGTTTTTGTTTGTTTGTTTGTTTGTTTTTAGTTAATAAACTTTTTTGGGAAAGTTTGCACTGCACATTGTACATAAACAATGAATATTGGAACACTGCATCAAAAACTAATGATGTATTTTATGGTGATTAACATAACACAATAAAAAGCTAAAAAAAATTAAAATTAAAAAGAATAGTTTGAGGTTCACAGCAAAACTAAGCAGAAAGTGTTGAGTTCCCGATATACTTCTTGCATCCCTGAGTTCACAGAGCATAGCTTTCCCTATCGACATCCCCCACCAATGTGGTACATTTGTTACAATCTATATTGACACATTGTCATCACCCAGAGTCTATGGCATCATGTTTTAACAAGGTATAATTCTTTCAAACAGTTTAAAATTCTTTCAAAAATAGTATCTGGAGTTGGAATGTTTGAGTTCAGATTATTTTACTTGTATAACAACTCAGTTTTCTCTCTTTAAAATTGGCATGATAACAGTTCCTTCTTTAGACATTTGATGTGAGATTTCAAATGATATGTTGGCATACGCAGTGTAGCATAGTAAGGTAAATGCTCAGATGTTTATAATAATGGTGATTATTGCTTAAAAGTACACTTATTTATATAGGATCACCTGTGTGGCTCAGTCATTTAAGCATCTGATTCTTGATTTTGGCTTGGGTCATGATCTCAGGGTCGTGCTTTGGGCTCCTTGCTGTGTGTGGAGCCTGCTTAAGGTTCTCTCTCCCTCTCCCTTTGTCACTCCCCTTTCACCCCCTTCAAGGACACATACTCTCTAAATAAATAAATAAAAGTACATTTATATAAATATATCTAAACAAAAATTAATTTTAACTCATATTTTTCTGTTTATTTTAATCCAACCAATACAGGTAGTTTTAGATAAACTAAAAATTATCTCACTTTACAAATTAACTTATTGTAGGATTTCTGCAATTATTAAGCTTTTCTAATGAATTAAAAAACTGATGAAATTTGCAAAAATTTAATTTCCATGATTTCCAAGAAAACACTTAAAATTTGGAGAGGAATTCATTCATATAATGATATATAAACCTGTATTTATGTTTACATTAAAGCCTTATGTGAGCAAATGCTAGAGCTCAAAGTTAAACTTAGCCTTAAGTGCCATTTAAGCCTAGATGTTAGGGGGCCTAGGTGGCACATTCGGTTGAACCTCTGACTTTTGGTTTTGGCTCCGGTCGTGATCTCAGGGTCATGAGATCCAGACCCAAGTTGGGCTCTGCACTGGGCACAGATTGTGCCTGAGATTCTCTCTCCTTCTTCCCTGCCCCTCCCACTTGTGCTCTCTCTCTCTATCTCTCTAAAATAAATAAATAAATAATTTTTTTTAAAAACTAGGTTCTACTGTTTTATTTCTTAATTATAGCTTTGTAGATACCAGGGTGCTCATCTTAAAAGCTCTAATTCCACTGTGGCTGCCTTCAGTATTTTTCCCCTCTACATGTGGCCAAATGACCATTTTTTTTTTTTTTAAGATTTTATTTATTTCGCTGAGAGAGAGCATGAGAGGGGAGAAGGTCAGAGGGAGAAGCAGACTCCCCATGGGGCTGGGAGCCAGATGTGGGACTCAATCCTGGGACTCTGGGACCATAACCTGAGCCCAAGGCAGTTGCTTAACCAACTGAGCCACCCAGGCGCCGTCAAATGACCATTTCTTGAGGGTGTTAAAATTCTGCTTAGGAGTTAGTCAGGATCTTGATAATACCCCAGAAAGCAGTCAGAGTGCCACACATCTGCCAACTGGTAAATGTGCCAACTGCCCTTGGACTGTATTACAGAGTATAATAACGTTTAGGATTAGAAAGTTTTAAGTAAATGCTCTTATGGATCATATTTTATGATGTTATTTTTATTTGTGTGGCTGTAAATAGTACACACACGTAAGGGTAATTTAATTGTACAGAATAACTAGAGCATGGTAAGCTTTTGGTTCTGTTTTATCTTGGATTTTGATGGTAGGTTGATTCCTTTTGCTTTTTAGTACTCTGATTTTTTTCTCTTTGTTTTATTTCTTTCCAACCTGAACTGACTCATCTTCTAATTTCATCATCTTTAATTTTCAAACTTAAAAAATTTAAATTTGGGACTAATTATGTTTACTAATTGCAAAACTTGTTTAAATAACTTAAAAAGACGGGTCTTGTTCCAGGCTGTGTTGAGCTAATTTTTATTCTTGTTTTATATGAAGAGTTCCTTCATTCATCAACAAACAATGATTAGACTAAGTTTTAGGTACTGTTCTGGGCATGGGGTATATAACAGTGAACAAAAATCTCTATTCTGGAAGAAGTTTACATTCTGGTCCCGGTGACTGATTATGGCTGTCATAATGACTTTGTTAAGGCTGATAAGGTAATTTTTGCTTATCTATGAATATAGTTTTTATAAAGTAGCCATAAAACATGTTAATGAAGGTAACAGAATCCTTGAGCTCCCATTCCTACTCATGTAAATAAGAGAATACTATATTAGAAAATGACTAATACTTAAACCATAGTTTGTTTTTTTTAAATTTTCAAATCTGCCCTTTGTTATCCTGTTAAGAGTTCATTTCAGACTTTATTCTTATATTCAAATCTTTCTTTTCCAGAAACTGGCAGACCTTTCTCTTCGTATCCAGCAAATTGAAACAACTCTCAATATTTTGGATGCAAAGGTTTGTATTTCTGAATAACTTATAGGAGTATAAACTTTGCTCCACATATACCACTTTCTCAGTCATACTTAAACTTTAATTGCATTTGGGAATGAATTCAGTTTAGCTTCTGCATCCATGAGGTGGTGTAGTATTTTTTTGTTTGTTTTTAATTCATTATAATTACAAAGAAAATAATACTCATTATGAACCATTAACTGAGTTTTTTTAAATGTACACATGAATTGAAATTTCTTTCATTATTCTAGTCAAAAGCCTGTAAGTAACATGTTAACAAATCGGGATGTTCTGTAGTTCACTTCATTTGATGGAAAATTCACAATTATAGTAATCATTTGATAACACAGTAAAAATTACATAAAACTTCAAATTTTGCTCCAGAGCAAAATTTGGAGAAAATATCAGCTATTTTCTATTTGCAAATATATTGAATGCTAATGAAGAGTACCAATTTTGATGTCAGAAATTACATAATATAACTAGCAAAAATAAAAAAGAGTTTTGATTTTAAAGCTTACGTTTCAGTGTTTTCCCTGGTTATAAGATAATAATTAGTATAATTATATAATAGTATATTTTTGTGACTTTGTCCTTTTACAAAAAATTAATCTAAAAATACATTTTGAATATTTATGGGAAAGTAAAAGGGCTAAAGCTTTAGCATAAGGATCAGAATGTCTAGTCTTTGCTTTCTATATCTTGTGGACTTCAGCCACTACATTTCTCTCAAAACATTTCTGTAGCTTGGAGACTTAGGGTACCTGGCCTTGACCATGTTGAACATAATCTCCTAGCAGCCATACCTACTTGAAACTATTTGGGCCTGGGGCACTGTGCTAAGTACTGTCATCAGTCAGCAGTTCTCAATGAATATTGCTGCTTCAGATCTTATTACCATTGGGTTTTTTTTTTTTCTTCATAATTCTTCATTATGAGTATGTGCCTTATTTTTACTGTTTGGGGAATTCTTGAGTTAAGAGTCCATAGTCACAAGTTAAGATATTGTATGGACAAATTAGCCTTAATTATTTCCATAGCCATAAAATTAATTCCTAAAGTTAGCCAAACATCTGACAAATGTCTATCACTGATATCAGAATGAAATCAGAAAAGAGTGTTTGCTTGGATCCAGCAAATCCAACCTGAAATACATAACCACTTGAGAGCATGCCCATCTTTTGTCTATGAAAAAATAACATATTTTAGTAACATTTAGTGGTAAATGTTTAAAGAAAGAAAAAAATAATCAGCTATGTCAGACATTAAAATGTGATGACAGAAGTTATGTCAGTTCCCAGATAATTCAAACTTAAAATGTGCTGCAAAGGACTTTTTTTCTACAAAATATGTTTAATAAAATTTTTTTTTACAACTTTGTGAGTTAAGTTTTCTTATCCCCACTTTCCAGGGGAGAAAATTGATATTAAAGAGATTTACAGATAGCCACATAGCTTGTGACTTAACCTTAGACAATCTGACTCCAAAGTCCATGCTTTTATTTCTTACACTAGGATTCCTTATATTTTTTAAAATAATTCCTAGGGAAAGAATAGTTATGAGTGAAGTCAGATTTATGAGAAATTATTTGAAAATATTTTATTTGTGAATACCTTTCACTTTTAAGTAGTTTATGGCATGGGGAATTTCAGACACCAAAGATGAGATTTTATATACCCTATTTCTATAGGCTTAAAAACTTTAGGTAGCTATCAAAAACTCACACACTTAGAAACTTACAACTAATATTAACTAAGTATCTAATATAAATAATATAATATAAAATGATATAAATATATAAATATAATAAAATATTTACTCATAAGAAGAATAAATATTCTAAATATTTATATGTTTTATATTATAAAATAATATAAATATAAACTAAGCAGCTAATATTATCTTCTAATGCCAACATGAATTTTCTTTTCTCAGTTGTCATCTATCCCAGGCCTAGATGATGTGACATTTGAAGTATCACCTGTAAGTGTCACTGGTGTCACAAAAGAATCACATTCTGAAACCGCTTCAGAGAAATCACAAGTAAGTATTTAAGTTCCAGGAAGCATGAGTAGGTCTTCTTGGTTAAACCAGACAAACCTAGCAGCAGGTTTGAAGGAAATTAAATAAAGATGTAAAACTTTGAATAGTAACATTTTAAAACCTTGAAATAGAAAAGGAAGTTTGAAAAAAGTTAACTGTTTTATGGTTATTTTGAAGAACTCCCTGAAGTTAATATTTTCTTTGCCTGTAAAAGAGAAACTATAAAATAGGACTAAGAGAAATCTTGAACATAACAGTGCTCTTCAAGTTCACTATGGACATTTTTCCTACATTTTTATAAGGATACTTTTAAAATGTCTTATTATAAAGACCTTCAAACACACACAAAAGTAGAATATTACAGTTAATAACTAAATGTCCATTACCCCGATTCTCGGGTAAAAATTTTCTTACATTTGCTTCATCTGTTTTTTTTTATCACCTGCTAAAGTGGATCTCAGGCATCATAGCATTTCACCGCTTTGTAATTCCTTGAGCATCTCTGAAAAGTTCAGGCATTTTCCTGTGTAACCACAATGCTTTTATCATACACAATACAATTAACAATAATTCCAAGTGTCATCTAACCCCTTGTTACTCAAAGATTACTCCACGTACCAGTAGCGTGGGCATCACCTGGGGGCCTTGTCAGAAACAAAGAACCTCAGGCTCCATCCCAGACCTACTGAATCACAATCTATATTCTCCTAAGATCATTGGGTGACTCATAGGCTCTTGAAATCTGAGAGATACTGATCTAGAAATACCAAGTATCTAAAAAGTGTGGTTTTGGAGTTGATTTGTTCAAATCAGCATGCTGGTAAGGGCCACACTTTATATTTGGATCTTGTGTCTTAATGTTCATTTATGCCGAGCAATCATTTAAATATTATATTACTTTTTATTTCAACAAATAAAAATTCTTATTGTTGCAGAATAGATAGTCTCTAGTGTATCTCAGTGAGTATTAAAATTCAAAATAAAATAATCACTAAGATATTGGTCTATCTAGTTATACTGAACAAATTGACTTCTTAGCTATATGAGATTCTGCGTTTGTACCTGGAGATTCTTTCACAGGATATTTTCTAGGTTATGATTATGTTGGCTGTGATGATAATGACTAACATTCAGAGGGTGCTTAACTGTTTACCTCTAAAGCAATTCTTCTAAGTGCTTTTCAGAAATTAACTCATTTAATTATCACAACAGCCCTATGAAGTAAATACGATATTATCACTGCTACTTCACTGATGTATGAAATGATATACATAGAGGTTACCGAAGGTCAAAAGAACAAGTGTAAGAGCTGGAATTTTAACCCAGGCAATCCAGTGCCAAGAGTCCTGCTCTCACCTGCGGTGCTACACTGTCTCCAGCACCTATGTTGAATTCATTAAATATATTGAACACACATGTTACAAGGCCCATGGGAGGAGCCATAAATTTAGTTATATGTTTTGGGGGAATAAAATAGATGACCATTTACTTAACAATTAGATATTAGAAAATTTAACGTCCATTTAATTAATATAGCAAATTGTATTATCATGGCCACTGAAATATATATAATATACAAGAAAAAAATCCAGGTGTTTTAGAGAAGTTTAACCTCACAAGGTCCTTTTAATTAAATATGGACCATGCTTTTTCTAAAACAGGCATGTATAAAAATATTAAGAAAATGTTTTCACTCTATCTTGCAGTTATTCTTTGGTGGATATTAGCCATCATATGTTTAAGTGGTGGTATCTGTCTTAATTTTGAATATTAATTTTTTCAGGTGTTATTATGAATGCCATCTATAATATGTATTTTAAAACTTATGTGATTGTGTTGGTCCTACTTATTGTCTCAAAAAATTAATTACGAGTAATCACAACTAAATTTTCTAAAATTCAGAACAATCTGGTATATTTTGTTAAAAATATATATTAATTCATTTTGACAATTTATGAAGATCTGTTGGCTTCCTGGGTTTAAAAAATTGTGGTCAAGTTGCATGTTGAGTAGCTTGATAAAATACCTGTTCAGCATATTAATATTCAAATCAACTTCTTATTTCTTCTCCATTGTTATTGTTATTTTTTATGTTTTATTTTTAATATTTTGAGATGGACTTAAGTACTACTTAACACAGAATTTCCATGGGCATTACAAACTCACTCATCTGATAAAGTATAATCATGGACTTTTTTAATCACTCATTCATTTCAATCTCTAATCTATATGAGTCAAAGACCCAAGTCTTGGATTCTGCATACTGATTTTTCTGCATACTGATTTTTCTGCAACTTTAATTTCATGGTTCAGATCATATCATTACTCACAATAGAACATCCAATTGTGCAGATTGAGATTGAGAATAAAATGAAGGACAGTTGAGAGATATGATAGAGGATTTAACGGGTCATTCAAATAGCAAAGGTGTAAGGGCTGACATAATTAAACCTTGTTGAGATCTTGGTTATTAGGCAAAGTTAAGGCTGAGTTTTGAAATTCGTTGATCCTATGTGTAATTAATTCTCATTTGTTCCATTGTACTATTGTATGAGTTTATTGTCCATAATTTTTTTTAAAAAACATACTTGGGTCTTGTTTGAATTTTTTATTTAATTAAATGTTTTGGATTTTTTGTATTCATGTATTTTTAAGATGAATTTTATATATATGTGTATAAATACATATATACACACACATACACACACACGCTCAGTTTTGTATACTTAGTGTTATATAATGGGAGAAACATTTATTCATTTAACACAGTACTATGCAAAGTGATAACTGCCTATATGATAAAAGCATTTTTATCTAAAAAGACCATTCCCCAGTATTCTTTATTTTAAGTGGATTAACATTCATAGTTCCATCAGTAGCTGAAAGATACAAAACTAGATAAATTTGTTTGGAAAAATGGGCTTCTCTTCCACAGATTCTCCACGCAGTGCTTTCTAAGATGATAGAATAGCCATATACACTTGGAGTAAAATTATATAATAAATGAGGAATTCAATTGTATAGATGGGAGTTACCTAGAAAATCAATTTGCTATCTGCTAGAGTTGAACCATTGGCAAATCAAATAGTTTCATTAGCTTTATTAAAAGTTTTATTAAAATAATATGTCCATCTATAGTTCATGTTTTATATTGGCACTCTGGGGACAACTAAAGTAGAATTCTAGTATTTTTTAATGCCATGAATATATTTGCATTTTTTAAGGAATAATATTAGTTGAAGTTAAATGGAACTTCCTCTGAAATCATATTTAAGTATTTGTAAATATTTGGAAACATATATCCCATAATTAAATTATTGGTATTTAAATTTAGAAATAAGATTTTTTTCTGATATTGATTGCTTTAGAATTATAAAAAGATACACCCCTTTTTAAGTAACATAATGGACCCCTTCTATGAATTTTCTAAAGATTTACACCCAATACTCTCTACAGCAGAACAGTTTACAAGACTCTGGACCACAGGAAAGTGAAGTAACACCAGAAAATATCTTAACTGTAGCCAAGGATCCAAGATATGCCAGATATCTCAAAATGGTTCAAGTGGTAAGCTGATTTGGTCTGTCTTCTCTGTCTAGCAGCCTCATTTGAAATTCTTAACCCTAGAGGTTTCATTGTTATTTTTCCTATCTGAGAAAACTGCTAAACTGAGTGACCAAGTTTTCTACTCTTTTACTTCTTTCCTATGTTTAATTAATACCCTGATAAAAAGTAAACAGAGGTCAGATCCTTCTAGTTAAAATTGAGCTCACACTTCAAATTAACGTAATTTAATATAAATTTATGTAAATTTTTTTTCTTTACATAAAATTATCAGCAAATCTTAGACATATCAGAGGAATGAAAGTGGACTGTTTCTTAAATCATATGACTTTAACTTAATTCACATATGCTAGTACAAATAATGGGTTTTGTGTATGTTTATTCTGAATTTCATCTTTCAGTGGTTTACTCATAGAAGAGAATTTAAGTCTCTTAGCCATTTAAGGTAGATCTTTTAGTATTATATGACTTCAGAATTCATTTTTTTTCCTGAGATATCGTTACATGTTCTGATACCAAAAATATCTACAATTGCCTGTAACAGCAAAAGTTAATTTCATTTCAGTAGAACGTCCTATTGCAGAGGCTGAAGGAGCTAGCCCTTCGTCATTTTTTGGTTAATTAAAAAAACTATATATTTTTCGAATTCTGTCAAGCAAAAGAAGTACTAATATTAAAGAAGAGGCGGTTTTGTTTTGCTGTCCATGACATTATTTATCACCCAATAATTTAAAAACAAATAGTGTCTGGCAGAAAGAATGGATTGGTTCATTTAGAAGCAACAGAAGTGACATTGGGAAGAAGAAAGTACATTCACTTTCCCTAGCTGTCAGAAGAAATGAATTTGTCACTTGCTTAATTCTTCATTGACAGCCAAAACCCTGGGTTCTAGGCTTTGGAAAAAAATAAACCAGACTTTGAGATGAAAATATATAAATGTTCTTTTTGTAAGAATAAAGTAGGGTTAGTTTGTGCATGAACTATGATAACTAAATTTGTAAATCTAGAACCCAGTGAGGCCCTGCTAAGCTTAAAATATGGACTGTTAAAAACTGTCTTACTCTTTCAAACAGAAGAGGAAAAGTTTCAAAATGACTCTGGAAGACTTTTTATTTAGTCTTTGCTTGCTGAACATATGTAAAATAGGAAATAGAAATATCTACTTGATGATATCTACAAGAATGCCTAGAATCTTTGGTAAAAGACTACATCTTAGGATAATTGATATCTGTATTCTTAATACAGTGCTTCTGACTTTCTAAGAACTTCAAAAACTCTTATTTTCCTTTTTAGTATAAATTTACTGTCCATTTATTCCACAAATATTTATTATACACTCACTTTAAGGTACTGTATTAGGAAATGTCTAGATTTATTTAGCCAGGTAAGGTTCCCAGACATGACTGAACATTTTTGTTTTTGTTATTAATTACCTAGACAAATTCCATTGTTTTTCAGATTCATAAGTATATCTTGTGTGTGTGTGTGTGTGTGTGTAAATGACTCACTTTTCTAATCCTATGGCTTACCATCTCACTAGGAATAAAAGCCAAAGTTCTTCACAAGCCTATGAGATCTTACACAATTTATTTTTTTATTTTTTATTTTTTATTTTTTTAAGTTTTTTTTTAATTTTTTCAATTTATTTATTTTCAGAAAAACAGTATTATTTTTTCACCACACCCAGTGCTCCATGCAATCCGTGCCCTCTATAATACCCACCACCTGGTACCCCAACCTCCCACACCCCCGCCACTTCAAATCCTTTATAATTTAGATCCCTCGTAACCCTTGATCTCTTATCTTCATTCACTCTCCTCCAGCTCTCCTGGCTGGTTTGATGTTCCTTGAATAAGCATATAGACAATCTCTTGTCTCAGCCCTTTACCTCAGCTATTCTGCCTGAAACACTTTTTCCCAGGTATCTTATCTTGATGGTTGGTTCCCCTACTTTTTTCAGATTTTTACTCAAATATTACCTTCTCTCTGACCACATTCCTTTTTCCCCTTCCCTGCTGTTTTTTCTTCATGTAACTGGCCAATAAGATAGAAAATACAATCTATTTTACATACTTTGTGTCTTTTCAGTTACTAAAATAAAGACTCTGTGAGGGTAGAGAAATTTTTGTGTACTGTACTATTCCTAGAACAATACCTGGCAAATAGTATTTACCTATAAATGAAAATACCTACATTTTCATCTATGCCATTTTATCTTGATAAAGATAATGTTTCAGACTAAGAAACATTATCAAAACATGTTTCTGATTCTCACTATACTAAATAAGAATCTCTAAAGTTAGGACTGGAAACTGGGCATATGTATTGCTCTTAAAAATATTTTATACTATATATAACATTAAAATATTTTTTATTTTAAAATATTAAGAAATAATAGCTCTTGTTTTTTGTTTTTAACTGTCATTCTATGGCATTGCTTGGCACTTAGATTCTGTCTATCCTTTTGCTTGATGTCACTGAGTATTAGTAGGAGTTCAATTTCTTCTGCCTCAGACTTTTCCTGTTTTTAGCCCAATTTTCAGTCCTTTGCCTTTCTTTTGCCCTTGGTATGTGTGTTTCTAATTCCTAAATAGTTCCAAGGTTCTGGAAGTGCTACTTGTGGTATCCCCTCTTCTGACACATGGACTTGGCCTTTCTTTGCTATGCTAAGTCATCAATCACTCTTTTATCTGCTTTTAATTTCCATGTGTAATGCTTCATATATTCCTCTTACTCATTAAAATTAGTGTTTGTGTTTTATTTCTTTTTACCTAATTGTTTGAGGGTAATTTTCAAGAAGAAAAAGGGGAGCAAATCTTTATACTGCCATCCTAAAACTGCAAGTTCATCCAAGTTTAATTTAATTTTATTGTTTTCAGTTTATTGTGCCAACCTGAATCCCAGAATCTTCTTACCCAACTTTTGTTTCCTTCTGCTCCCAATCCTGCATTTCATTCTTCAGACAAAACCACAAACCCTTCTCAATATTAGTTCCATAGTTTTCCACCTCTCTAGGAGTATTATCTCCCTTCAGTGATTTGTGCAACCACTTAAGGTTTTTTTATGGAACTTATCATATTCTTGTTTTTTGATCATTATACATATTTTTATTGCCCCTGTTGAAAAGGAACCTGAGAGGAAGTATTTTTTTTTAAGATTTTATTTATTTATTTGACAGACAGAGATTATAAGTAGGCAGAGGCAGAGAGAGAGAGAGGGAGGGAGGCAGGCTCCCTGCTGAGCAGAGAGCCCAATGCGAGGCTCCATCCCAGAACCCTGGGATCATGACCCGAGTGAAGGCAGAGGCTTTAACCCACTGAGCCACCCAAGCACCCCTGAGAGGAAGTATTTTATCTTGACTCATCGTTGCATTCACTTTGACATCTTACCCATAAAAGGTGCTCAGTCAATACTTGATGTATGTACTATTTTGTCCTGCATATTAACTTTCCTTCCCAGCTTTGTGTCACCTGGAAACATATACATATATTACTGTTTCTTCAAGTCACTGATTTTAAGTTTTGTGGGACCAGATCAAGAATAGACCAACTAGAGGTCTCCCTCAAGGTTGATATAAATCTGCCAGTCATTGTTCTTTAGATATGGTCATTAAGTCATATCCACTATTTTTTCTGCTTCCTAAGAATATCATGAGTCCCTGTCAGAATATCCAACCACAAATGTAGTTGCATGTTTGACATCATTTAGTTTTGTTTTTGTTTAAATTTATGTGTGAAATTGTTGTCAGTTCCCTTCATTACATCGTTTATCTGTAGAGGATGAATTTTTTAGCCACATGACAAGAATTTATCAGATGCTCTAATTTGAGCAAAATTAAGCCGCCAGTACATGTGAATAGCTAATGTCCCCATCATGGCTGATACTATCCTTCTACTTGTTTGCAGCATGTTTTATGAAAGCCTGATCTAAATCATCCATCTGGTCAGGTGACTAAACTCCATTTGAAAATACAACTGTTGACTTCTTTTAGCCTCACTTGGCCGGGGAGTTGGAGGGGTTCCTTTGTTTATGTTCATGTTCAAGAATCTCCATGTTCAAGAATCTCCGTGTGTGTGTGTGTGTGTGTGTGTGTGTGTGTGTGTGTGTTTGTATAAATTCATTTATAGGTATCTTCCACCTTCTGTTGTAAAATATTGTAAGACATTCCTTTCAAATGCCAGCTCCCACTGATGAATTCCTTTCCACTAAGTATTAACAGTCCCTGAGATTTACTTATTTTGATATTGCAGGTTTGCACACTATAAACACACGCCTTGTTTTAGGTTGTTGGATTTGTTTTCTATTTGTTTGTATTTCTCCTCTTAATAATTACCTGCTCATTCTTCCACTTTTTTTTTTTCTATAATATCATTGTTACTCATAGTCCTGCAGTTTTAACTGAAGATTATTTTTATTCTTCGATTTGAGTTTAAAGCCCCTTGATCATAACTGTGTGGGTCTTGTTAAACATAATCTTTTGGTTCTTCTGAACTATTTAACGTTTTTCTGGGAGTATAATCATTTTAGTATCATAAGTCATTACCCAACATGGTTCTTCAGCTGCATATGCATAGCTAGTTGTGTTTCCTATATCCATATCTACGAAACTATAATTTTAACTGGAAAAACAGATGATAATACCACCCTGCTCTAGAAAATGCCTCACAGCAGTAAGAGTCATTTAAGGCCCATTTTTATTTATTTATTTATTTATTTATTTATTTATGAAGATTTTATTTATTTATTTGACAGACAGAGATCACAAGTAGGCAGAGAAGCAGGCAGAGAGAGAGAAGGAAGCAGGCTCCCTGCCGAGAAGAAAGCCCCATGCGGGGCTCCATCCCAGGACCCTGGAATCATGACCTGAGCCGAAGGCAGAGGCTTTAACCCACTGAGCCACCCAGGCGCCCCAAGGCCCAATTTAATCTGTATCATTGATTCATTCAGTTTCTGTCAATGATGCAGGAAGAATCTGGATGGCATTGTATCTCACACTTCAGGATAGTAAATTGCCTTCCTATTTTCTGTTTAATCTTCTAATCAGTTCATTCTGCTGAGGTAGTTTACTTCCTTGAGTGTGACTGAATACTTCCAGGATTCAGAGGGATTAGAAAGAGAATCATGTTTGACCATGCACTATATAAAGGAGCCTACCCCCAGCTAATTCGAGAGAGTAGCTTCAGAGCTTCATTAGAAATTGCCTTATCTATATTAGAGAGCTTCACTTTCCCAATGAAATTGTAGATTTTTATTAAAATGCCCAGTTTTTCTCAACCTTCGAGGATGGCTAAGATTTCTCTTGTTTGCCCACTACTAAAAATTTAGTCAGTTAATTATCTCACTCTTGATTTTGGCTCATGTCCTGTTCTCAGGATTGTGAAATCAGCTCCATGTCAGGCTCCTCACTGGGCGTGGAACCTTTTTAAGATTCTCTCTTTCCCTCTTCTGCTACCCTTCCCCCATCTAAAAAAATTAGTTTTAGTTACTAATGTAGAGAAAGACCAAGGTTGTCCTTCATTTATGGGTATGATCATGAGTAGTTTGTCATCTATCGTACACATTGCTACATGTTATAAGAGATGAAGCCTACAATCTGGAATGTAGGGAATTATTTGTATTAACAAAAGAAAAGGTAGAGTGGTCTCAAAAATACCTGTCTTCCTGAAAAAAACCACTATATTCTAACAGTATAAAAATCTCCTAAAATACCCCAAATAACCATTTCTATACCCTCAAAAGGAAATTAACAATGCCATAAGTTCTCCTTCCTCTTAAGGACAATAATAGGATTTCTTTCATTTTTAATTGCCTTTATATTTTTGGCATTTAAAGATATGAGTTGCTTCTCCATAAGCAGAGTCTTATACCTATAATTCCACTTACATTGTTTCTTATCTTTTCCAAAGTGTAAGAGTCTTCCACTCACTGTCTTAATACTTAATAGGCCCTCAATTCTCTTGTAATCCATTCTTTTGCTTCTTTCCTGAATTATTGTCTAGAACCATTTCGTTCTGTCTAAGGGAGTAGACGAGTATTTCTGAAACCCATCTTCACTAGTGTAAAAGCTTAAACTTGCTGGCTATCCATGTAGCGATCACTCACTTCAGATAGAGAAACATAAAAAGTCCTACAAATTACAAATACAGTTGTTTTTTTTTTAAAGATTTTATTTATTTATTTGAGATGAGTGAGAGCAAGAGAGTGCACAGAGGGAGAGCGAGGAGGAGAAGCAGACTGCCAACTGAGCAGAGAGCCCTTACATGGGGCTTAATGCAGGGCTGGATTCTAGGACCCTGAGATCAGGATTTGAGTGAAGGCAGACTCTTAACCAACCAAGCGACCCATGTGCCCCTACAAAATTTTTTTTAAATTTTCAGGCTTCCTAGAAGTCAGGATAAGCTAGTCTTTTTTTGGCTTTCTTTCTAAGCTGCCATGCAAACTTCCTTTCCCTGAGTCCTAGCTATCTCCTAGAATGTGCTGCCTTGGTATTTGCCTTGCTTCACTTGCCACATACCTGCAAATCTGTTTTAAAAACTAAGCAATTCATTTGCAATGATGTCAATAGAGCTAGAGTATATTATGCCAAGTAAAATAAATCAGCCAGGGAAAAACAAATACCATATGATCTTACTCATATGTGGAATTTATTTATTTTTATTTATTTATTTATTATTAGCATACAATGTATTATTTGTTTCAGGGGTACGGGTCTGATTCATCAGTCTTAACACAATTCATAGCACTTACCATAGCACATACCCTCCCCAGTGTTTACCACCAAGCCACCTCATCCCTCTGAAAGCCCTCCCCTCAAGCAACCCTCAGTTTGTTTCCTGAGATTAAGAGTCTCTTATGGTTTGTTTCTCTCTCTGGTTTCATCTTGTTTCATTTTCCCCTCCCTTTGCCTATGATCCTCTGTTTGTTTCTCAAATTCCTGTGGAATTAAAGAAAGAAAACAGATGAGCATTTGGGAGGAGGGAAAAGAAAAAAAGGAGAGAGGGAAACAAGCCATAAGTGACTTTTAATGATAGAGAATAAACTAAGGGTTGGGGGGAAGGGATGGGCAAGGTGGGGGATTGGTATTTAAGGAAGGCACTGGTTGTGATGAGCACTGGGTGTTGTACTAAGTGATGGATCACTGAATTCTACTCCAGAAACCAATATTGCACTGTATGTTAACTAACAAAATTTAAATAAAATTTTCAAAATAAAAACTAAAACTAGGCAATTAAAACTGGGGATAAAAATATATGTTTATAAAAAATAAAAAATTAAAAAAAAATAAATATATTTCAAAGAACAACTATAAAAAAAAAAAAACTGCTTAATTATTATAAACTTCTTTGAACAGAAGCCAGCAGAATCTTTCAAGTGTCACAAGTAACCAGTTCACAGAGAAATAAACAGTACCTTGCTTTTTGGTCTCCATTATCTTTTTCTGTCACTCCTACATTACTGTGCTCTCTGAGATATAAGACTAAATTACATTTCCAAAAACTAGTTATTATCTATGACATAATTTGAATACCTAGGAGTACACCTAGATCTTTAGTCTATTTCTAGGATGCAACATGGTATAGTTTCTTTTTTTTTAATAAAAAATAATTTATTTATTTTAAATTTTTTTTCAGTGTTCCAGAATTCATTGTTTATGCACCACACCCAGTGCTCCATGCAATATGTGCCCTCCATACTACCCACCACCAGGCTCACCCAACCTCCCATTCCCATCCCTTCCAAAACCCTCAGATTGTTTCTCAGAGTCCACAGTCTCCCATGGTTCGTCTCACCCTCCGATTTCCCCCAACTCCCTTCTCCTCTCCAACATGTCCTTTTTCAAGTAGGTCAATGTAAGCATCAAATGGACTCAACATGGTATAGTTTCTTAACTTTGTCCTATAGTCCTGTGTGACCATGGTCGGGTCATGTTACCTCTCAAGGCTTCAGTTCCCTCATATATAAAATGAGATCTTAAGTTCCTTCTAGGTTTATGATCTATATTAATTGATCCCCAAATTTGTATCTCATTATAATGAACAACCCTGGAACACCTGCTGGCATTTTCTGATACTTTTTTCCTTTTTAAGCAAGTTTTACACAAGATTTTTCAGTAGTAGTGTTGTGTTCCAAATGTGGCAGACAATTGATTCTGATTTAACATTTGTTGTCATAATAGTGCAGCACAAGCCTTTCCTAAATTATATACTGCTTTTATAACTTAACTGGAATTGTGTACATAGATCACTTTTCCAATAGTTCTCCCCTTTTTACTGGCAGACCTTGGTGAATCCTTTGCCAGTAATAAACTCTGCATTGGGAAAGTCGACTTCTACATTAAGCTAATGACTTGTATTTTTTGAAACTGTATTTGCCAAAACAGTCTCTTTGGACACTTGGACTTTTTTAAAGCTCTATTTTCTTTGGCGGGCTTAAAATGTGAATTGAATAATCTCCTTGGATTTGGTGGTTCTGATGCATCTGTTGCCAGCAGTGGATGTTGGCTTGTGGAAATGTGACTTCCATTACCTAAGGATGAAGAATCTCCGACTGATTATTAAAGATGTTCTTCAGGAAGTTACGCACCTTAGACCTGAAAAATAATCAAGAGTACAAGTAGAGTATTCTTTAGATTAGGTATAGTTTTTGTAAAAGTAGTTAAGGACTTTAAAACCTTGTTTGGGCTATGACCCTAGTGTGACTTCCCATGTCTGGAGAGTTCCAGGGTAGGTTCCTCATCATTGATCAACAGTGTAGTCAAAAGCAGGAGCTGCTGGTTCATATGTAGTTATGGAAGACACTGGTACAGATTTATTTTAACTACATGATATTTCTTTTTTCATTGTTTTTTGACTCCGCATTATAATATTAACATGTGGTTTGTTTGCTTTATAATACCTAAAGTTTACTGTTCAGTATCAAGGTCAGTATTTTTTTTTAATACATAATGGTCAGGGTGCCATGGAAAACTTTCGGTGGTGTTTTAACTCCACATTGTGCATTGAAGATAAAAGCTGCATGTATAATGATCGATTTCCTAGACATGTGAATGTGAATAAAGATGGATAAAGAAAAGATACAAGTGAACTTTTGCCCATTTAATTAATTGCATTATTTAGCCAACTTCGCCAGTTCAAAAGGCAAATATTCTGTCTTTCCCATCAACTAAATGGTCAGCCAGACTAAACTAACTATAACTAAAAGGGAAAAAAGCAAAGCTTAGCAGAATAATAACTTTGAATTGAGGTAAATGGAACTCAAGAGACCATAGTTATCCTCCTTCAACTATATTCATTCTTACATCAAATGCAAAAAGAATTGGGTAGAGATTTCTCCAAAGGCAGAAAACTATGTCAGTTAGCCACCAATTGTATTATCTGTGCTTTTCCATAGCCTGAGTATATGGAAAACCTAGAAATAGGTAACTTTGTTGTATTTGTCGCCCAAGGGGGGAAAAAATTACTTATTCTCTGCTAAAGTCAGTGAACTTAGCCTCTAAGGAAACCATGTCTGAAAAATTATCATGCCAATTTTACTGGAAAGTGTTTCACTATCCCAAGAAAATTGTAGATTTATGTTAAAATACCCAATTTTTTTTTTCAAAGATTTCAAAATCACTTAGGATTTTTTAATATTTTGGCTCCCTTTTGAACCTTCCCCAAGTTGCCTGGAAAGTTAGGGGGTTCAGAGACCCTATATTAATTTTAAACGATGTATTTGCCCTTTTGTTTATTTGCTCTTTTACTTATATATGTTTGTTAGGGAACAGTAAACAATAATATTGCTAAGTTCAGGTTTTAAATTTCTTGCTTTCCCTGAAATATTTGTTTTCTTGATTTCTCATTTTCCTTAGAGTACCAAAGGAAAAAAAATGTAGTAGGCAAGTGCTGCTAAGTTAGGTGGTTGTCAGTATCCATTTGGTAATATTCTATGCACCTACTTTATCTATTCCCCATATATTCTTTGCTAATGCCACTTTGCCATAAATATATAGCTTAGAATATTTTATTGCTGATACCACATATTTTTCATTGTAGTGTTCTTTTTAATTTTACTTATTTTTTTATTATGTTCAGTTAACCAGCATAGAGTATATCATAAATTTTTGTGGTAGTGTTCAATGATTCATTACTTGTATATAACACCAGTGTTCATTCCCACACATGACTTCCTTAATACCCATCACGTGGTTACGCCATCCCCCACTCCTCTCCCTTCTGTAACCCTGAGTTCATTTCTCAGAGTCCACAGTCTAGTTTTCTTTTGTGTCAGTCATTTGCTAAGAAGATGTTGATTTGGATAGTTTGTTTCCAGAAACAAGTTGTTTAACCATACCTATTTCTATTTATGGTATTTATAGTCTCTGGAAAAATACATTTTGAACTGTGAATTATAGTACCATTTAGAATCCTCAATCATATCTAAAGAATAGTCACATACCAACAAGCTGGTATACACAGAAGTCGGTCTCAGAGTTATATAGAAGGATATCTGGGTGCTGTAGACTTGAATTTTTTTTTTTTAGTAATATATCAGATAATTAAAAATTAAAAATAATTTAAAAGGAGTAAATGGAATATAAGATACTTGAGAATACAAATAACCTTTTAAAAATAACTGATAAGGTAATAATTTTGGATGATAAATTTTTCAAATCAGTTTTTCCTAAGTATAAAAGTATATATGAGAAGAATATATTTCTTTAGAAATTTACTCGCCATGTCATATTTTCTTATCTTTGGTTTCATAACTAAAATAATTTACATAGGATGGCCTCTCTGAAACAATCCTTTTAAGCCAAAATATTTACTTCTTTATTTCAGTTTATTTTCTGGAGTACCAATAAAATTTACTTCATCTGCCTTAAATTCACTGTAATACCATACTTCTGTATGCCTCTCCCCACAAAAGAAAGAAAAGGAGTTAAGCAAACACAGAGGAGGGAACGTTTGGAGGATAAGCTTAAGGTAGTTTTAAATTTCATAGGAATCTCCCTTAAATGATATATAAAATGGGAACCAACAAAAACAGGAGCATTTAGCAGAATAATATTTTTAACTTTAGACTTCATATCTTTCATTCTAATTCATTTAAACAACTCTGTAACTCTTTAGTAAAAGTTGTGACAAAAAGAATAGTACTTTACTATTAAGTTTCTTAAGGAAGCTTTTGGAGATACATACTAACAATGATAATTTTTATACCTGCTGAAATGTGTGGTATACTTCTTTTACTCTTTTTTAAAATGTTTCAAAAATTTTATTTATTTGACAGACAGAGACACAGCAAGAGAGGGAACACAAGCAGGGTGAGTGAGAGAGGGAGAAACAGACTTCCAGCTGATGCCCGGGCTCGATCCCAGGACCCTGGGTTCCTCCCCTGAGCCAAAGGCAGATGCTTAATGACTGAGCCACCCAGGCACCCCCCCATCTATAATTTTTTAGTCACCCAACTCTGATTTCTCAGTGCCCTTTTATCTTCTTTGCTACTAACCACTCTGCAAGAAATAAGGGACCTCACAAAAAAGTTTTCCAAAGTTGTGAGGAGGAAATAATAGTGGAATAAATTAAGTAGTTATTTACTCAGATTTACTCTTTTCAGAAATATTGTGATTCTCACCTTAACTATAAATTTGTCTAAGATTATGGTTTACCTATGGGAAAAAAAGTAAAAGACCAGAGAAGCAAATGAACTGTAGTAAGGAAGTGGACTTATCTCAAGTGGCAGAGAAAGAAGAATCTTAGTAGTTTCAGAGACCATCAACATTAGCACCATATTTGACAAGGATTTGAGAGCATAAACATTCTCAATGGGGTAGACAGTCCTGGTGTGGAAGATATTTTCTCTTGAATGGATCGTAGTGATGTAAGACACAATATTTCATTTATAAGTTAATTTTTTGCTAAGAATTGTTTTACAGTTTAGAAGTAAAAGCTAACTATGTTTTAAAAGGAAGTAGATTTCAAAATACTAAATTTTATTGAGAAATATCAATGAAAATTATTTCCCTACTTGAATATATTTACACCTTAATACTGCAATTTTAAAAAATATCTCCAGATTTATGTACATCTTACCATAGTTTTTCATAATATAAGAGACCATCCCAACTTTTCTTCTTGGTTTCCTAGCCCAAGTTTACAAATGACTTTTATTCAGTTAGTTGGTTAGGTCATGTGCAGATGACACACGGCTGTCAGATTCAGAGCCATTCTTTGTAGTTCTGTAGCCATGTGGAATGGCTAATACTGGTATCTATCTTTTTTTGGGGGGAGGTATCTATCTTTCAGTGGGTACCTATGGATTGCTAAGGGCATTGAATAAGACTCATGACACCAGTTCAAACACATTATCACTATTGGAAAATTAGCTCAAAAGTAACTTTTGTGGTTTCAATCAGTAGAATCATCTTTATAATTACTAAGAATTTTATTCTTTATAGCTTTTATTGCCATATTTGGAGATACTTCTTTAATTCTCCTTGAATAGATACATATAGTAATACATTTTCAAAAACAACAGAAAGCCCTCTGAACTTATTACACTTTTAATTTTGGTAGTGAGTTCCAAAATAATTTGTAATAGAAATTGTTTTTAAGTTTTTATTCCTGGAAAGTAGAAATATAGTTAAATTTGGGAAATTTTAATGAATACATATTTCAAAGAGCAAATATCCTTTGAGTGAAAATGTGGTATAGCAAAGCTGTAATTTAGCTGAAGTATTCATAATGGTGGTGTAGCATTAATTAGCCTATCAAAGCAAGTCTTTAAATTTTAGGTATTATTTGTACATTATAATGAAGGGAAATAAATGGACCCTCCACAGCACCAAATTACTCTTAAATCAACAAATACTTGAATAGCTACAAAATGTAGAGAATACACACAATGCACCATGACCATTACACCTAAGATTTATCATGTTGCAAGAATATCCAGGGGAAAGATCAATCACATGGGGAAATTGATGTGGCTCTAGTTTGAACTGACTCGTAACAATAGATCCTTCACCTTTTGAAATAATTTCTTTAAAGGTTTTTATTGATTGACATTTAAGTTAACTTTAGTTCCCATTCCTAAAAGGAATATGGAGTATTGGCTAATGTATTTATTTTTATGCATGTACTTTTCCAGTTTCCTGAGGTGTCCCTAGTCATGACCAGTGTCATTTTGTCCATTTTACAGTGATTTGTTCCTTCATCTTTAAAGATATCTGATGGGCACTCAGTGAAAGACTGTAAAACTTATGTCTTAAGATAATCATTGAAAAAGGAAGAATTTACTGTTTGCTCCATGTGTACCACATAGCAGTAGTCAAGATATGTGAACCTCTTTTTTTTTCCCCTGCATATTTAACTTCAAATCAGTGACCCTTCATGGCAACAGTATTGGAGTTAATATCAGAGTCTAGCGTTTTCTAAATCTATATAAGTCATTAGGAATAAAGCTTCCCTTTTTTTTAGATATCCATATTCATTTTACAGTGATTAAGAGACTTACTTAAATTAATTTTGTACCCCATCATGGAAAAGTTCCAGAAGGAGATCGTTAAGCATATGTTTGCTCTTGTAGTAGGATTTGCTCTGTAAACATTCAGTATCTATTATATAGAATATTTCCCCTGAAGATTTTATTCTAATCATAGCACTCTATTTAATATATTTCATAAAAGGCAGTATAGATATTTTTAGGATAGCACTGTTGACAATCAGAAAGCAAAGAAATGGTTTAGTCCGTTTCACTAAGTTAAAATTCAGGTAAACAACCTGATTAGAGGACTGGTTGCCTTTTTTCCAACCTATGGCATCTCCTCACCTCCTATTCATTCCCTCTCTTTGCAAATAAAAAAGGTACTCTTCACCTGTCAACTCAATATATTTTTTTTTCAATTGTTGCCCTAAGTAAGAGGAAAAAAACAATATTTTGCATCTTTCATAACTCAGTTGTTGTGATTCAAGGTATAAACTGAGAGGAGAAACTAAAGTATGAGGAGTGTTTTTTGTTACTTTAGAAAAGTCCTTTATCTCTATTAGATTGAGTATGGGGTTTTTTTCCCCCCCTTTCTAATCTAAAACTTCAGGAAAGAATTCAGTAAAAGAATTCAGTAGCTTGTCCTCCATTAACATAATAAATGTAAATACTGGCAGCCTTCAGTTTTTGTGATACAAGAAACTAGTAACTGTTAGTGTTGCCATCATAATTTCATTAGTGTGGCTTCTTTACACACTTTCTCCAGTGACGCAAATACAGACGTGATTTTTTGGAACATCAAACTTATGGCTGCCTTCTTTCTTCTTCATTACTTATGTTGGACAAACTACCATTATCACTTGCCAAGAATAATCCCACAGTTCAGTAGACTTCAGTTTTGAGTTCTCTCATGTCCAACTTAGACCACCAGTAGCTTTTTCTCTTGGAAATCGGAAACTGGACACTTCTTTTTGATGTTTAACAAATCCGACTCTGTTCCTTAACCCCTAAGGAAGAATATATCAAAACAACAAATTTTCTAAGCAACATCACTGGAATCATAGCAGCAAATCCCTTTGGAATCTATCCTTTGGAACACAGGCCAAATTATTTTTATATCAAGCTTTATGAGATTTGTATTAGGGTGGTGATAATATTAAAGTCTCTGTTCAGGGAAGATAAGTTATTTGTATTTTCTTTTATCTGTATCTATATACAGAAATGACTTAAAAATAACCAAATTTTGGTAATATCTGTATTCTTGTGTTGTAAATAGCTTCAAGAAACTAAGAGTAAAATATGGAGCTTGCATATTTAGGTTTCTTGTATTCTTATAACCAAGCCATGAAACTCGTGTTAAAATAGGGAGTTTAATTCTACCAAATTCCCTTTCCCCATTCCCTACCCACTGCTTCCCTTCACTCCCACCTCATACACACTTTCTTTGCTATATTTTAGGAAATGTTTTTTTCAACTTCATTTCTCCTCCCTTCTGTTTTCTCGGCTTTGTAACTTATTAGTATGACCTTTCCAATGATATCCTGTGGATTATGCTAAAGTATAATAAATAAATCACGTAGTTGAGTTTGTAGAAAGACCTTATACCATTAGACCATAGTTAACAGAAACTGAGAGGTCTTTTTAAAGATGTAGAACATAAAACTCTGCTCTTTTTCACATCTCTTCTTGCACTTCAGTGTTTTATGAAATGTTCTACAGTCCTAACTTTCCTTGTTATACTAAATAGTTAAGTAATGGCTAAGTTTTAATTATCAAGTAAAATTCCCAACCTTATCTTTCAAGTGTCAGCTTTCTCTTCTACCATTAAAATTAAATGCATTTTATTATGAAGTAATCATTAAGTACATTTTGTACTTAAGAGGAAAATCTTTTTCTCAAGTCTTAGTTCCAGGAAATATATTTTAAAGTGGTACAAGTTTTAAGTTCATGCTTTTTGGTTCCAAATATAAGTGTCTGTTCATATTGGATGCCCCTAAGCAAGTAGCAACCTTTTTTTTTATCCTTAAACTTCATACGCTGACAAAAGTTTTTATCTTCCACCTTTTTTGTCTTCCAAACCTACCATATTTCACTTTTTAGAGTTTCTTGAAGTTTACACCATGAAACAGTATTGTTTTCAAGAGTATGGCTTTGAAGAGAATTTTACAGTGGTGCTATTTATTTTCATCTAACATTTAGGATGCATTTAAGTGTACATTACTTTGAGTCTTTTTTATTTTGAGGGAGAGAGAGAGACAGCACATCTAACATTTAGGATGCCTGTAAGTGTCCATCTTTCTAAATTGAATATCACACAGTGGCTAATGACATTGAAGACCTGAGGGGAAGAGTATGCAGCACCAGTGGAGCAGTGATTGAGCTTTTTCCCATGTGGGCTCAGGCTCAGCTTATCCCTTCTGCCACATTGGATGAAGAGATATGACAGAGATGGTCCCAACCATGTATATAGACTTTTAAAGTACAGTAATTCCACTTTTGAAAGTGATGTATTGCAGGTTTTCAAATTTAACACATATTAGTGGTTTCCTCATCTTTTGGAATGATATGAAGAGCAGGAATTGGCAGACTTGATTGCATCTTCTTCCCGTAGAGCTTTACAAGTGAGCTTTCAGTAACTGGTTATCATCAAATCAGTCATCTTTTCAAGTAAATATGTATTTATTTCTGACATGTCCTTTTCTTATTGTTTTGATGTTCTTATCCTGAATTTTGAGATTCACATGTTCTCAATGTTTTTGTGACTTGTAAACTACTAGCATTGTCATTACTTAGTGTTTATATTGGGGTAGACAAGATGTATAATACAATCCCAGGAGAATTCTTGAATTTTATTTGACCTTTGTGTCCAAATGGAATTGGACCATTTGTTATGAAAAGAACATTAACATAGCTATGCTTGAAAATGGAAAGCTCTGAAATCTTTATTTGGAGAGACATTTACTCATCTTGTTAAGTATTTATTGTACATCCCAGCCAAGGTTTTAATAGTTTTGAGTTATCAACTTTTTTTTTTTTGGAGGTATAAGAAAAGTGAGAATGTGATATCTGACTTGTTTACAGCAGAATTAGTAATGGATAGGCTCAAATGACTAAATGATTTAATTTGGCCTTGTATGATATTAGATAGCACTGATTCCATTAAGTCAGTTAAAACGTGTACCTTATTAGATTATTTAAGCACTCCATACATACTAATATAAAAGCAAAAGAAGAGCTATTTTTTTTTACTTTTTTTTTAAATTAACATATAATGTATTATTAGCCCCAAGGGTACAGGTCTGTGAATCGCCAGGTTTACCCACATCACAGCGCTCACCATAGCACATACCCTCCCCAATGTCCATAACCCATCCTCCCTCTCCCTATCCCACTCCCTCCAGCAACCCTCAGTTTGTTTTGTGAGATTAAGAGTCTCTTAAGGTTTGTCTCCCTCCTGATCCCATCTTGTTTCATTTATTCTTTTCCTATCCCTGACCCTTCCATGTTGCTTCTCGACTTCCTCATATCAGGGGAATCATATGATAGTTGTCTTTCTCCGATTGACTTATTTCGCTAAGCATAATACCCTCTAGTTCCATCCACATCATCGCAAATGGCAAGATTTCATTTCTTTTGATGGCTGCATAGTATTCCATTGTATATATATATACCACATCAGAAGAGCTATTTTAAATATGAGCCATCTAAAAGGTCTTGTTTTAGCAGGTATGTGGAGAGGCTATTAAGGAGGCTTTTTATTTTAGCTTCTATTCATTTAATTTTTTTGTTTTATTGAGAAATAATTGAAATATATCACTGTATAAGTTTAAGGCATACAGCATGATGATTTGATTTACCTATATCGTAAAATGATTACAATTGGTTTCATTAACATCCATCATCTCATAAAGATATAGTGAGAAGAAAAGAAAAAATTCCCCTTGTGATGAGAATTCTTAGGATCTACTCTCTAAACAAGTTTCCTGTATATCATATAGCAGTGTTAGCTGTAGTCATTATGTTGTACATTACATCCCTATTACTTGTTTATCTTTTAAATGGAAGTTTCTCCTTTTGACCACCTTCTATACAGTTCTCTCTCCTTACCCCCATGCACCCCCATCCCTGCCTCTGTTTACCACAAATCTGGTCTCTTTTTCTATGAGTTTGGTGGTTTTATTTTGTTTTTGGAACCCATGTAGAATGAAATCATAAAGTATTTGTCTTTATGTGTTTAGCATAATGCCGTCAAGGTCTGTCCATGTTGTCATAAATAGTAAGATTGTCTCTTTTTTATGGCTGAATAATATTCCATTGTGTGTATATATACCACAACTTCTTCCTCCATTCATCCATTAATGGACACTTAGGTTGTTTCCGTGTTTTGACTATTACAAACAATGCTGCTACAAAAATGGACCTACAGATATCTTCTTGAGTTAGTATATTCATTTCTTTTGAATATATTAACCAGCACTGGAATTGCTAGATCATATGGTAGTTCTGTTTTAATTTTTTGAGCAATCCTCATACTGTTTTCCATAGTGGCTTTACCAGTTTACAATCCCACCAACAGTGCACAAGGTTCCCTTGCTCACATCCATGCCAGCATCTGTTAGCTCTATCTTTTTAATGATGGCCATTTTAATAGGCATGAGGTGATATCTCATTGTAATTTGCATTTCTCTATTAACTAGGGCTGTTGAGCATCTTTTTATGTAACTACTGGCCATTCATATATCTATAGGTCCTTTGCCCATTTTTAAATTGCATAATTTAAGTTTTTTGCTATCGAGTTGCCTGAGTTTGTCAATATTTTTTCCCATTCCGTATTTGTTTTCACTTTGTCAGTGGTTTCTTTTGCTGAACAGAAGCTTTTTAGTTTGATATAGTCTCACTTGTTTTATATTTTGTTACTTGTGCCTTAGGTGTAATTTTCATAAGATTATTATCAAATCCCATATCAAAGAGCTTTTTTCCTATGTTTTCTTCTAGGAGTTTCATGGTTTCAGGTTTTACATTTATGCCTCTAATCCATTTTGAGTTAATTTTTGTAAGCAGTGTAAGTTAGGGATCAGGTTTCCTCCTTTTACATGTGACTATCCAATTTCCCAGCATCATTAATTGAAGAGACTTTATTTTCTCCATCCTTGCCTCCCTTGTCAAACATTAGTTTGCTATCTGTGTTTGGGGTTATAACTGGGCTCTCAATTCTCCTTCATTGTTCTATTTATCTATTTTTATGAAGAAGGCATTTTTAATAATTGATTATCTTATGTCCTTTGCTTAGGGTGTTCCAGTGATGGCAATAAGAAACAAAATGATATCAGAAGGACTAGACCCAGATCTTCTTGAGTAAGTAATTCTTCTAATATTATGCCAAGATGTTAAATTTATCAGTTATAATAAAAATACTCCAAGCTCTATTTTTTTCTACCATACAGTGTTTTATGGTTGAGGAAAGCACTTTCATAAATATTGTCTCTGCTAATATTACAAAAATGAAAAATCCATCCTATGTTCCTAAAACCAGCCATTGCACATTGTAGAAGCATTTTTAATAGATTGTTGCTGAATCTATACATCTAGAAGACATGGAATTTGATGACAGTTTAGCTGCACACAGTAGTTTCCACAAGAAGTTTTTGTTTTCTTTCATGCCACCTTTTTCTTTTCTTTTTTATTCTATTCTTTTCTGTTCTCTTTCCCTCCCTCCCTTCCTCTTGTTCTTTCTTTTTTTTCTTCATTTCCTTTCTTTCTTTCATTCCTTTTGTTTCATTCTCTTTCTTTCTTTCATTCCTTTTGTTTCATTCTCTTTCTTTCTTTCATTCATTCATTTTTTAAGACCTTAGTGTAATACAGAAACTTATTCTACCATAATCTAAGTTGAACCAGATTGAGAAATAAAAAGGATAAAGCCACTCTAGGTCCACATTAATAATTATTATGAAACTAGATATCTGTTTGTGTGAATTTTATAAAAAATTATTTTTTGAGAAATGCTGACAAATCGTGGCTCAGAAATTTGACAATAATTTATTCCATCTAAGCAAACTTGGATACATAGCTCATTCTGGATAAAATATATCTTAATGGATTATTCAGAGCTAGTCTGTTTTTCAAGTATCTAGATACATGTAAAGAGTCCAGTTTGGGGCTTTAGTTCATCCTGATATATTTAGTTATGTTATCCAGACATTTGTACTATACTAGCAATATACTTTGAAATTTTTCTTGGCTCTCAGCCCTTCAAGAAAATGTGTGCATTTTGGAGGTGAAACACCATAAAATGATCTTTTTCTTATATTTTATCTTTTAAAAACAATATTTAAGAATTTTTTAAAAGTCTGTAAGGACAGATTTCAAACATGTATCTACATTTAGTATATATCCAGGTAGCAAACAGTTTAAGTACAGGGACACATATTGGTAATTTGAACTCAAGCATCTCCAGGATATTTGGCGTTTGTTCTGGAAATTGTTTCTGACACACACACTTTAAAAACAGATGGATCGTGACATATATTTTAATGTGAATTGAACATATGGGTCCAATCCATTTTGGTATTCATTGGAATATATGTCATAAATATATTTAACACTGACCATGACCTCTTTTTTGCTTCTGGAAATACACAGTAGACCTTCTATAATCACAGAGAGCTAAAATGACCTTTAAAATGATGATTTTTCTCTCTAGAGAAAATGTAATGGAAAACTAACAGTCCAGTAAGCATCAGCATATGTTGGATATCCAATCTCTTTACCCCCTACTGGCTTCATTTCATCCTCTGCCTAGACTAAACCTACTTCATAATCTTTTACTTAAGTCAGCTACCCACACCACAAACTTGAAAATCATCCTTGATTGTATCTGCTTCCCTGTCCCTTACTTGTCAGTCACTATGATTTTTTTCATTTTTCATATATGTCACAGCTGACCGCAGGACTCCATGCCCATTGCTATTTAGTTCAAGCCCTCATCATTTCTTACCTAAATTATTATAATAGCTCCTAATTGGTTTCCTTACTCTCTTTCAGTCTGTCTGTCACTAAAGTTTTGGTAGATCTATTCCTACTTCATTCTTGTTTCAGAACTTTCTGTGACTCTCCGTTACTTTGACACATATTCTAACATTTTAGAATTGCATATAGATGTGTCTATCATCAGGATCCAGACTCTTTTTCATTTCTTGCACTCTTCCATACATTACTGTCTCCTGCAGCTGTAGCAGACTACGTCTTTGAATTTTTTTCTCTCCTTGGAACTCCCTTCCCCTGCTCTTATTGGCCTGACTAATTTCATATACATCAAGACTTCATTTAGGTCACCATGGGGGGATGTCCATGGATGACTACCAAGGGGGAGAACCCCCAGTACCCCCAGTACTTCCTCAATATATTTCATTTAACAAGTTTGAGGACCCATCATTGTCTGTAAATGTTAAGAAACATTCAGTTGCAAGGTGGTGCCAAGTTTTGGGGTAGAATTCCAGTAACAGTTAACGTTGTCTTACAGAAAAACTGCTCCTCAACCACAGCCTGGAGCCTGAATTCTGACCTATTACCTCATAAGTACATGCCATCGGTCACAAGGGTTGGAGTGGGGGTGACTCACTATTATCTATCACCACGACTACTAGAAAACCAGTTTCAGCATTTAGCTAGATACGACAAGTGAAATCAGCCGCCTCTTTAAAGAGGAATTGTGGATTTGGGGAATCATGTTTACATAAAACTAAGGAACCTCACTTTGGAAGAAAAGGCTGAGATGATGAAAGAGAAGATGTGCCATCTGAGGGAAGGGTATACTTTTATTTAGAATTTTAGCCAAGAACTTTCAGTAAGCATTGTTTTGTTTTTCCTTTAAAGTATAAAGTACACTCTTATTTTATTAGCCTTAGGCAGTAAGACAGACTTGTACAACTGTTAGCGGAAATAGTCTAGATCTGTCTGCATGGAGCAAAAAGCAAAACTAAAATTAATATAAAAATAAAGACTAGTCACAAATACATTCTTTGATTGACTTGTGTGTTTAAAACCTTGGAAGCTAAGAGACAAAATTTTAAACTAATACAGTTTATACCTGGCTATTTTCCTAGAAAAATGACTATCATTGAATTTTAGAAAGTCTATGAAACTGAAGAAAAGACCTGATAGTTACCAAATAAAATTTGTTACTAAATGATTATTTAATTCTTTTTAAAAGTCCCAAGTTTTTGAAAATAACAGTAGTACTTATATAACCAAGAATTATTCCTGTTTAGCTTGTAAAAATTAGTTTCCAATGCCAATGAAATAAAGACATGTAGAAAGAGTATCTTTGTCATCATCATACTTTAAAGAGTTTAAGGGGAAAAAAAATGGAAATCTTTAAGATTAATCTGTTCTAGTTTTATATCCAGAACTATAGGACAGGTAAATTCTTTTAATCAATGCCTAATTTTTTTAACAGGAAAAAAAGTTTCTCCCTTACCCTGTTTTGTTTTTTTGTTGTTGTATACTTTTATGTCCCAGAACTATAGTTACTATTATTACCTAGTAATTACTACTTTTACTATTCTAGGATATATAGGCTAGTAGATTCTCTTTTATTCATTCTATATTCTAGTCAGCCTGAGCTATTAATTGCTCACCATACTGCTTTAGAATATCTTAGTTTTTTTTTTTTTAATTTAATTTCTTTGTGTGTTCCAAAATTCATTGTTTATGCACCTCACCCAGTGCTCCATGCAGTACATGTCCTCCATCATACCCACCACCAGGCTCAACGAATCCCCCACCCCTTTACCCTCCCAAACCCTCAGTTCGTTTCTCAGAGTCCACAGTCTCTCATAGTTTGTCTCCCCCTCCGATTTCCCCCAACTCACTTCTTCTTCTCTCCCTCTCCCAGTATCCTCTGTGTTATTCCTTATGATCCACAAGTAAGTGAAACCACATTATACTTGACTCTCTCTGCTTGACTTATTTCACTCAGCATAATCTCCTCCAGTTCTATCCATGTTGACACAAAAGTTGGGTATTCATCCTTTCTGATGGAGGCATAATACTCCACTGTATATATGGACCACATCATCTTTATCCATTTGTCTGTTGAAGGGCATCGGCTCTTTCCACAGTTTGGAAAGCAGCAACATTGCTGCTATGAACATTGGGATACAGATGGCCCTTCTTTTCACTACATCTGTATCTTTGGGGTAAATACCCAGTAGTACAATTGCAGGGTGATAGGTTAACTCTATTTTTAAGGAAAACTCTTAAGAAATCTCCATACTGTGTTCCAAATTGGCTGCATCAACTTGCATTCTCCCCAACAGTGTAAGAGGGTTCCCCTTTCTGCACATGTCCTCTCCAACACGTGTTGTTTGCTGTCTTGTTGGTTTTGGACATTCTTACTACTGTAAGGTGGTATCTCAGTGTGGTTTTGATTTGATTCTCCATGATGGCTAATGATGATAAACATTTTTTCTTGTGTCTGTTAGCCATTTGTATGTCTTCTTCTGGAAAAGTGTTCATGTCTTCTGCCCATTTTTTGACGTGATTATCTGTTTTGTGTTCAGTTTAAGGAGTTTTTTATAGATCTTGGATATCAGTCCTTTGTCTTTAGTGTCATTTGCGAATATCTTCTCCCATTCTGTGGGTTACCTCTTTGTTTTGTTGACTGTTTCCTTCGCTGTGCAGAAACTTTTGATCTTGATGAAGTCCTAAAAGTTCATTTTACCTTTTGTTTTCTTTGCCTTTGGGGACATGTCTTGAAAGAAATTGCTGTGGCCAATGTCGAAGAGGTTACTGCCTATGTTCTCCTCTATGATTTTGATAGATTACTGCCTCACGTTGAGGTCTTTTATACATTTCGAGTTTATCTTTGTGTATAGTGTAAGAGAATGATCAAGTTTCATTCTTCTATACATAGCTGTCCAATTTCCCCAGCACCATTTATTAAAGAGACTGTCTTTTTTCCACTGTATATTTTTCCCTGCTTTGTCAAAGATTATTTGACCATAGAGTTGAGGATCCATATCTGGGCTCTCTACTCTGTTCCACTGGTCTATGTGTCTGTTTTTGTGCCAGTATCATGCTGTCTTGGTGATCACAGCTTTGTAGTAAAGCTTGGAATCAGGCAATGTGATGTCCCCAGTTTTGTTTTTCTTTTTCAACATTTCCTTAACAATTTGGGTTCCACACAAATTTTAGGAATGTTTGTTCCAGCTCGTTGAAAAATACTGGTGGAATTTTGATCAGGATGGCATTGAAAGTATAGATTGCTCTAGGCAGTATAGACATTTTAACAATGTTTATCTTTCCAATCCATGAACATGGAATGCTCTTGCATCTTTTATGTCTTCTTCAGTTTCTTTCATGAATGTTCTGTAGTTCCTCAAGTACAGATCCTTTACCTCTTTGGTTAGGTTTATTCCCAGGTATCTTATGGCTCTTAGTGCTATAATAAATGGAATTGATCCTCTAATTTCCCTTTTTGTATTTTCATTGTTAGTGTATAAGAAAACAACTGATTTCTGTACATTGATTTAATATCCTGCCACATTACTGAAGTACTGTATGAGTTTTAGTACTTTGGGGGTGGAGTCTTTTGGGTTTTCCATATAGAGTATCATGTCATCTGCCAAAAGAGAAAGTTTGACTTCTTCATTGCCAATTTGAATACCTTTTATTTCTTTTTGTTGTCTGATTATGTTGCTAGGACTTCTAGAACAACAGTGGTGAGAGTGGACATCCTTGTCGTGTTCCTGATGTCAAAGGGAAGGCTGTCAGCTTTTTCCCATTGAGGATGATAATCGCTGTGGGTTTTTCATGGTAAATTTTATGAAGTTGAGGAATGTTCCCTCTATCCCTATACTTTGAAGCGTTTTAGTCAGGAACGGATGCTGTATCTTGTCAAATGCTTTTTCTGCATCAATTGAGAGGACCATGTGGCTCTTCTCTCTTCTCTTATTGATTTGTTCTATCACACTGATTGATTTGCGAATGTTGAACCACCCTTGCATCCCACGGATGAACCCCACCTGGTCATGGTGGACAATCTTTTTAATGTACTGTTGGATCCTGTTAGCTAGGATCTTGTAGAGAATCTTAACATCCATATTCATCAGGGATATTGATCTGAAGTTCTCCTTTTTGGTGGGGTCTTTGCCTGGTTTGGGAATCTGGATAATGCTGGCTTCATAAAACGAGTCTGGCAGTTTTCCTTCTGTTTCTACTTTTTGAAACAGCTTCAGGATAATAGGTATTATTTCTTCTTTGAATGTTGGGTAAAATTCTCCAGGGAATCTGTCAGGTCGTCAGCTTTTGTTTTTTAAGAGGTTTTGATCATTTCTTCAGTCTCGTTACTAGGTATTGGTCTACTCAGGTTGTCAATTTCTTCCTGATTCAGTTTTGGAAGTTTATAGGAGTACATCCATTTCGTCTAGGTTGCTTACCTTATTGGCATATAACTGTTGGTAATAATTTCTGTTGATTGTTTCTATTTCCTTGGTGTTAGTCATGATTTCTCCCTTTTTATTCATTTTATTAATTTGCGTTCTCTCTTTTCTTTTGGATTAGTTTGGCCAGTGGTTTGTCAATGTTATTGAGTCTTTCAAAAAACTAGCTTCTAGTTTCATTGATGTGTTTTACTCTATCTCTAGTTTCTATTTCATAGATCTCTGCTCTAATATTGATTATTTCCCTTCCTGTTTGTAGGGTTGGCTTAATTTGTTGTTGATTCTCCAGTGTGTAAAGAAACCTGGTGTATTCCGGATTTTTCTATTTTTTTGAGGGAGGCTTGGATGGCTATTTATTTTCCCCTTAGGACCATCTTTGCGTATCCCATAGTTTTGGTACTGATGTGTCTTCACTCTCATTGGTTTCCATGAATTGTTTAAGTTCTTCTTTGATTTCTTGGTGGATCCAAACATTCTTAAGCAGGGTGGTCTTTAGCTTCCAAGTGTTTGAATTCCTTGCATACTTTTTCTTGAGGTTGAGTTCCAGTTTCAAAACATTGTGGTCTTTCAGTCTTCTACATATAGCTGTCCAGTTTTCCCAGCACCATTTATTGAAGAGACTGTCTTTTTTCCACTGTATATTTTTTCCTGTTTTGTCAAAGATTAATTGACCATAGAGTTGAGGATCCATATCTGGGCTCTCTACTCTGTTCCACTGGTCTATGTGTCTGTTTTTATGCCAGTACCATGCTGTCTTGGTGATCACAGCTTTGTAATAAAGCTTGAAATCAGGTAACGTGATGCCCCCAGCTTTATTTTTGTTTTTCAACAATTCCTTAGCGATTCGGGGTCTCTTCTGATTCCATACAAATTTTAGGATTATTTGCTCCAGCTCTTTGAAGAATACCAGTGGAATTTTGATCGGAATGGCATTAAAAGTATAGATTGCTCTAGGCGGTATAGACATTTTAACAATGTTTATTCTTCCGATCCAAGAGCATGGAATGGTCTTCCATCTTTTGGGGGCTTCTTCAATTTCTTTCATGAGTGTTCTGTAGTTCCTCAAGTACAGATCCTTTACCTCTTTGGTTAGGTTTATTCCCAATATCTTATGGTTCTTGGTGCTGTAGTAAATGGAATCTATTCTCTAATTTCCCTTTCTGTATTTTCATAGTTAGTGTATAAGAAAGCCACTGATTTCTACACATTGACTTTGTGTCCTGCCACGTTGCTGAATTGCTGTATGAGTTCTAGTAGTTTGGGGGTGGAGTCTTTTGGGTTTTCCATATAAAGAATCATGTCATCTGTGAAGAGAGAGAGTTTGACTTCTTCATTACCAATTTGGATACCTTTTATTTCACCATTCTCTTACACCGCACACAAAGATAAACTCAAAATGGATAAAAGACCTCAACGTGAGACAGGAATCCTAGAGGAGAACATAGGCAGTAATCTCTTCGATATCAGCCACAGCAACTTCTTTCAAGATATGTCTCCAAGGGGCAAAGGAAACAAAAGCGAAAATAAACTTTTGGAACTTCATCAAGATCAAAAGCTTCTGCACAGCAAAGGAAACAGTCAAAAAACCAAAGAGGCAACCCACGGAATGGGAGAAGATATTTGCAAATGACAGTACAGACAAAAGGTTGATATCCAGGATCTATAATGAACTCCTCAAACTCAACACACGCGAAACAGGCAAACATATCAAAAAATGGGAAGAAGATATGAACAGACACTTCTCCAATCAAGACATACAAATGGCTATCAGACACATGAAAAAATGTTCATCATCATTAGCCCTTAGGGAGATTCAAATTAAAACCACATTGAGATATCACCTTACACCAGTTAGAATGGCCAAAATTAACAAAACAGGAAACAACATGTGTTGGAGAGGATGTGGAGAAAGGGGAACCCTCTTCCACTGTTGGTGGGAATGCAAGTTGGTGCAGCCTCTTTGGAGAACAGTGTGGAGATTCCTCAAGAAATTAAAAATAGAACTTCCCTATGACCCTGCCATTACACTCCTGGGTATTTACCCCAAAGATACAGATGTCGTGAAAAGAAGGGCCCTCTGTACCCCAATGTTTATAGCAGCAATGGCCACAGTCGCCAAACTATGGAAAGAAGCAAGATGCCCTTCAGTGGATGAATAGATAAGGAAGATGTGGTCCATATACACTATGGAGTATTATGCCTCCATCAGAAAGGATGAATACCCAATTTTTGTAGCAACATGGACGGGACTGGAAGAGATTATGCTGAGTGAAATAAAGTCAAGCAGAGAGAGTCAATTATCATATGGTTTCACTTATTTGTGGAGCATAACAAATACCATGGAGGACAAGGGGTGTTAGAGAGAAGGGAGTTGGGGTAAATTGGAAGGGGAGGTGAATCACGAGAGACTATGGACTCTGAAAAACAATCTGAGGGTTTGAAGTGGCGGGGGGTGGGAGGTTGGGGTACCAGGTGGTGGGTATTATAGAGGGCACCGATTGCATGGAGCACTGGGTGTGGTGAAAAAATAATGAATACTGTTTTTCTGAAAATAAATTAATTAATTAAAAAAAAAAAACATTGTGGTCTGAGAATATGCAGGGAATCATCTCAATCTTTCGGTATTGGTTGAGCCCCGATTTGTGACCAAGTGTGTAGTCTATTCTGGAAAAAGTTCCATGTGTGCTCGAGAAGAATGAGTATTCTGTCGTTTTAGGGTGGAATGTTCTGTATGTATATCTATGAGGTCCATCTGGTCCAATGTGTCATTCAGTGCTCTTGCTTCTGATTTTCTGTTTGGGTAATCTAATACTGAGAGTGGCATGTTAAGATCCCCTACTATTAATGTATTCATATCAATATGACTCTTTATCTTGATTAACAGTTGTCTTATGTAGTTAACTGCTCCCGTTTTGGGGGCATAAGTATTTACAGTTGTTAGATCTTCTTGTTGGATAGACCCTTTACGAATGATGTAGTGTCCTTATTTATCTCTAACTACAGTCTTTAGTTTAAAATCTAATTTATCTGATATGAGACTCACTACCCCAGCTTTCTTTTGAGGTCCATTGGCATGAGAGATGCTTCTCATCCTTTCACTTTCAGTCTGGATGTATCTTTAGAGTTCCAAATGGGTCTCTTGTAGATGGCATATGGACGAGTCCTTTCGTTTTATCCATTCTGCAACCCTGTGCCATTTTATGGGAGCATTTAGGCTGTTCACATTAAGAGTAATTATTGAAAGATACGTTTTGACATCATGTTGCCTGTAAAGTACTTGTTTCTATAGATGGGCTCTGTAAATTTCTGTTCTGTGTCACTCTTGGGTTCTTTCTTCTTTAACAGAACCCTCCCTTAATATTTCTTGTAATGCCGGCTTGGTGGTCACATACTCTTTTAAACCTTGCCAGTCTTGGAAGCTCTTTATCTTACCATCCATTTTGAATGTCAGCCTTGCTGGATAAAGTATTCTTGGCTGCATGTTCTTCTCATTTAGTGTCCTGAATATGTCTTGCCAGCCCTTTCTGGCTTGCCAGGTTTCTGTGGACAGGTCTGACATTGTTCTGATAGACCTTCCTCTGTACCTAAGGAATCTCTTCCCCATAGCTGGCCTATGACTTATTTCACTCAGCATAATCTCTTCCAGTCCCGTCCATGTTGCTACAAAAGTTGGGTATTCGTCCTTTCTGATGGAGGCATAGTACTCCATAGTGTATATGGACCACATCTTCCTTATCCATTTGTCTGTTGAAGGACATCTTGGTTCTTTCCACAATTTGGCGACCGTGGCCATTTTTTTAAGGAATCTTCATACTGTTTTCCACAGTGGCTATACCAAGTTGTATTCCCACCAAGAGTATATCAGGGTTACCTTTGCTCCACATCCTAACTAACACTTGTTATTTCTTTTCTTTCAGTAATACTCATTCTATCCAGTGGGAGGTGGTAACTCATTGTGGTTTTGATTTGCATTTCTCTGATAATTAGTGATGTTGAAGATCTTTTCATGTACCTATTGGTCCATGAATAGGGCCAATTGGTGGTATACCAATTGGTATGTCTTTTTTGTGAAACTGTCTATTCAGATCCTTTACCCATTTTTTAATCAGGTTATTTGTTATTTTGCTGTTGGGTTTTATGAATTTTAGGTATTAATCCCTTGTCGGATATATGATTTGCAAAAATCTTCTCCCATTCAGTTGGTTGCCTTTTCATTTTGATGATAATTTCTTTTGCTGTGCAGGAGATTTTTAGTTTGATGTAATCCCATTTATTTATTTTTACTTTTGTTTTCCTTATTTTTGGAGTCAGATCCATAAAAATATCACTAAGACCAATATCAAGTAACTTATTGCATGTTTCCTTCAGAGAATTTTATGGTTTCAGGTTTTACATTCAAGTCTTCAAGCCACTTTGAGTTAATTTTTTGTGGTAAAACCTAGTGGCCTAGTTTCATTCTTTTGCATGTGGTTTTCCAGTTTTTTCATATTTATTGAAGAGACTATCTTTTCTCCTTTGTATAGTCTTCATTCCTCTCTCATAAATTGATTGTCCATATATGTGTGTGGGTTTAGTTCTGGGCTGTCAGTTCTCTCCCTTCAATCTCTGTGATACTGTTTTTATTATTATAGCTTTGTGCTATGGTTTGAAATTGGAGCATGATATCTTTAGTTTTGTTCTTTCTCAAGATTGCTTTAGCTGTTAGGGTTTGGTTCCATACAAATTTTAGAATTATTTTTTCTCAAAGGCCATTGGAATTTTGTTAGGGATTGGATTGAATCTGTAGAATGCTTTGGGTAGTATGGACATTTTAATAATATTAGTTCTTCCAATCCATGAGCATGGGATATCTTTCCATTTATTTGTGTCTTCTTCAATTTTTTTTTATCAGTATCTTACAGTTTTCAGTATACAGGTCTTTCACCTCCTTAAAAGTTTCACTTCTTTAAAGTTATTTCTAGATATTTTATTCTTTTTGATAAAGTTTTGAATAGGATTGTTTTCCTAGTTTCTCTTTCTGATAATTTATTATTAGATTACAGAAACACCACAAATTGCCATATGTTGATTTTGTATCCTACTACTTTACTGAATTCATTTATTAGTTCTAACAGGTTTTTTTGGTGCTATTGTTTGAGTTTTCTATGTATAGTATCATATTATCTGCAAATAGTGACCTTTTTTTTATTACTATGTTCAGGTAGCCACTCTATAGTACATAATTAGTTTTTGATGTAGTGTTCAGTGATTCATTAGTTAAGTATAACTGTCGCTCTCGCCAGCAAGAACGACTCGGAGACTCACGTAGTGGCGAACCTTTTTTATTAATCACTTTTTTCTTCCTTCTCCTCTAACCCCGGGCGCTTGGGTTTTTATGCAGGCAGTGTTAACCAATCAGAATGCAGTGCTCATGCACCTCCCGCTTGAGTGGACCTAAATGAACAGCCAATCATATTGAGTCCCTTACAGCTCTTATAGTAGGCCTCCTGTACTGGCTCCTGACATATAACACCTAGTGCTCATCAGTTTCTTTACAGTTTGATACCTTCTATTTTTTTTTTCTGGCCTAATTGTTGTGGCTAGACTTTCAATACTATGTTGAATAAAAGTGAGGATAGTGGGTATCCTTGTCTTGTTCCTAATTTTAGAGGAAGAGCTTTCAGGTTTTCAGTATTGACTGAAGTTAGCTGTGGATTTGTTATATATCGCCCTTATTATGGTGACATGTGTTCCATCTGTACCTACTTTGTTCATAGTTTTTATCATAAGTGGTTGTTAATTTTTGCCACATGCTTTTTATGCATTTATTGAGATGATTGTATGATTTTTGTCCTTCATTTTGTTAGTGTGGCCTATCACGTTGATTTATTTGTGGATCTTAAACCATTCTTGCATCCCTGGTCATCATGATCCCTGATCATGATCCTTTTGATGTATTATTGAATTCAGTGTATTAATATTTTGTTGACGATCTTTGCATCTGTTTTCATCAGGGCATGTTAGCCTGTAATGTATGTATGTCTGCATGTGTGTGTGGTGTCCTTGTTTGCTTTTGATATTAGGGTAATGCCAGCCTCCTAAAATAAGTTTGGAAGCATTCTTCAGATTTTTTTTTTTAAGAGTTTCTTTCTTTCTTTCTTTCTTTTTTTTTAAAGAGTTTGAGAAGGATAGGTGTTAAATCTTTGGATGTTTGGTAGAAGTAACCATGAGTAAAGCTGTCTAGTCCTGGAATTTGTTGGGAAGTTTTGATTACTGATTCAGTCTTCTTTCTAGTAATTGGTTTATTTAGATTTTCTATTTCTTCAGTCTTGGAAGATTGCATATTTCTGGGAATTTATTCATTTCTTCTAGGTTGTCCAATTTTTTGGTAATTTTTCATAGTAGTGTCTTATGATCCTTTCTATTTTTGTGATGTCAGTTGAAACTTTTCGTCTTCCCTTTCTGATTCTGTTAGAGCCCAGTCTCTTTGGTAGTCTAGCTCAAGTCTTGTAAATTACTTATCTTTTCAGAGAACCAGCTCTTAATTTCATTGATCTTTTCTATTGTCAGTTAGTTCCAGTTTTAGTTCCATTCTGATCTTTAATATTTCCTTCCTTCTACTGACTTTGAGTTTCACTTCTGCTTTTTTTTTTTTAGTTCTTTTAGGTGAGAAGGTAGATGGTTTATTTGAGATTTTTGTTACGTTTTTTTCTTGTGGTAGGCCTGTATTGCTATGATCATCCCTCTTCGAATTGCTTTTGCTACATCCTATAGATTTTGGTGTGTCATATTTCTGTTTTCTTTTGTGTCTGGGTTGTTCAGTAGCATGTTGTTAATCTCTACATTTTTATAGTTTTTCCAGTAATTTTTGTAAGTGATTCTACTTTCATACTATTGTGAGTGGAGATGATGCTTGATAAGATTTCAGTCTTCTTGAATTTATTGAGATTATTTTTATGCCCTGCTATGTGAACTATTCATGTACACTTGAGAAGCATGGATATTCTGCTGCTTTTGGATGGAGTGTTCTTTATATCAATTAAGTCCATCTGGCCTAATGTGTCATTTAAGGCTAATGGTTCCTTATAAATTTTCTGTTTGGATGATGTATCCATTGATTTAAGTGGGTGTAGTATATTGATTTGGCTGATGAAAGCATGTAATTGAGTCAAGCTATTGTGCAGACTTTGAACTGAACCAGCTCAGTTGGCATTTGTTCTGAGGATATTTATTCAAAAGACATTCATACCTTCCTCGCAGACTATGGAATGATCACAGTTATGGTTGCCAGAAATAAAAGTAACCACCTCAGCCTACTTATCATTTTCATAAGATGGGGTTTATTAGTGGTAACCAAAAGGATACTAGAAACCAAGAAAACTTTCTGTTAATTATATTGAAGGGATGTCCCACCCTCTAAAGGAATTCCTTATCTGCCAGTCATCTTTGTCTACCTCCTGCTATTCAACAGCATAATGGATTAAAGTTTGGGCTTTGGCTGGTTGGGGATAAGATAGACTTCAATTTACTAACTGAACGATTCCAAAGATAGTTTTTCTGCTTCCATTTTTAAATTTTTACTGAGGTGGAGTCCCATTGAATGGGACTTGCCACTTCTCAACCACGGGCTGGCAGACTGGCTAAGCACAGGACAGAAAAAATATATATCAAATTATTGGTCCAGAGCTGGAGACTTTGATCACAAGAGAGAGAAATAATAGAAATATTAAAGAGATGGTATTAAAAAGCATTGTGGTCTTCCAATGACTAGTGAGCAAAAGATAAGGGAGCAGCTGGGAAGTAAAGGACCCCAAGATAAATAGCAAAAACCAGTATTTTCTGAGAGATCAATCAATCTTTCTTTCTTTCTTTCTTTCTTTCCTTCTAATATATAGTATTAGGTATGACATTGTTTGCTGTGTAACACAACAAAGGACAGGATATACCTGTGTTGATGGGCATTCAGAAGGGAAAAGACCAAAGTGCGTTAGTTTGAATAAATGTAATGCTGAAATAAGTCTTACTAGTTACTATAGTATCAAAGTCTAAATTGTCATTTTTATAACCACCCCAGAAGTCTTTTTTTTTTATAGTCAGTACAGTCTTGGCTCAGGAATTTAGTGTTTTGCTCTTTCTTGTAAGACCACGTGTTGCCCTTGCTTAGAGCTATGACAGAACAGGATCAGTGTTCTGACAATTGACAACAGGATCGTGTGACATTATAAATTTATGTGCGCTGTAGTCAATATTGAAAAGTGTAACTTTTCAAGTGATGATAACTACTGTACTCTCTCCCCATAATGTACTCAGCAATATTTTTACTAACAATGCTTTTGTCACTTAATGTGCCTTAAATTTAATGTTAAAACCATTAAATTAAAGAAAATGAAAAATACTTTTAAACTACATAAATAAATGTTTTTCCAAAGTATGTTTATATATGTTTTTTATGTCCTTTTCTAAAGTGACTGCGGTTTTAAACACAAATACAAATATCTCTTTAATGAAAACAAACCAATGATATTTGTAGCTTAGGACTCTTTTCATGTTCAGAATCACAGAAACCAACTCAAACTAGCTCAGAAAGGGAAGTTACTGATTCACATAGCTAAGAAGTCTAAGTAGGACAGGATCTAGGAGTTTATTGTCATCTGTGCTTGTTGTCTGGCTGGTTGGTGTTCTCACTTTCCTAGCACCTCATTCCAACTTTACTCCTTGGCATAATAATTCACCTCTCTCCCATGTAATTGATCTTGCTCCTTGAAGCCAAGGAATTAGCACTTATGAAGGCTTTAATATTGTTAGATTTGCTAATTGAATAACATCAAGTGTGGAATATCATAGCTCATTTCTAGGGAATCATTCTGATTAGCCCTGATTGGGTCATGTGCCCTCCCTTGAATCAGTCTCTCTTCCCAGGGGAAGAAATGCTTACTGACTGGCCAATCCCAGATTATGTGACTGAAACAAGGAAGGGTACAGGGAAAGAATGGGGGCAGCAGGAATTGTGGTTGACATCCTTATTTGATTTACATAAATGGGAGAAAGGTGAGTATCAAAAAGAACAAGCACACAGCATCTGTGTAATGATTGGTATATATTTAGTTCTTCCTTCTCCTTTCCTTTCTGAATTTTGGCTCATTTTTTGTTAAAGTCAGCCTTAGTAACTTTAATAAGTGAGTTGAAATACTTATTTTAAAAGATACTTAGACTAAGAAATGAGTTTAAAGTTAAGGTTTTAAAAATTTTGCTTTTATTAAGACTTTTCTATGGAGCACCTGTGTGGCTCATTTGGTTAAGCCGCTGCCTTAGGCTCAGGTCATGATCCCGGGTTCTGGGATCTAGCCTCGCATCAGGCTCCCTGCTCAACAAGACTTTTGTGGATAATCTTGGTGCCACAAATTATATAAGTATGATTATTAAAATGTAGATACCAAAATAGTGGTTTTTATTGTGTAACCACTAAAGATTGAGATTTTTAAAAAATGTACATAATACATTGTGAATGTACTCTGACTTTTTAAATTTATTTTTTAAAGATTTTATTTATTTGACAGAGACACAGCAAGAGAGGGACACAAGCAGGGGGAGAGGGTTGGGGAGAAGTAGGCTTCTTGCTGAGCAGCGAGCCTGATGTGGGGCTTCATCCCAGGACCCTGGGATCATGACCTGAGCTGAAAGCAAACCCTTAATGACTGAGCCACCCAAGCACCTTGTACTCTGACTTTATATGTGTTTCTACATTTTGCTGATTAACTCTTTTTTAGTGATACTCATATATTTAGGACACTGAGAAACTGTTACAAAGTCCTCATATTCACATTTTAATAATGAATCCATTGAATTTTGAGAAACTAAACTTTAGCCCAGGACTTTAAGATAGCAACTTTTTCAGACATATCTTTAAAACTTTTTTGCATGAGGTCATCTGGGTGGCTCAGTTGCTTAAACAACTCTATCTCAGGTCATGATTGCAGGTTCCTGGGATTGAGCCCCATGTTGGGGCTCCCTGATCAACAGGGAGTCTGCTTCTACCTCTCCCTCTGACCCCACCCATTTCTCATGCTCTCTTGCTCGCACTCTCTCTCTCAAATAAATGGAAAAAAAAATCTTTTTAAAAAACTTCTTTGCATGAAAAACAGGTCCATATATACAGGATCAAGCAAGAGCATTCTGATCATAACATAAAAAGCCAAAATTTTGTCCCCCTGTATATGATTATCCAGTCTGGAAATGATGGTATTGTTTTAAGCTTTATTATGAACTTTTCTATAAAGCTTTTTAACTTATAAAATATTTTCATATACATTACCTCTTTGATTCTGATATCTTGAAATTTTTCTCTTTTCTATATCCAAAGAGGACAAGTATGTGCTTTTTCTTTTGTCTTTCTAGCAATTCCAAATCAAAGTAGCCTAAAATTTATTTTTAAATGAATGAAGACAAACAATAACAAGTATTGGCAAAGATACAAAGAAAATGGAGCCCTCGTGCCCTGTTGGTGGGAATGTAAAATAATACAGCTACTATGGAAAACAGTATTGCAGTTCCTCAAGAAATTAAGCATAGAATTATTATATGGTAGAGCAATTCCACTTCTGGGTATATACCCAAAAGAAATGAAAGCAGGGACTCAAGCATGTACTTGTATACCCGGTTCAAGTAGCATTATTCATAGTAGGCCAGAGGTGGAAGCAACCCAAATGCCCACCCAGAGGTGAATGGATAAACAAAATGTAGTATGTGCATACAAAGGAATATTATTCATCCTTAAAAAGGAAGGAAATTCTCATACCTATTGCTCCTGCCAAATGGTCTAATGTCACCGAATTTTAACAAAAAATTACCTTATATTGTGGCTCCCAAATGACTTAAAGTTCCCAAATGCAACATGAATTCTCTTTTTTTTTCTTTATTCAGAACCCTCTCATCCCCACTTATTCCCATCTTTTCTGTTTCTGGGGAACTCCTACTCATATCCTAATACCCTTCACAAATATCTCCACTTCTCTGGAATCTTTTTTGACCAAACCTCATAAAGCGAGTTACTTTTTTCTTTTCACATAAGCATAGTTGCTACATCTGTATTCATGTATATCACACTATATAATAGTAATTTGCTTTTCTGTCTCCCTCTGAAATATCCCCCTAAAATATCAGCTTCTTCAGGGCAGGAAGATTTTTCATTCATTTTTGTATCTCCAGCATGTAACACAGTTCCTGGCAAAATGGTGGGTATGTGATGATGATAATCATGATGGTGATGATGATGATGATACAAGATAGCATTTATTTAATATATTACTATGTGCCAAATATTATTTGATACACTTTATATATAATAATTCACTTTAATCATTATAACAATCCAGTCAATTAGTTGGATCCAGAGTGGTCACCTAGCTTCCCCAAAGCTGCGCAAATATGTAACAAGACTGGGATTGAATCCAAGCAGTCTGACTACAGAATCTGTGTTCTTAACCACTATACTCTTTAGCTGTGATGATCACATGTATTAAAAAATGGCTACACACATAAATTAAGTGTATTATTTCAGCTCCTCCTAGGCTTAAGCTGCTTTTGGCCTTAAGTATCATTTATTTTGGAGACATTATATACATTGTTTTATTTGTTTGAGCTGCCATAGATATAATTTGATGTAGTACTTAAATAGTTACCTCTGGTAATTTTTTTCCTTTTTAGCAAAGTAAACACAGAAATCACCTGTATAGCAAAGAGAAATTTATTTGGAAAATATGTCTGGTATTCATGCCCACTACTCCTAGATTTCTTGTTTCTATGGAAAGCATTGAAGACTGTGGTCTTGTGTTAGTATTTTAGGCAGATGGAATATCAGTCAAAACTTAGACATGCTGTTTCCAGCTTTAAAGTTTACTGTATTGAGTACATGTGACTCCCTCTAAGTCATAATCTCAAATTGTACAGCAAAGCGAATGGGTTTATGTTTGATCCATTGCTGGGAGGAATGCCAGCATTTCTGTTTTGTAGCTTGACAGGTATAATATTAAAAAACATAAGCCAAAAATCAGCCATAATTTTTAATAACTAATATAAATATGGTAGATTGTACATTTTTTATTTTGAGTAATAGTAATTATATTTGTGGCAAAGAAGAGTTTTATTGGTTGGTGTCCTAATTCTTTTTTTTTTTAATTACATTTTTTTAAAAATTTCTTTTCAGCGTAACGGTATTCATTGTTTTTGCACCACACCCAGTGCTCCATGCAGTCCGTGCCCTCTATAATACCCACCACCTGGTTCCCCCAACCTCCCACCCCCCGCCCCTTTAAAACCCTCAGATTGTTTTTCAGAGTCCATAGTCTCTCATGGTTCACCTCCCCTTCCTAATTCTTGAGTAAAAATCAGAGTCTGGTAGTTTTCAGTTATTAAGATAGAACAGCTATATCATTTTTCCTTTCCCTCTTAATTTCCCCAGAAGTATACTTTACTTGCTTAATGATAGTATTACCATATTGATTAGATGATTTACTAACAAACACTATAGAGCCTATCTAGTTGACTATTTTGATAACACCATTAAAATTTCATTTGATTTATTATAATCTATCCCTGCAAAGTTGGAGTTTAATCATTCTCATATCCCCTTGTTGTGCCTAGGGAACCTTTGAGACATTTTTGCCAACTCATACTTTTTATATTCATTCGATGAAGATAAAGTATAAGTGAAAATATTCAACAAACACTAAGAAACTTCTTTTACCAGGCTCTCTTCTACCCTGCAAAATTTCCATATTGTTTGTGTTTCTTAATAGCCATTCTTTTCACTCTCTTCCATTTTTAAATTCCTTTCTGCAGCTTTCCTGGAACATGAAGATTTTCTTTTCTTCCCATTTCTAGCTTTCCTTTGTCTGTACCTCCTGTACTCTTAGAGGCCACAGAGATGTAGCACTGGGCATGCCTGCCTCTCCACATCGCATTTCTATCTGTAATTGGGTCTCCCTGGAAATGAGAAGCAGAAAGTGCTGAAGTAGCATGTTTTGTAAGGACTGGCAAGAGAAAACAGTGCTGGAGAAGCCAAAGAGAAGCATGCTGTGGAGAGCAGGGGACTCTCTCGGTTAAGGACACAGACTTGGCAGATTTATTAGCAGCAATATTCTAGCAGCAATGAACCAAATTTACAGGTAGCAAACTCATTTTTCAACTGGTAAAACCTTCAAAAATTGTTCCCTTCTCTTTCAGAAGGCCAGATGTTCCAGTGCCTGATGGTGAAGGTGAAAAAATTACAGAAGAAAGTTCAGACAGTGAATCTTCTTTTAGTGACTAAGCTTAATTTTGATAACAGTTACATATACATGTGTAGGTATACATTTAAATTCTATAAGAAAGAGAACCTGACCTTGAACTTTTAGTCATAAAAACATCAAATGACCATATATCCACCACCAAACTTCCTCTATGTTTAAATAAATAAAGAAAGAATTTATAACCTGGCATTATGTCTTGTTACCAAAACACAGGGCTGTGACTAAAAAATAGAATAACTTAAATAAAGTCCTATTAGTGCTAGGAATGCTAAGATGGGCTATTTCGGGGATGCGGTGAGCATTGAAAATGAACCCAGTGTGAGTTGCCAATCAAAAATAGATTCGGTGTTGCTGTGAAATGTGTAAACCTGGTGATTCACAGACCTGTACCCCTGGGGATAAAAATATGTGTTTATAAAAAATAAAAAATTTAAAAAAAATGTAGAATAAAAATAAAATAAAATAAAAGTTGCAATTAAAAAAAATAAAATAAAAATAAAATACATTAAAATTTTAAAAATTGACTACAAAAAAGGTGAATTTGACTAAGTTATTCAACTTCTGTGACTGTTTTAACATGAAAAGTATTATGTGCGTTTGTATTGTAAGAATGGCTAAGGAAGTTTTTGACAGAGACTAATACCAGATTTAAATTTTCTGTGACAACTTGAACCTTATATGTCATAGAAAGTATGAATTTGGAATTTATTGGTCATATTTATTAGCATGTAGAGCTTTTCTTCACTTGTCCGTTAGTTCCTATACTATTAAAGTGTCAGATATTCTTAGAATATTATCAGGTAGAAATTGAATTAAAGGTAGTTTCAATGTGTTTCAGAGTGAGTAAGCATCATGTGATCAACTCTTTTATTGCCTAAACAGGAAAAAAAAAATTAAAAATGCTCTCCTCACCTCACCTCTACTACACAGTGCAGAAAATTTCTAAAGTACTTACATGAAAAGATACATATGCATTTGATTAATGGTTTAGCCCACCTGAAAGCAGACCCTAAGAAAGGGCCTTGGGTTTAAGTATGTCATTTGTGAAGTAATTACAGGATGCAGAAGTAAGAGAACAGAAAGAGCAAGAGGAAGAATACCTTTACAAAAGTGTATGATTAAAGTTGCCATTTTGGGCTCTAAGACCTGAGGAGCTTTCAAAATGCCTCCCATAAATGCCCACCTAATATAGATAGGATAATTATTAACCAGTTTCCATCCCCCATTAGTTGAAAGCTGCCTCCAGGAGCATTGACTAACCCCACACTTCAGGGCTGTACTTTTGTGTGGGAAGGTGGGCTTTCCCAACATTAAAAAAAGGACTTGGAGGGGCGCCCGGGTGGCTCAGTTGGTTAAGCGGCTTCCTTCGGCTCGGGTCATGATTCCAGGGTCCTGGGATCGAGCCCCGCATCAGGCTCTCAACAGAGAGCCTGCTTCTCTCTCTCCCCATCTCCCTGTCACTCTGCTTACTTGTGCTCTCTCTCTAGCTGTCAAATAAACAAATAAAATATTTAAAAAAAAAAAAAAAGGACTTGGAACAGAAAAGAGAAAGATGTATGGCTCACACTTGTGGTGGAATTTCACTAGCAAAAAAAGGAACAAGTCTGAGCTCAGAACTGTGAAGTGCAGTTGTGGCTGATAGCAGAAGTGGTAAGAGGATGTGATGTTGGGCCAAAGAGGTGTTGCTCAGTAGTTCTTGCCTGTGCAGAACTGCTTGAGTCCCATGTTAAATCCACTCCATCATCGAGTCTTCAAGGTGGTGCTCAGCCACATTCTATAAAAAGACTACCGAGAAAGATTAGACAAGCTATAGTTCCTGTTATTACTGAACCCAAGGCCAAAATATATTCATTATCTCCCTCCTCCACCCCCCATTTGAGGTTTTCTTTGCTCTCTGCCAGAAATTCAACTGGTATAGTTGGGTTGACTGCTAGAGTGAACCAGATCTTCATCCCTTCAGGGATCTAGGGTCTTGATTACTTTGCCCTTTTTAAGTCTATGATTATCATAGTTGTTTGTTTGCTGTTCTCACCAGCCTTGGAAGCACCAAGACATGCCCCCAGTGAATCACCCGAGTTCCAGCATAGCCTCACTGTTTCATTTTGTAGTCACATTCCTAGCTTTTCTTGTTAACCAACATATTAATTCCCCTTTCTTGCCTGTTGTCCCATAGACATGAGCAGCCCAACAGGACCAGGTGGCAGCTGTAGCTTCAGTTTTGTGGAATCCTTACAGTGCCTCCTGGTGGAAGTGTGCCAGCTGCTTCTCTTTACCCTGTCAGGATACAGGACCTCCAATCCAACAAAGCTTAAGGTAGTAGGAATGGGAAACACATTTTACAAGTAGCTCACTGGGAATGGTGGTAAGAAAAGCCAATCCTATTTCTATCCTCTTGGTTCCTGCACCTTGCCTTTGGGGACATGGCATCATATACTGTTCATTGGTATACTGCATGTATCATGTCCTGGAAAATAGTACCTTAATCCTACAGGATGTTATACCTGAGCTGATGCCTAATCTGGCCATAGTTATCCTAGATTAACTGCTTCTGGATAATACTCTATGTGTAGGTTCATTGATCTAATCGTTCATGTTCATTTGCTATAAAATAGATCCTTGGTCTAATGCAACGTAATGCAGGATACTGTGTTGGTAATAGGCATTCTAGATTCTAAGATTGCTATCTTAGATATGATGGCAGAGGTACTGCTGGAAAGAAGGGCAAGCCTATATTAAGAGTACAAATTGATTACTATGGACTGAATTACTTCCTCCTCTGGGGTGGAAGGAAATTAATGCACACAACTTGTTACCAAGTAGCTAGTTGATTTCAGAAAAGGGATAGTACCAAATGATTGGTCTTTGCTTGTGACAGATCACTTTTCAATAGTAGTAGTAACTAGATCATCCTAAATGAGAAAAAACCCGAGCTGTTGGGCCCATCCCATGCCTAGCCTCCAATTCTGTCACCATGAATACTCTATTCATAGGTTTGTTGTGCAAGCCTGGAGTGGTTACGGAAAAGATGGACTGAAATCTATTGGAATCATCCTGTGTGCCTGATCTCTACTTTCTCATGTGAAAGTTCTCTTACTGACATTCCATGATGCAAAAATCTGCACATTTTTCCATAATCAAAAACAGTTTTTTATTCTTAACTGAAGCCACGTCTTTGTCAGCACAGATGACCAAGTGTACTGTTTGAAGCTCTGTCCGTCAGGAAGATTTTTCCCTCACTACTGATCTCTATCACTTCCTCTGAGAGAGACAATAGTGTAGAAGCCAGCCATTGTTGGCTCACACCCACAGAGCAAGCTGGTCCCTCCATGAACAAGGCCTACTTTTTCCTTCTCTGTCACCTGGCATGTTAATATTTTTTAAAAGTGCTTCAGTTCCTCACCTCTCCCTCTCTCCATGCCTTTTCCCATATAATTTTTTATTGCCTTCCTACTCTGGGTGGAGCATTCTGCCTCACCTTTTGACTCTGAACTTAGCCATGTGGTTTTGCTTTGGACCAATAGAATGTCCGCAAATATGATCCAAGCAGAGGCTTGAAAAATACTTGGATGCTTGGTCTTGCTTTCTCTTGTACCTCTGCCACTGACATAAGAATATGACTGGGATAGTCTGATGAAAAGTGAAAGATATGTGGAGCAGAGCTAAGTTGTTCCAGTCACCCTGCAGCCAAGCTTAAAATGTGAGCAATCCCAGCCAAGACTAGAGCATATGTCTAGCCTATTCCCAGCTGCCCTTAGATGTATGAATGATAAATGTTAATTGTTGATTCTCATAAAGATTTTTTTATTATTTTATGGCATTACTCTAGCAATAAATAACTGATACATCTGATCATAGGGAATTTCCCATGAGATCTTAGCAATAGGTTAAAGGAGATGCATTTGTGCAAGAGAGGTAAATGGTAGGGGGACTCTAGGCTACCTGTCCATGCAATTTACACATGCCCTCTGGACTAACTCAGGCTTGGTTCCAAATGCATCATTTCCATCGAACAATAGATTACTACTGTGACTATCTACTATCTGACCTTACGATTTGGTGAATCTGATAGTACTGATTGCATGATTGGCAGCTCCAGTTAATCACTTGACATCAGATTTTTAATTTCTGATGAATACCACAGGCATGCCAGGAGTTGCTTTTCAAATAATGAGAAGGCATGACTTTGCTCTGAACTTAAGATCTGTGCTATTAAAACTTGCCAGAGGTGCTACACAGTGTCCTACCTCAGGTATCTGTAGTATCAATGGATAATCTGTCATGTAATCAGCTGAGCAGCAGGGCAGCTTATGTCACAGCCTGAACCTGGAGCACAGCCCTCTCTGCTCTGGACTCTATTTGAAACTAGCAGCCTTCCAAGTCTCCCCACAGATGGGTGAGAGCAGTATTCGACTTTCAAAAGCCAAAGCCACCAACATGCTATACCTCTTTATTAATTAATGGTAGAGGGTGCAAGTTCAGTAACTTGTCCTTTTTTTTTTTTTTGGTCTATGTTCAGTTAGTCAACATATAGTACATCATTAGTTTTTAATGTAGTGTTCAGTGATTCATTAGTTGTGTATAACACCCAGTGCTCATCACAGCCCATGCCCTCCTTAATACCTATCATCCAGTTACCCCCGTCCCCACTCCCTCCTCCCTTCTTTAACCCTCAGTTTCCTGGAGTCTAGAGTCTCTCATGGTTTGTCTCCCTCTCTGATTTCTTCCAATTCAGTTTTCCTTCCCTTCCCTTATGGTCCTCTGCGCTATTCCTTATGTTCCACCTATGAGTGAAACCATATGATAATTGGTCTTTCTCTGCTTGACTTACTTCTCTTAGCATAGTACCCTCCAGTCCCATCCATGTCAGTGCAAATGGTAGGTATCCATCCTTTCTGATGGCTGAGTAATTTGTCCTTTACCCTGGAGGGGATATCCCAGCATCCTTTGGACCATTGGACCCCTAAAATCTGCAAGGATCTGAATCTTCTATCTTCTAGCCTGTGTCTTGTATCTTCTATCTTATAGGGCACCAAGGGTCCTTTCCATTTCCTCTTCACTAAATCTTTAGCCTAATTTACCAATACAAGTTACCAGCATGAGGTTTTGTGGAATATCAGATGAACAAAATTCCTGCAGACTACCTAGTGAGAGAGTAGGAGAATTTACATAACCCTATGGCAGTAGGTGAGAATACATTGATATCCTTCCTACGTATATATAAACACTTTCAATGTTCTTAATGATTGAAAAAAAGTTTTCCAGGTTAACAGTCATATACCATGCCAGAGGCTGTGTTCATAAGTTCCAGGAGAGGTATCATATGTGGCATAGGAGTCATGATCAGCATGATCACTTGGTTAAGTTTATGATAGTCCTTTGTCTTCTACTGTGGTCCTTGTGATTCAGCAGGGTGATACATGTGAATGCATAAGGCATCATCCTTGCATCCTTTAAGTGTTTGAAGATGGTACTAATCTCTGCTCTTCCACTCAGAATGCAATATTTTTTCTGGTTTACTATCTTGGCTGGGTGGCTGGTATAGTTTTAGGGATTTCTACTTGATCCTCCCTACCATAATGGATTTTATTTCATAGGTCAGGGAATTGATATGAAGCTGTTAAGAATATCCCAAGTATGTACTCAGAAACCAGGGAAATAGCCACAGGGACCTACCTCATCCAACTGAAAGTACTATAAGATGGACTGGAGCCCAGACTTTATTTGTTACCTGGTGTCCATAACGTCACTCTAACTGAGGGAAGATGGTGACAGATACTTGATATCAAGTCAATTTGGTCCTCTATCCAACATTTAAAAGATTTAAGTATTCCCCTTTATCCATTGTACAGTTACTTTGACAAATAACTTGTGGTTCTTTAGAGAAAGAGTAAGGAAATTTCTTTTTATATGTACTTGTAGTGGAAAAGTCAGCATTTTTCTTTTTTTTTTTTTTTTATTTTATTTACTTACTTATGAGAGAGACTGGGGAGGGGGCAGGCAGCAAGGAGCAGAGGGAGACGGAGAAGCAAAGACTCTACACAGAGTACAGAGCCTGACATGGGGCTTGATCCCACAACCCCAAGATTGTGACCTGAGCCGAAATAAGAGTCAGCTACCCAACCAATTGCCCACGTGCCCCAAGGTGGCATTTTTAAAGGGCTTTGGCCTCCTTTTCGATGGATGGACATAATGAGATAATAATTAAAGGAAAACACTTCTCCTTTGTAGCAGCTGACATCAGCCTTCTCACCCGTCCATGCTTTTTTTGGGATTTTACAATTAAAGCTACACTCTAGTCTACTACCTTCTACCTTGAGCATGAGGTACACCATGGTATATTAGTCACCAACACAGATCCCTGCTTACCAGGGAATCTAGATTGCCGCTTCGGCCTGTTGCTACTTTGCCACTGATGGTTGAATATCACCACCTGCTTCCTGCCATTATGGAATCCTACCATCTCAGTTAATACTAAAGTGTCCAATTCTGTGGCATCATATCCCCTCCTGTGAATTCTGGTCTACAGAATGTAGCTACCCTGACTTTTCTCAGAGATGTTGGTGCCAGCTTCATTAGTGATATTCTTTATTTCCTTAGTAAAGAGAATTCTCTAGCTCCTTCTGGGAAAGTAGTGGGTTGTCTCTCTCAACACAAGAAATAAATCCATTCTAACATTCCCACCCCTCAGCCACTGAGCTGTTCCTCAGTACTTTACGGGCAATTTCAGCATCTCCATTTCACTTACTGTAGACCATCCTGACCAAATTTCATGAAGTTATCCCAACAGCCTATTAGCACCAGCTCCATTGCCAGGGTGTTGCTCTGGAGTCATGAGAGAGTGCTCTCATGTCAATAAACTCTCCTCTATCCAGCCTTATATTCTGCTCACTCCGGTGCGACACGTTCAGGATCTCTTCCCACACATGTTCTCCAGATTTCTTCCAGTGCTTGTTAGCCAGTTCCTAAAATTCTTTCAGTAAATAGGCTCTTTCTTCCCAGATCAAGGACTGTGTTTTCTCTCTCAGCTGAAACTTGACATTATTCTCAAGGCAATGGGGAAGTTAATTAAATCCCGAGGTGGTAGGGGGTTATTGTACATGGAAGGCATCCATTTCAAGTGAACACTGAATGGCCTCCAGGTAAGGCAAGGCTGCTCTCCTCAAGTAAAGGAGAAAAGACTGCTTTGGCTGGCATGATGTTCAAGCTGCTCAAGCACATCCACCCAGATTTTTTCATCTCAAGTCCGTCCCTCTCCTTCAGTATCAGGACTGTGACTTTAACAAAGCAGACTTGAAGAGGCTGCACATATCATTCTCCTTTGCAGGTCTGCCATCCTTAAACTCTGGGCCTGAGTTTCACCACAGCTCTCCTACAGCTAAGGAGATAAAAGGTCTCTTTAAAGACTGCAGAAGTGGCCTTTTGGCTTTCAGTGTGCCTTAGAAGACAGTTGGTAGATTTGAGTCTTTTACTTCTTTTTTTCTAGGTTCCCCAGACAATTAACAAATACTAGTCAATTCCACAATTCTTTGCCCCCAAACCATTCTAGTGACAGAGCTAGTGGATAACTCATGGCTTCTTGTCCCATTCCATCATAGGTGAGATTCTTATGAGTTGTAATGTACACCAGAGATTTCCATCATCCTGTTTATTCTTACAATAGGAGAGGGGACCAAGTTCTGGAAACCTATCCTAAGGATCTCCTTTCCACTATCATACCAAAGTCCTATGTTGTATTCCTCCTAAAAACAGATCTCAAGACACACACTCAGGCACAAGAAGTTTATTTGTGAATTAATCCCAGGAGGCAGGAATGAGAGATCAGGAAAAATGACACAGGGAAGAAAATATGATACAAGGATATATTACAAAGATTTCTACTGTGAGTGCTTGGGAATTGATTCCAAGACTACCATCTCCTTAGAAATGAACAGGTGCATAAAAAATTAGTTCAGATCTTCTATATCTTTGATGAATTTTTTTTTTTTTTCTGAGAAGGATGTTTTAGGAAATCTATTCTCAAACACTTTCTACAATCAACATGTATTCTTTTATATTAAACAAAATAGTTTTTATCTTATAAAACAAATAAAAAATAAAGTACAAACAAAACAAAAATGAACAGGTTTTTCCCAGAATTGTCCACCAGAAGGACTGACTAGAGGCCAGATCATCTGTCCACTAACCCTGGACCCATTGATTGAGGGCTTTACTCCTCTACATTTCTGGGATATAATTGCCTATGTACCTTGGTGGCTCCATGGCCCTGGAAAGGACACTTTGTCAGAAAGTGGAGAAATGGGACATTCATTGGAGGTGAGTTGCTATCACCAAAAGGTGAGTCTGAGATTGAATATGGAAATCCACTACAGCTGTGGCTAACATCCTAGGTGGGACGGGGAGGGGGGTGCATTGTAGGGCACTACCAGAAGCTTCCACTACAGACAGAGCTGCTTCAAAGGAACATGTTGACCTGAACTTACCTTTATTTAAAATCTATAATTTTTGTCTTGGATATAAAGAAAATTGGATGGTAAGCCACACAAGATTTCCAGAAATTTTCATTACAAATTTTAGTTTTTTTTAAATCTTCCAAGAATGAGCAAAGGATAAACAATGACTAAATCTGTATTTTTATAGTCTGTTGTAATTACAATACAATTTTTAAATGTTTCCTTTTACACATACCCTGTAGAGTTTTTCTGTGAAGGTTTTATATCTGAACCAGAGCATGGCTCCTGTTAGAGAATAAATTATGTCCGTGTGCTCTTAAAGAGTGCCCAGACAACATAACATTCAGTGAAACTGTTTTGTTCTGATCAAGTTCTTCACAAAAACAAGCTTAATTTCCAGGATCCATGAAAAACTTAAATTCTCACAATTTTGTACAGGACTATGTTAATTTGTAACATTGTTACTTTGTAACATTGCTCTTGCAATGGTGCCAAAGTATCTTTTCAAAAACTTTTGCTTTTACCTTTCTCCTTAGGAAGATGAATAACAAAAGCACTGACACTAAAGTGAGTGCCACTCTGATTTGGATTCTCAATAGAAATCTTAAACAAGAGACACTTATCTTCCTTTGGAACATGAGGTGTAAAGATTTTGTGACTCCATTTTCTCTCTTCCCAAGATAGTATTACTTTAGATTGGCAGCTTACAAGTAAATAAACTTGAGAAAAAATCATTTTATAATATCTACAAATCATTTATTAGTCATCAGTGTATACTTATGTTCAAATTGATATGAGTAGATTAAAATACTTAAGAATTAAGCACTTCGTAGTTAACTTTACAAATTTTTTTTTAGTAAATTCTAAGTATTGGAATAATATTTTTAAATCTAGAAGAAACCTTAGCAAATGTCTAGTCTAATTGCCTCATTTTTACAAATGAATGAACTGAAATGCAGAGGGGTTGAAGGATTCTCCCAGGAAATATAAGAAAGAAAAGAAGTTTAGTTATATAAATAAAAATACTGTATCAGTAATATCCTTATCTTAAATATTAATGCTTTTGGTTATCTGTATAAAAGCAAAATACTTAAATTTTTAGTAATCTTATTAAAAGTTTACATTGTAATCTGCAAAGTGGAGTTGTGAAATTTTTTTATATTTAAGTATATTCTAACATCAATCTCCATTTTTTCACTTGTATTATAATATGTGGCCATGTGGCAATCAAGTAGAATTACTTCTACATTTTCATGGGGATATCTTAACCATCCTGGTTTATGCTTTGCTTTACTGTAATTCTAGTTTTCCAAGTCAAACCTTAGAAAATTCTAAGAAGCTGGCAGTATAGTTTTTAAATGGCCAGTATAAACACAGAATACATAGATAGCAAAGTCAAAAAGCCTCAAGGATAAAAAACTTATGACATAATTCCATAAAAGAAACAAACCATCAAAAATCACTCCTAAAAAAATAATCTGAACAGCCTTACATCTACTAAAGAAGTTGAATATACAGCTAAAAACATTCCCATAAAGAAAACTGGACACCCACGTGACTTCATTGGTGAATCCTACCTAATATTTAAGGAAGAAATAATACCAAAATCCTACCATGCATAAGGAAGAAATAATGTCAATTATACACAAACTATTCCAGAAAATTAACAAGGGGGAACTACTTTCTGAGTCATTCTATCAGACCAATATTAATCTGAGGCCAAAATCAAACAGACACTATAATAAAACTATAGACTGATATTCATTACAAAAACAGAGATAGATGTTCTTAACATTTTCTTAGCAAATTTAATTTAATACTATAGAAGATACACAGATGAATACACACATATTCACTAGAAATATGACAAGCTGATCATGTATCATTAGGGAAATAAAATTAAAACAATGAGATTATGCCATTTACCTAGTAGAATGACTAAAATCCAAAATACTAGATGCTGGAAAGCCTGCAAAGCAACACTAAAACTCCTCTATAAAGCTTATGGAAATGAAAATTGTTGGACCACTTCGAAAAACAGTTTGGCAATTTCTTAAAGCTAAATATCATTTTACCATATACTACCCACACACCTAGGTATTTATCCATTTGGGTTGGAAACTTATATCCACACAAAAACCTATCCATGAATGTTAGTATTATTCATAATTCTCTAAACTAGAAACAACCAAGATGTCTTTCAGTATGTGAATGAATAAATAATTTCTAATATATCCTTACAATGGAATATTACTCAGTAATGAGAGGAAATGTGTTATCAAGTCATGAAAAGATTCAGAGGAACTTGAAAGTATATTGGTAAATGAAAAGTCTGCATATTGTATGATTCCAAATACATGACATTTTAGAAAAGCCAAAGCTACACAGAGAGTAAAAAAAAAAAAAATTAAAAAAAGCACAGGGTATTCTAAAGGTAATTAAACTATTCTATATGAAAGTGTAATATGATGGATACTTACCATTATTCATTTGTCAAAACCCATAGAACTGTACAACACAGAGTGAACCTTAATGTGAACTATGGACTAGTTAATAATAATGTATCAGTATTAGTTCCTTAATTGTAAAAAAAAAAAAAAGTTCATTAATTATAACAAATGCATCACACTAATGCGATTTGTTAATAATGGGGGAAACTGGAATGAGGGGAGTGGAATATATATATCAAACTTCTGTACTATTTGCTCAATTATTCTGTAAATGTAAGCTATCCTAAAAACACTTCTTATTTTTCTTCCTTAGAGATGAGAATGAAATAATGGTTTTTTGAAGTTTTTTTTTTAAATTCCAGTTAACGAACATATAGTTCAGTATAATATACTGTTATATTAGTTTCAGGTGTACAATATAGTAATTCAGTACTTCTGTAAAACACCCGGTGCTCATCACAAAAAGTGGACTCCTTAATCCCTATCACCTATTTAACCCATCTCCCACCCACCTCCATTTTGGGAACCCATCAGTTTGTTCTTTGTAATTAAAAGTCTTGTTTCTTGGTTTGCCTCACTCTCTTTTTTCCCCTTTGCCCATTTGTTTTGTTTCTTAAATTCCACACACAAGTGAAATCCTGTAGTATTTGTCTTTCTCCAACTGACTTATTTTGCACAGCATACTACTCTCTTAACTCTATCAATGTCATTGCAAATAGCAGATTTTATTCATGTTTATGGCTGAGCAGTAATCCATTATGTGTGTATGTATATACAGACACATATATTTATACACAATACATATATACATACATATACTACACACACACACACACACACACACATCTTCTTTCTCCATTCATCATGGATTGGAAGAACAAATATATTAAAATGCCTATAGTACCCAAAGCAATCTACACATTTAATGCAATCCCTATGAAAATTCCAACAGCATTTTTCACAGAGCTAGGAAAAAAGGTCTTAAAATTTGTGTGGAACAACAAAGGATCTGAAATGGCCAAAGCAACCTTGAAAAAGAAAAGCAAAGCTGAAACAAACAATTTTGGACTTCATATTACAGAGCTGTAGTGATCAAGACAGTATGATACTGGAACAAAAATATTTGACACATAGATTAATAGAACAAAATAGAAAACTCAGAAATGAGCCCACAACCATATGGTTAATTAATCTTCAACAAAACAGGAAAGAATATCCAGTGAGAAAGACAGTCTCTTCAGCAAATGATACTGGGAAAACTAGACCACTGTCTTACAGCATACCCAAAAGTAAATTCAAAATGGATTAAGAGCATAAATATGAGAGCTGAAACCATAAAAATCCTAAAGGAAAACACAGTAACTTCTTTGACATCAGCAGTAGCAGCTTCTTACTAGATATGACTCCTGCAGCAAAGGAAATAAAAGCAAAAAAACTACTGAGACTTCATCAAAATAAAAGGCTTCTACACCACAGAAGAAAAAATCTACAAAACTGAAAGGAAACCTATTAAATGGGAGAGGATATTTGCAAATGATACATCCAATGAAGGGTTAGAATCCAAAATACATAAAGAACTTAGAAAATCAACACCCAAAAATGAATAATCAGTTGAAAAATAGAAGACATGAATAGAATTTTCCAAAGAAGACATATAGATGGTCAACAAACACATGAAAAGATTCTCAGCATCACTCACCATCAAAGAAATGCAAATCAGAACTACAATGAGATATCACCTCATATGTATCAGAATGGCTAAAATCAACAACACAAGAAAATAAGTGTTAATGAGGTTGTGGAGAAAGGGGAACCCTCTTGCACTGTTGGTGGGAATGCAAACTGGTGCAGCCAGTATGAAAAACAGTATGTAGTTTCCTCAAATTGTTAAAAATTCTATTCAATCTAGTTACACTGTTAGGAACCTCAACCTCACTAGTAGAGTACACCTATTCCTTAAAGTTGGGTAATTGTATTTTGAATCCTGGGAATGTTGAAATTAATAAGGAGGTAATAAAGAAAATCAAATTCATAGTAAAAAAAAAAAATAGAACTACCCCACGATCCAGCAATTGCACTACTAGGTATTTACCCAAAGAATACAAAAATAGTAATTTGAAGGGCTGTATACATCCTGAAATTTATAACAGCATTATCTACAATAGCCAAATTATGGAAACATCCCTAGAACATCCATTTTTAAATAATTCATATCCAGGTGGAGTTTATCCCAGGAATCCAAGGTTAGATTAACTCAAAAATCAATCTAAGTTACCATATTAACTAAAAGAAAAAACGTGAACATCTCAGTAGGCACAGAAAATGCATTTGACAAAAAACAATATCCATTCTCAATGAACTAAAAATAGAAATGAACTTCCTCTATCTCATTAAAAACAAAAGCCTAAAAACCTACAGCTAAAATCATAACTAATGGTAAAAATCTGAATACTTTTCTCCTACCAAACAATGTCCACTATTATCAGTTCTATTCAACATCTTACTGGAGATTATAGCCAATAAAATAAGGCAAGAAAAGAAATAAAAGTCATACAGATTATAAGGAAAAACTATCTTTACCTGAAGACAGCATTATTAACTATATAAAAATCAATTGGAATCTATTAAAAAAGCTAGAGCTAACGAGTTTACAAGGTTGAAGGATACAAAATCAATATATAATAATCAGTTGTATTTTATATACTAACAATGAACAGTTAAAATTGCCATTTACATAGCATCAAAAACTATGAAATTCTTGGGGATAAATCTAACAAAAACCAAGTCTAACAAAACCAAAAACTATAGAACAGTGCTGAGAGAAACTAAGGAAGGCCTAGATAAATGGAGTATGATTTACTGTATCTATGTGTTGGAAGACTCTATCTTATTAAAAATCTTATTTAAAAATTACCAAATTGGGCTATAGATTAAATGCAATCCAATAAAGATCCCCGAAGACTTTTTTAAAATAGAAATTAACCAAATGATTTTAAAATTCACATGGAAATGCAAAGAACCTAGAATACCTGAACAGTAAAAGAACTAAGTTGGAAGACTAAGACCACTTGATTTCAAGAGTTATTATAACCCACAGTAATTGAGAAAGTCTGGTATTGGTGTAAAGACAGAAAGTATATCAATGGAACAGAACAGAGTCCAGAATTAGACCAACACATATATGGTACTAATTTCTAAAGAAGATGCAAAGGCAATTTAGTGACGAAAGGGCAGAATGGAACAATTGGATATCCATATTTTTTAAAAGATTTTATTTATTTATTTGACAGGGACACCGCAAGAGAAGAAACACAAGCAGGGTAAGTGGGAAAGGGAGAAGCAGGCCCCCTGCAGGGGGCCTGATGCAGGGCTCGAGACCAGGACCCTGAGATCATGACATGAGCCGAAGGCAGATGCTTAATGACTGAGCCACCCAGGCACCCCTGGATATCCATATTTTTTAAAGGTTTTATTTATTTGATAGAGAGATCACAAGTAGGCAGAGAGACAGGCAAAGAGAGGGAGAAGTGGGCTCTCCGCTCAGCGGGTCTGGGAGCAGGGAGCCTGATGCGGGGCTCAATCCCAGGACCCTGAGATCATGACCTGAACTGAAGGCAGAGGCTTAACTCACTGAGCCACCCAGGTGCCCCTGGATATCCATATTTTTTTAAAAAGATTTTTATTTATTTATTTGACTGATAGAGATCACAAGTAGGAAGATAGGCAGGCAGAGAGAGAGGAGGAAGCAAGCTCCCCGGTGAGCAGAGAGCCTGACATGGGGCTCGATCCCAGGACCTTGGGATCATGACCTGAGCTGAAGGCAGAGGCTTCAACCCACTGAGCCACCTAAGGGCCCCTGGATATCCATATTTTTTTAAGAACTTTAATCCATTCAAAACCTTATACAAAAATAAAATGAAATAATATGGTAATTTTCTTTCTCTGGTTGACTTATTTCACTTAGCATAATACCCTCTAGTTCTACCCATGTGATTGCAAATGTAAGATTTCATTTTTTAATGGCTAAGTAATATTCCACTGTGTATATATACCACATCTTCTTTATCCATTATTATGTTGAAGGACATATGGGCTCTTTCCATATTTTGGCTGTTGTGGACTTTGCTGCTATAAACATTGGGATGCAGGTAACCCTTCAAATCACTACATTTGTATCCTTTGGGTAAATATCTAGTAGTGTAATTGCTGGGTCATAGGGTAGCTCTAGGTGGAGTTAAGAAACAGGACAAAGGATCACAAGGGAAGAGAGGAAAGGAAAAAATCAGATGAAATCAGAGAGGGAGACAAACCATAAAAGACTTGTAACCATAGGAAACAAACAGGGTTACTGGAGGAAAGATGGATGAAGGGATGGGGTAATTGTGTGATGGGCATTAGGGAGGGCACTTGATGAAATGAGCAGTGGGTATTATATGCAACTGAAGAATTACTGAACTCTTCTTCCAAAACTACTAAAAAAAAAAAAAAAAGTAAGAAAGAAAGAGACTTTAAATGTAAAGCCCAACAGGGCAATGACAGAGTGGGTCTTTGTCCAGTCTCTGGAGCTAGAGCTGTGGTGAACTCTTCCACTTCCTGCTGCAAATAATAAAGGCTCTTCATACTAGGAAGAGCAAACAAGCTCCATGACTATAAACTCTCTAGAAAAAGAAAAATAACATAGGAGAAAATCTTTATGACTTCAGGCAAAGAGTTCTTAGATGAAGTACCAAAAGCATGATTCATAGAAACCAAACTAATAAATTGGAACAGCAAAATTAAAAACTTCTCTTTGAAAGATATCCTTAAGAGAATTAAAAAATCACACTATAAACTGGGAGAAAACGTATACAAATTGTACATCTGATAAAAGACTTGTTTCTACACTTCACAAAAAAAAAAAAGACTTGTTTCTAAAATATATAAAGAACTCCCAAAATTCATTAGTAAAAAATCCAACTAAAAAGATGGACAAAAGATTTGATATATACTTGACTGAGAAAGGTAACAGATAACAAACATATGAAAAGATGCACATAAATTGTTGGGGGGATGCAAACTGGTAAAGCCATTCTGGAAAACAATGTGGAGGCTCCTCAAAATGTTAGAAATACAACTACCTTATGATACAGCAATTGCTCTAGTGGATATTTATCCAAAGGATACAAAAAATAGTGATTCAAAGGGACATATGCACACCAATTATTTATAGCAGCAATGTCCACAATAGCCAACCTACGGAAAAAGCTCAGATGTCCATTGACAGATGAATGTATAAAGAAGTGGTGGAGTGACTGGTTGGTTCAGTCTATTAAGCACCTGCCTTCAGCTCAGGTTATGATCTTGGGGTCCTGGAATTGAACCCTGCATCAGTTCCCTGCTCAGTGGGAGCCAGTTTCTCCCTCTACCCCTCTCCCTGACTGTGTTTCCTGCTCTCTCTCAAAGAAACAAATAAAATAAGGAACATTCCATTTTATATATATATATATATATATATATACACACACAATGAAATATTAGCCATCAAAAAGAACGAAATCTTGGCACTTGCAACAACATGGATGGAACTAGAGTGTATTATGCTAAGTGAAACAAGTCAGTCAAAAGGACACACACCATATGATTTCACTCATATGTGGAATTTAAGAAACAAACTAGTGAAATAGGGGGAGGGAAGGAGAAATTTAAAAAGGTTAAAAACAGGAAGACAAACCTTGAGAGACTCTGAACTATAGGAAACAAACTGTGGGTTGCTGAAGGGGAGGTGGGTGAGGGAATAGGGTAATGGGTGGTGGGCATTAAGGAAGGCACTTGATGTAATGACTGCTGGATATTATATGCAACTGATGAATCACTAAATTCTACCCCAAAATTAATAATGTACTATATGTTAGCTAACAATTAAAAAAAATAAAATACAAATCTATTAACAACAAAGATGCACAACATTAGTCTTTAGGAAAATGAAAATTAAACCCACCGCAAAACACTGTTTTATTATATCTCACACTACCTATTAGAATGGCTGAAAAAAATTTATTTTTTAAAATTTTTTAAAAAGATTTTATTTATTGATTTGACAGAGAGAGAGAGATCACAAGTAGGCAGAGAGCGAGGGGAAAGCAGGCTCCCTGCTGAGCAGAGAGCCTGATGCGGGACTCGATCCCAGGACCCTGAGATCATGACCTGAGCCAAAGGCAGAGGCTTAACCCATTGAACCACCCAGGTGCCCAAGAATGGCTGAAATACTTTTAAATTTATTGAGGTAAAATTGGTATGCCATATTATATTAGTTTCAGGTGTACAAGTAGTGTTAATATTTGTTAACATTGTAAAATTGTCACTATAATAAAGTCTATTTATCACCTATCACCTTAGAAAGTTAATATGGTATTACTGACTATATTCCATATGCTGTACATTATGTCCCCAGGATGTATTTATTTTATAATTGAAAGTTTGCAATTTTTAATACCCTTCACCCACTTTGCCCCCTCTACACTCTGCCAACCACCAATCTGTTCTGTATCAATGATTCTGGGTTTGGGTTTTTTTTATTGTCTTAAATTCCACAGATGAGGGAATTCATGGAGCATTTGTCTTTGTCTGACTAATCCATTTAACATAATCCCCTAAAGGTCCATCCATGTTGCTGCAGATGCAAAGATTCCATTTTTTTAACATTTTTTTAAAAAGATCTCATTTATTTATTAGCGAGAGAGTGAGCATTGTCAGGGGGAGGGGCAGAGGGAGAAGCAGACTTCCCCCTGAGCAGGTAGTCCAATGCAGGGCTCCATCCCAGGACCTCGGGATCATGACCTGAGCCGAAGGCAGGTGCTTAACTGACTGAGCCTCCCAGGTGCCCCAAGATTTCATTTTTTTATGGCTGAATAATATACCACAACCTTTTTATCTACTCATCTGTCACTGGACAGAGGTTGCTTCGATATCTTGATTATTGTAAATGCTACAGTGAATATAGGGGTACATATATCTTTTTGAATTACTGTTTTCATTCTCTTTGGATAGATACCCAGTAGTGGAATTGCTGGATCATATGTAGTTCTATTTTTTAATTTTTTAAGGAACCTCCATACTGTTTTCCATAGTGGCTGTACCAATTCATATTCCCAGCAGTGAATTAGGAAACACTTTTTACTCTTCTCTCTACATCCTAGCCAACGTTTGTTATTTCTTGTCTTCTTGATAAAAGCTATGCTGACAGGTATAAGATGATATCTTGTTGTATTTTTCATTTGCATTTACCTAATGCTTAGTGATATTGAGTACCTTTTCACATGCCTGTTAGCCATCTGTATGTCTTCTTTGGAAAAATACCTATTCAGATCCTCTGCTCATTTTTTAATCAGGTGTTTTTTGATTTTGGGTTTTTTTTTGTTTTGTTTTGTTTTGTTTTTGTTTGTTTGTTTGTTTGTTTTGATTTTGCTATTGTGTTACTAATTCTTTATATATTTTGTATATTAACCCCTTATTGGATATATGATTTGAAATATTTTCTGCCACTCAGTACATTGTCTTTTCACTGTGTTGATGTTTTCCTTTGCTGCGCAGAACTTTTTAGTTTGATGCAGTCCCACTTGTTTATTTTTGCTTTTGTTTGATTGCCTTTGGAGTCAGATCCAAGAAATATCACTAAGACCAATATCAAGGAATTTACTGCCTAATGTTCTCTTCTAGGTATTTCATGGTTTGGGGTCTTACATTCAAATTTTTAATCCATTCTAAGTTAATTTTTGTGTATGGTGTAATATAGCAGTCCAGTTTCATTCTTTGGCATGTAGCTGTCCAGTTTTCCCAGAACCATTTACTGCAGAGTCTATCCTTTTCCCATTGTGTATCCTTGAATCCTTTGTCATAACCTAATTGACTATATATGCAGGGGTTTATTTCTGTGCTCTCTATTCTGTTCCATTAATCTATGTGTCTGTTTTTATGCAAATACTATACTATTTTTATTAGTATGGCTTTGTAGTATAGTTTGAAATCAGGCAGTATGATACCCCCAGCTTTGTTCTTTCTCAATATTGTTTTGGCTATTAGAGATCCTTTGTTGTTTCATATAAATTTTAGAATTACTTGTTCCATTGCTATACAAAATTTTCGCTAGAATTTTCATAGGGATTGTATTGAATCTATAGATAGCTTTAGGTCAGATATTTAACAATATTAATTCTTCCATGAGTGCAGAATATCTTTTCAGTTTCTTGGTTGATAATTGTATGCTCATGATTCATGTCTTTGGTATCAATTGTAACTTCCATTTTTAATTTATTTGAATCCTCTTTTTTTCTTGGTGAGTCTAGCTAAAGGTTTATCAGTTTTATCTTTTCAAAGAACCAGCTCTTAGTTTGGGGGATCTTTTCTATTTTATTTTTAGTTTCTATTTCATTTTTTTTCTCACTCTCTTTTTTAAATTTCCCCCCTTTGGGCTTTGTACTTCTTTTTCTAGTTCCTTTAGGTGTAAAATTAAATGGGCATGTTTTTTCTTTCTTGAGGTAGGTCTATATTCATATGAACTTCCCTCTTAGAATTGCTTTTGCTACATCCCATAGATTTTGACATGTCACATTTATGTTTTCACTTGTGTCTAAGTATTTTTAATTTCTCCTTTGTTTTCTACCATGATCCAGTAGTTGTTCAGTAGTGTATTATTTAATTTCCATGTATTTTTAACTTTCTTCTTGTAATTGATTTCTAGTATCATACCATTGTGGTTAGAAAAAATACCTGATATTATTTCACTCTTCTTGAATTTACTGAGACTTGTTTTGTGGCCGAACATGTGATCTATCTTGGGAACTATTCCATGTGTATATGAGCGTGTATTCTGCTGTTTTGGAAGAAGTGTTCTGTATTAGTCTATCTAGTCTAATGTGTCATTTAATGACTTTCTTTAGTGCTATATTTAGATTCCTTTCTCATGTTTTTTTGTGTACTTACTGTATTTACTACAAGTTTTTTTCTTTGTGGTTACAATGAGGTTCATATATATCATCCCACATATAGTAGTCTATTTTAAGTTCATAGCAACATACATTTAAACACATTCCAAAACTACATTTTTATACACTCCCATGTTTTATATTTCTGATGTCATTTTTATGTTTTATATTATATATTCCCTTAACTAATTATTATAGTTTTCAACAAATTACTTTTGTACTTTAACTTTCTTAGTGTCTTTATAAATGATTAATCCTCCTCTTCCTATATATTTAATTTTCCAATGAGAATTTTACTTTTATGTATTTTCTTGTTATTACTTGGTTCCATCCTAATTATAATGTGTATTGGTGTGGCTTTCTTTAGATTCATTCATTTTTGAACTCTCTGGGGCTTCCTGCTCCTGGATAACTAACTTCGTTGCCTAAGTTAGATAATCTTTTAGCCATTATTTTTTCAAATAAGTTTTTTGCACTTTTATCTCTCTTTTCTTCCTTGGGACACCTATAATGCAAAAGTTATTCTGCTTGATATTGTCGGGTCCTTTAAGTTATCTTAATTTTTTAATTCTTTTTTCTTTTTGTTGCTCTGTGTTGGTAAGTTCTGTTGCTTTTCCTTTCAGCTCACTGATCTGTTATACTTCATCTAATCCGCTGTTAAATCCCTCTAGTGTATTTTTCAGTTTATTGCATTATTCAGCTCGGTGACCAATATTTGGTACTTTCTTATATTTTCTGTCTCTTTATTGAAGTTCTTGCTATGTTGACACATCCTACTTCCAAGATTGGTGAGCATCATTGCAACCATCATTTTGAATTCTTTATCAGATAGGTTACTTATTTCCATATTATTTTTTTAAATTTTATTTATTTATTTGATAAAGAGAGAAACAGAAAGGGAGAGACACACAGAGCACAAGCAGGAGGGAGCTGCAGAGGGAGAGGGAGAAGCAGACTGTCTTCTGAGCAGGGAGCCTGATGCAGGGCTCAATCCCAGAATCCTGGGTCATGACCTGAGCCAAAGGCAAACACTTAACCAACCAAGCCACCCAGGCACCACACTTATCTCCATATTACTAAGGTATTTTTTCAGCTTTGTGTTGTTGTTTCATTTGAAGCATATTTCTCTGTTTTCTAATTTTGCTTGACTCTGTGCTTATTACTATATATTAGATAAAACAGCTATCTTTCTCAGTCTTGGAGTGTCCTTGTACACATGATGATACTTCTTGTTTTTTTTTTCTTTTTTAAGATTTTATTTTTAATGGATTATATATAATCTATATATATAATGGAATATATATGTATATGTATAAATATATAAAATGTATATTAAAATTTTATATATCAGATATATAATACTTTATATTATATGTCAATATAAATATATTTATATATAAATATATATTTTAAAATATATTCATATATGTGTATATATATAATGTGTATAAATATATATAATGTAATACCTATATTCCATTTTCTTTATCCATTTATCTATCAATCAAAACTTGGACTGCTTCCATAATTTGGCTATTATAAATAATGCTGTGATAAACACAGGGGTGCATATTTCTTTGAATTAGGGTTTTCATATTATTTGGGTGAGTACCCAGTAATGGAATTACTTGATAATATGGTAATCCTATTTTTTATGTTTTGAGCAACCTTCATACTGTTTTCCACAGTGGCTGCACCAGTTTGCATTCCCAACAAGAGTGCAAGAGTGTTCCTTTTTTCCCACATCCTTCCCAACACTTGTTTCTTGTGTTTTTTATTCTAGCCATTCTGACAGGTATGACATGATATCTCATTTTGATTTGCATTTCCCTGATGATTGAGTGATGTTAAGCATCTTTTCATGTATCTGTTGGCCATCCGTACATCTTCTTTGGAGAAATGTCTATTCAAGTCTTCTGCCCATTTTTTATTAGATTATCTGCTTTTTGATGTTGAGTTATATAAGTTCTTTACATATGTTGGACACTAACCCTTTTTCAGATGTGCCATTTGCAAATATCTTCTCCCTTCAGTAGATCATCTTTAGTTTTGTTGTGTCCTTTGCTGTGCAGAAAATTTTAATATTCATATACTCCCAGTAGTTTATTTTAGCTTTGATTCCCTTGGGAGACATATCTAGAAAAATGTTGCTGCAACACTGTTAGAGAAATTACTGCCTTCTTTCTTCAAAAATTTTTATGGTTTCAGTTCTCACATAGAGGTCTTTAGTCCATTTTTAGTTTATTTTTCTATATAGTATAAGAAAATGGTCCAGTCACATTCTTTTGCATGTAGCTGTCCTATTTTACCAACACTATGTGTTAAAAAGCTTTTTCCCCATTACACATACTTGCCTCATTTGTCAAAGATTAATTGGCCACATAATCAGGGGTTTATTTCTGGACTCTCTCATCTGTTCTATTGATGTCTATGTCTACTTTTGTGCCAGTACTGTACTGTTTTTGTCATTATTACTTTGTAGTATATCTCGAAATCTGGGACTGTGAAGCCTCTAGTTTTTTTCTTCTTTTTCAAGATTGCCTTGACTATTTAGGTTCTTTTATGGTTCCCATACAAATTTCAGGATTATTTGTTCCAATTCTGTGAAATATGCTGTGCATATTTTAATAGGGATCCCTTTAAATCTTTACATTACTTTGGGTAATATGGACATTTTAATAGTATTTGTTCTCCCAATCCATGAGCATGGACTATCTTTCCTTTTGTATGCATCATCTTCAGTTTCTTTTATCAGTGTTTTATAGTTTTTAGAGTACCAGTCTTTCACTTCCTTGGTTAATTTATTCCTAGGCATTTTATTATTTTTGGTGTAATTGTAAATAAGACTGTTTTCATAATTTCTCTTTCTGCTACTTCATTATTAGTATGTAGAAAGAAACATATTTCTGTATATTGATTTTGTATCCTGTGACCTTACTGAATTCATTTATCAGTTCTAGTAATTTTTGGTGGAATTTTTAGGGTTTTCTATGTAGAGTGTCATGTCATCTGCGACTAATGAAAGTTTTACTTCTTCCTTACTAATTTGGATGCCTTATATTTCTTTTTGTTGTCTGATTCCTGTGGCTAGGAATTCCAGTATTATATTAAATAAAAGTGCTGATAGTGGATATCCTTGTCCTGTTCCTGACCTTATGGGGAAAGCTCTCAATTTCACCATTGATTATGATGTTAGCTGTGGATTTGTTATACATGGCCTTTATTACATTGAGGTATATTTCCTCTAAACCTACTTTGTTGAAGGTATTGTTGAGGTTTATCATGAATGGTTGTTGTACCTTGTCAGATCCTTTTTCTGTTTCTATTGAAATGATCATATGGGTTTTGTCCTTTTTCTTGTTGATGTGGTGTATCATGTTGATTGATTTGTGAATAGTGACCCACCCTCGCATACCAGGAATAAATTGCATTTGATCATGTGAGTAGTTTTTTTAATCTGTTGTTGGATTCTGTTTGCTAATATTTTGTTGAGAATTCTTGAATCTGTGTTCATTAGAGATATTTGTCTGTAGTTCTTTTTTGTAGTACTTTGGTATCAGAATACTGCCAACCTCCTAGAATGAATTTGGAAGCTTTCCTTTCTCCTCTATTTTTTGAAATAGTATGAGAAGAAAGGTATTAACTCTTCTTTAAATGTTTGGTAGAATTCACCTGTGAAGACACCTTCTAGTTCTTCCTGATTCAGTTTTGGGAGGTTACATGTTTCTAGGAATTTATCCATTTCACCTAGTTTGTTTAATTTGCTGGCATATGATTTTTTATAATATTCTCTTATAACCCTTTGTATTTCTATGGTGTCAGTTGTTATTTCTCCTCTTTCATTTCTGATTTTGAGTTCTCTCAAATGAGTATGGCTAAAGATTTATCAATTTTGTTGATCTTTTCAAAGATCCAGTTCCTGGTTTCTTGATCTGTTTTGTTGTTGTTGTTGTTGTTGTTTTTCCGGTTTTGTTTATTCCTACTCTAATTTTTATTATTTCCTTCCTTCAACTGGTTTTTTATTTTGTTTGTTCTTTTTCTAGTTCCTTTAGGTGTAAGGTTAGGTGGTTCATTTGAGATTTTTCTTGCTTCGTGAAGTAGGCCTTATTCCTATAAACTTCCCTCTTAGAACAGCTTTTGCTGCAACCCAATGATTTTGGATTACCGTGTTTTCATTTTTATTTATCTCCATATATCTTTTTTTATTTCCTCCTTGATATCTTAGTTGACCCATATGTTGTTTATTAGCATGTTATTTAACCTCCATGTATTCATGTTCTTTCCAGATTTTTTCTTGGGGTTGATTTCTAGTTTCATACCATTGCATTTGGAAAAGTTCATGGTATGACTTCAGTCTTTTTTAATTTGTTGAGTCTTGTTTTGTGGCCTAAAATGTGAGATATTCTGGAGAATATTCATGTGCGTGTGAAAAGAATGTATTCGGCTGTCTCAGGATAGAATGTTCAGAATATATCTGCTAGATCATTCTGGTCCAGTGTGTCATTCAAAGCTATTGTTTTCTTGTTGATTTTCTGTTTGGATGATCTATACATTGATATAAATGGGGTGGTAAAGTCCCCGACTATTATTAAATATATCTTCTGTGGGGTTGTTCTCTTTATGATTATGTAGTGTCCTTCTTTGTCTCTTATTACAGTCTTTGTTTTAAAGTCTATTTTGTCTGATGTAAGAATTATTACCCTGGCATGTTTTTCATTTCCATTTGTATGATAAATGTTTTTCTACCCCTTTACTTTCAGTCTGCATGTATGTTTGGTCTGAAATGAGTCTCTTGTGGGCAGCATATAAATCGGTCTTGCTTTTTAATATATTTCACCATCCTATGTCCTTTAATTGGAGCATTTGTTCCATTTACATTCAAAGTAATTGTTAGTAGGTATGTACTTATTGCCATTATGTTACTTGTTTTATTGTTGTTTCTGTAGTTCTTTGTTTCTTTCTCATTCCTCTCACATTGTTTGCTGGCTTTCTTTAGGAATAGACTTGGATACCTTTCTCTTTACTTTTTGCATATTTATTACCAGTTTTTGATTTGTGGTTTATATATAACATACATCAAGCAATCTTTATTAAGTTGACGGCCACTGACGTTTGAACACATTCTTAAAACACTAATGTTTTATTCCTCTCTCCCCATCCCTCACATTTTATATATATGGTTCATATTTCACATCCTTTTATTGTGTGAATCCCTTGACTTATTATTATAGATACACTAATTTTATTGCTTTTGTGCTTCCTACTTTTCTTACTCCTGCTTATGATCTTTCTTTTCCACTCAAAGAGTCTCCTTTAACATTTCTTTTAAGGCTGGTTTAGTGATCATGAGTTCCTTTAATTTTGCTTGTGTGGGAAACTCTTTAATATCTCTTATTCTGAATAATATCCCTGCTGGATAGAGTATTCTGGGCTGCAGAGTTTTGTTTTTTTTTTTTTTTTTTTTCAGAATTTTAATTATATCATGCCACTTTCTTCTGGCCTACTAAGTTTCTGCTGAAAAATCAGCTGATAATCTTTTGGGGTTTTCCTTGTGTGTAACTGTTGTCTTTTCACTTGCTCTCTTTAAAATTCTTTTCATGGGACGCCTGGGTGGCTCAGTTGGTTGGACGACTGCCTTCAGCTCAGGTCATGATCCTGGAGTCTCAGGATCGAGTCCCGCATCGGGCTCCCAGCTCCATGGGGAGTCTGCTTCTCCCTCTGACCTTCTCCTCGCTCATGCTCTCTCTCACTGTCTCTCTCTCTCAAATAAATAAATAAAATCTTAAAAAAAAAATAAATAAAATAAAATTCTTTTCATCATTACCTTTTGCCCTTTTATTTTTTTTTAAAGATTTTATTTATTTATTTGACAGACAGAGATCACAAGTAGGCAGAGAGGCAGGCAGAGAGAAAGAGGAGGAAGTGGCTCCCTGCTGAGTTGAGAGCCCGACGTGGGGCTCGATCCCAGGACCCTGGGATCATGACCCGAGCCAAAGGCAGAGGCTTTAACCCACTGAGCCACCCAGGTGCCCCCCTTTTGCCCTTTTAAATACAAACTTGGTGTTTGATTTTCTTGGGAGCTCTCTGTGCCTCACAGATTTGGATTTCTGTTTCCTTCCTCAGATACAAGAAGTTTCGAGCTACTATTTCTTCAAATAAATTTTCTCCCCTCTTTTCTCTCTCTTCTCTATCTTGGATCCCTGTAATGCAAATGTTACTATGCTTGATGGTGTCACTGAGCTCCTTAATCATTTCATTTTTTAGTGCATTTTTCTCTCTCCTGTTCAGCTTGGTTGATTTCCATTATTCTGTCCTCCAGGCCACTGATCTGTTCTTCTGCTTCCTTTAGTCTACTGTTTATTCCCTCTAGTGTATTTTTAAGTTGTTATCAGGTTTTTCATTTCTGGTTGGTTCTTTTTAATGTTTTCTCTCTCTTTGTTGAGAGTCTCACTGAGGTGCTCCACTTTTTTCTCCAGTTAAGTGAGTATCTTTATTACTATTACTTTAAAGTCTCTACCAGACATATACTTGCCTCCATTTCATTTAACTCTTTTGCCACGATTTTGTCCTGTTCTTTCATTTGGGACATATTCCTCTGTCTCCTCATTTTTTTTTTCTAACTCTCTATGTCTGTTTGTCTGTATTAGAAAAAGTGGCTGTGTCTCTTGCTCTTAAAAGTAGTGCCCTTATGAAGAAGAAGCCCCATAGTGCCCTGCAGTGCAATGACCCATGTTCACCAGAACGTGGTGCTTCAGGGGTATCTCTTATGAGTGTTATGTGCACCCTACTGTTGTGGCTTAGCCATGTTTGCCTTCAGCCCAGTCATCTGCAATGGCTCTCTTTGCCTGTTTGGTACCTGTGTTACTGGTATGCCAGTCGGGCGCCACCTTGAGCTTAAGTTGAGTCAAACCAGCCATTTACCGGAGCTGTGGCAGCACATAACTGTAGAGCCCTGTCCATGTGTTGTCTCCTGAGAAGGTTTCATTGGTGGGTGAGGCCTGCAGTCACACCAGATGTCTGCCCCCATCCCTGGAGCTGCAGTCAGACTAGTGTGTGTGGTTATCTTCCCCCTTCCATAGGTCAATAAACACTTTGGAGTGGTGTACACTGCCACATATGTGGCACCATTTTGGATGGACTCCACCAAGGGCATGTTGGTGGTAGTAGGTTCACAGGAGAATGTAGGGGCAGGGCTAACATCAAGATATATTTTACCAAACATAATGGACAATAATAAAATCCCTTTCTAGATAAAAAATAAAAAAGACCAAATTACTTCTAAATGAAATAACATTAGAATGTCAACAAATTTTTGATAGTAATAGTTTATGGTGAAAGACAATGGAATAACATATTTAAGATACCCAAAGAAAGAAAATGTGAACTAAATATTTTATACTGCCAAACTGAACTTCAAATATAGATATACAGTCAAACTGCTAGTCCTAAAACTCAACAAAACAAACAGCAACCCAATAAAAAGTGGACATAGGACTTGAATAGGTATTTCTCCAGAGAAGATACACAAATGGCCAATAGGCACATAAAAATATGCCCAACATCACTAATCTTTAAGGAAAAGAAAGCAAAACCATAGTAATATATGATTCATACCCATTAAGATGGCTGTTATAAAACCTAATAGAACAAGAGAAAATAAAAGTGTAGTGAAGAGATGGAGAAATTGGAATTCTTGTACATCCCTGTTGGGAATGTAAAATTGTACAGCTGCAGTTTGGAAACAAATAAGCATAGAATTTACCATATGAACAAACAGTTCCACTTCTGGGAATATACCCAAATGAAGCGAAAGCAGAGATTCAACAGCATTATTCACAATAGCCCAAAGGTGGAACCAACTCAAATGCCCACCCATGGATGAATGGATAAACAAAATGTAGCATATATATACAATTGAATGTTATTCAACCTTAAAAAGGAAGCAAATTAGGATACTACTACAATATGGATGAACCTTAAAGATATTATGATAAATGAAATAAGCCAGATACGAAAGGACAAATATGGTATGGTTCCACTTGTATGAGGTAACTAGAGTAGTCAAATTTAAAGAGTCAGAAAGTAGAATGGCAGTTCCCATATCCACTGGTTATGGGAAGTGGTAGGGAAGAATAAGGAGTTATTATTTAATATGTACAGAGTTTTAACTGAGGAAGATGAAAAAGTTGTAGAGATGGATAATGGTGATGATTGCACAACAGTGTGACTGTACCTAATGCCACTAAACTACACACTTTAAAAATTATTAAATATTTAATTTTGTTATACATATTTTATAATAATTTTAAAAACTTTCAAAATCATGCAAGAACACATGAACCTAACTATGAAATATTGTTCTTATGAGACCTGGGCCAGATGAGCAAATAAGGTTGCAGTAGAGTGTAACAACCAATACCATGTTCTGGATACTGCTCTAAATGCTCAGAACAAAGATTTATTTGTTTGTATAACAAATAACTACTGAGTTGTTACTATGTGCTATGTATTGTTCTAGGTATGAAGGATATTACAGTGAATGAAATAGATAAAGGTACCCACCTTTATGTAGCCTACATTCACTTTGTGGGAGAAGGACAAAGAAGATATATTGTCTACCAGATAATGTGCTTAATAAAAAAAAATTAAGCAAGTAAGAAGGATAGATAGTAGAGAGGGCAAGGAGGAATTTATAATATAATGATGAGAAAGACATAAACAGATACTTTTTAAAAGAGTATCCAGATGAAGGGGTGCCTGGATGGCTCAGTCAGTTAAGCATCTGCCTTCTGCTCAAGTCATAATTCCAGAGTCCTTGGATCAAGTCCCACATCAGGCTTCTTGCTTAGTGGAGTCTGTTTCTCCCTCCCCCACTGCACCTCCCCCATGCTCATGATCTTTCTCTTGCTTGCTTTCTCTATCTCTTTCAAATAAATAAAATCTTTTAAAAAATCCAAATGAATACTCCACAAAGAATATATGTGAAATATTTTATGGATATACTGAGAAAGGACATCTAATCTTAGATTGGAGGAGGATAATGTCAGAGAAGCTGTAAAAATGTAGCAGTGTCAGAACTGAATCTTAGAGAGGGGCCATGAACAGACATTAGTAGAAGTTGGCAAGATCCAGCAGAAAGAGCAACATGTGTAATACTAGCATGTATGAGATGCTATAGGGCATCCAGAGAACTGAGTATTTCAGTATGAGGTGAAAGATGAGGCTGGCAAGTTGAGGCATTGGGGCCCAGGGTGTAGAACTTGACTTTTACCTGAAAGTCTATGGAGCACTATCAAAATGTATTAAACATTGAAGTGACATAATTGCATTCTCCTTCAGAAAATTCACTTTTTTGCTGCCTGGATTTGATTCAAAGAAACCAAGACCAGAAGCAAGGAGGTATAACTACTGGATCCAAAATAGAAGTAACACTGAATTAAGGCACTGGCTATGGGGATAGAGAGAAAACCCTTTGAGAAATGCCTAGAAACAAATCAATAAGATTTGACAACCAGTTCGGTGTGAGGTTCAAAGGAGAGAGAAATCAAAGATGATGCCAAGGTTTAAATCTATGAATGATGACTAGGTATACCTCTTACTAAATTAAGGAGTGCAGAGAACAGGCTTAGGGTAAATAATTACATTTAGACTATTTACTTTGGAGTACTTGTGGACATCCAAGTGAAGCAATTAAATAGGTAGAGAAAGTCTGGAACTTTGGAGAAAAATCTTGGCTGAAAATGTAGATTTAAAAGTATCAGCCTAGGAGCACCTGGGTGGCTCAGTTATTAAGTTTCTGCCTTTGGCTCAGGTCATGATCTCAGGGTCCGGGGATCAAGCCCCACATGGGGCTCCCCATTCAGCAGGAAGCCTGCTTCTCCTCTCCCTATTCACTCAGCTTGTGTTCCCTCCCTCACTGTTTCTTTCTGTCAAATAAATAAAATCTTTTAAAATTAAAAAAAAAATAAAAGTATCAGTCTATAGTAGGGAGATGAAATCATGGACATGGAAGAGATCATGAAGGAAACAAGATATAGATTGGGAAGAAGGCCAAGGAAGGAACCAGAGAAAAAACATGGGACAGGCAGAGAAAGAGCAGTCCAGTACAAAGTCTACAAAGACATGGTCAGAATTATAGGATGATCCAGAAAAGAGGGTGCCACAGAAGCCAATATCAAAGAATGTTTCAAGTGAGAGGGAGGAACCATCATCAACAAATGCCAGGTAGCATTCACTATACCTTGTTACTTAATTGTTTGACTTTCCTGTCATATCTGAGCTTTGGGAGGGCATTTGTACTTCTTACCATCAAATTCCCAGCTCTGGGTACACAATATGTACTTAGCAAGTATTTTGTTGAAAAAATTAAGATCAGAACTAAAAGAATTCTTTTGATTTTGTAGCAAATAGGTAACTGTAGACCTTTAGGAGAACAATTTCAGGGATGATGAGGGTGAAGCCATATATCAATGGGTTCAGGTTATAATTGGGATGTGAGAAAAATAGAAGAATCTTTTCAGAGGTCTGGTAAGAAAAGATTAAAGAACAGCTAAGAATCAAGTAGGGTAGAACGATTGTGGGGAGGGTAGTTAGTTGTTAAACTTTTTGGTTTTTTAAAGATGGTAAATGTCTGAATAGGAAAAGAGGAGAGTTGATAGAGAAAATATGCTCTGATGAGTGAAGAGACGGAATCCAGAGGTTGGTTGGAAGAAAGACATAAACATGTAAATAGTTGAATAAAGCTAAAAAACCAAGAAAAGAAACAGCCATACAAGAACTCCCCTCAGTCATTTCATGATTAATTGTCAGACAACTGATGGTCAAAAAGGGATAGGTATTCAGAAAAGGATAAAATTACTTGGTTGAGACTGGGAATGTTTTTTGGAGGCTGTGGGATCTGATCTTAACATGTGTGTTAGGTGGAAAGGTAGAGAAGCAGCAGGAGGGCATTCTATGTGAAGGGACTACAGAGTCAGTGCTTTGTAGTAATAAGCTAAAATGAGCCCCTGGATCTTTTTCAAGCCATGCTTGAAATTTATCAAGTGTATTTCTTTAAATATTTTTTCTGTCTCCACTTGCCTCTCCTCACCTCCTGAAACTCCAAATACACATATGTTAGGCTGCTGGATATTGTCCTACATGTAGCTCACTGATGGTCTATTCATTTTTTTTCAATCTTTCTGTTTCATTTTGGTTAGTTTCCATTGCAGTCTTCAAATTCACTGATATTTTCTTTTACCTATGTCTAATCTGCCATTAATTTCAGCCTCATCTAGTTCACTTTTAAACTGTGGAAATTTGGCTTGGGTCTTTTTGGAAATCTTCCATTTCTCTCCTTGTCATTCTCATGCTTTCTTCTAACTCCTTGAACATATGGGATGTATTTATAATATATATTTTAGTGCTTTTATCTAATTCCATCATCTATGTCATTTCTGAGTCTCTTTCTATTGATTTTTTCCCTTATTTTAGATCTCATCTTCCTGTTTCTTTGCATGCCTGGTAATCTTTAATGTAATGTCAGACATTGTAAGTTTAACATTTTGGGGATACTGAATATGTTTTTAATCCTTAAATATTTTTGGACTTTGCAATAGGATGCAGTAAACTTACTTGGAAACATGTCGGCATTTCCAAAACTTTCTCTCAAGCTGTTTTGTGGGTACAGAATAGCCTCTAAGCCTAGGACTAACTTGACCCTTCCATTGAGGCAATACTCTTCTGAGGACTACTCAGTTCCTTAAATGTTAGGAAGTCTTTCTACTCTGGCTAGTGGGAACATAAACTGTTACCAGTCTTGTGTGTTCCCTGAAGTTTGCTACACTAACTTCTTTCCAGTGATTTCTTCTCCAGACTTGGAAGTTTCTTCAAATTCATGCAGCAAATATTCAGCTAAAGATTCAAGGGGATCTTCAACAGATATCTGGAGCTCTCCGTCATTGCAGCTTTCTTCTGTCTTGTATCCTCTGTCCCGTAAAGTGTACCTGCCCTAGCACTTCTGTACTCTGAACTCTGTTCAGCAAACTCAAGGAGATCAGCAAACTCTGCTGAGTCCAACCTTCTCTGTGCAGTGGCCTAGAAGCTCACCAGGCACCAGCTGAAGCATTTGTCAGGCTTATCTTAGACCCCCACTGCTCCCTCTAAGCTGCCTTTTTCAGAGATCTATGTCCTATACTACTTGTTTTACAATGTCTCAAAACAAGTTTCATAGATTTTGACAAGGTTTTTTTTGTTGTTGTTTAAGGGGGGAGTATAAATGTGGTCTTCAATATTCCATCCTGAGTATAGGTGGAAATTCATTGCCTGTCTTTAGACAGTTAAATCTAATTAGAATGTCAGCTCCTTAAAATTCAGCAAGAATAGAACCTGGCACATAGTAGACACTTAATATTTTTTTTTTAGTAAATGAGGTCGTGTTTCCTCCCAACATTGTTCTCAATGAACTTCTTTCCAAAATTTAAATTTTAACTATTTCTATAAAATACCAAGAACATTATTAACTCTCTCCTCTAAAATATTGACTGTCCTCTACTATATCCTCCTTGGTGTGGTTAACATATGTCCATATTGTTCCTAAAATGTTTAGGAAAAGGAAAAAAGGACCCTAGGAGAAGGCCTACAGGGCTGTAGTTACCTCTGGTTAACTTAATCTGCTGATAATCTCTTGAGCAGAAAATCTCATAGTTGTGTAACCATCAACTGGTGATCCAATCCTGTGACCTAAATTTTCCTTAGAGGACATGCTTCATATGCCTCATCTGCCAAAATAATTTAGCCTAGCCCTGGTCTAACTCTATAGTTTATGACCTGAAGAATAGAAAATGCCCAGAAATGGCTAGTATTGGCATGTTGATTCTGTCCATTTCAAGTGACCAGGCTAAGTGCTAAAAAAAATGTCTGGAGTGAAATCACCTCCTAAATCAGATCGTCTTTTAGACGAATAAAGTAAATTTAGTTCAAAGTAATAACTGTATTATCACATAGTAGGCACTTGGGCTTCCTTCATTATCCATATAGCTGGGCTGCTTTCATCCCTATTAGCACGTTTGATCTTTTGAAAAGTAGAATGATGTGACAAGAGTGGAACTACATATATTATTCCAGCACTAAGAGGAAAAACATTTTTTTCCCATTTTATTTTTGTAAGTCAATGTGAAATTAAATGGAAGCATCTTTTTAAGTGAAAATAATTTTCCCCAAATTAAAATTCAGTGTATTGTAGAGTAAGAATGCCACTTGACAAGCCACAACATAAGTGACTTCTTATTGCTGCTTTTAATGGGGGCATTTCCCAACTTGCTGCCCTTGTTCTGGATCAGAAGAAGTTGGCACCACTTTGCTGACAGTCCCCAAACTCCTAGAGTTTATCATTAGCAAGGTAGATTAGACCTGGAAGAATGATGTGTTTGTAAAGTGTTTTGGATATTTCTTTCTGATTTTGATGAGAAAGAACAATGTGTCTGCTTATTTAGGTTCACTGGTGAGTCGAAGTTAAGACGCAAAGTCCATTTTCTGATTTTTCTGGGGCACAATTATTAATATCTGAAAATTTTCTTCCAACTGAGGTATTCAAGTCACAGTGTATTTCTCATATACATTGGTCTCATATCTTCTCCCTTGAGACAGTTGAAACTGAATGGGAAAGAAAGGGATTTATAAGAGTTTCTTTCCTTTATGACAAAGAATTTAACTATTTTAAACTTTATGTAACACACTGTCCAAACAAGCTAATAAAACAATGATAGTACTAGCAAAGCAAAATTCTGTAAAGTTAATTTATTAACTAGAAATTTAGTTTCATTTTGTGAAGAGCTGGAACATTTTGACCATAGAACTTCTGAGGTGCAGAAGGGGATGTAACTTGGGGATGCGAGGGCTAGTTTAATTTCTTTTTCCTTCATCTTGCTTGTACTAATAATTTGAAGTTTTTCAATGTTGGCTGTAATTATCAGGCCAAGAGATTTTAGTCGACATAAGGTTGCAACACTCAGTACACAGGAAAAATGGGACAAATCAAAGTCAAAATAAGTTTCTCCTCCTGGAGCTATTAGGCAAGTGGGAACAGCTTGTTCACTAATTGCACAGATGAAGTCATTTGTGTTGTATTAAAGACTTGACGTGAGAATCAGTTCCATCTTGGTCTGCTATATAACGCTGGTGACAGGTATTTAAGAACTGCCTGTTCTGTCCAAAAATTCCTGTCTACCAAGTACTCTCAGACTGTCTATATACATAGTTAAACTGCTCCCAAATTCTTTGAAGCACAGCAGACCCTCCCTGTGGCAGACGCACTTCAGGTTGTAATTCTTTCAGATTTCAAAGTCAGCATTTAACTTTTGAATTTTTTTTCCTCACTCTTCAAAAACAGTGAATAAGGTTTTGTTTTCTTTAAAGAGGCTACTTTTATTTTAAATAAAACTTCCTGAATGCAAAAAGCCTTTCAAAATATTTTAAAATATTTTCCATGATGTCTCAGATGCTTAGTTAGGTTTGTTTTCCTTGTATGATCAATTCTATTTGGTGGCGAATCCTTGAGACTTATTTCACATTCTCTTAAATGCTAACACACACCAGATTTGTAGAACCAGAGGGGCTGTTCGTGTGAAGCAGAAAGGATCTGCAAAATTAGAGCAAATGAAGCTAAAGGTCAACATTATGATTAAAATTACAATTTCTATTAGCCCACAAGAAAAAAAAAGGCAGGAGCTGTTGGGGGAGTTGGGCAGTGGGCACTGGAAGCCAAGAATGCCTGTTCTGAAGTTACTTGCTATTCACCAATGTGAAAGCAAAGTGATCAAATATTCTGGTTTGGGGAATTTGCAGTTGTTATTTGACGTTCTAATAGAGATATTGGTTCCAAGTTCTTTGTGGAAGAAGAGTATTTTGCAATAACCTCTTCTTTAGAAAGGTTGAGTCTATTTAAACACATCAGAGTTCAATTTACCGTAGCTGGAAAATTTTTACTATGAGGCCTTTCCCCCTCTTCCCTTCATCTTGCCTTTTAATGGCCCAAAATAACAAATTGTTTCAAAGTTTTTGTCTAAATAATTTTTACAATATGCAAATTATACAGAAAACCATAGCCATTAAAACAAGCTTGCCGTTGCACTAATCTCCATAGAAACACTGGAAGGCAGATAAACAGTTCTGGACTACAAGTTAGGATGCATTAATCTGCTTATTACACTTTGAATTTCTTTCTAGTGCATATGTTTAGACAACTTCCCTACAAGGGAAAAGGTCCGAAAAATCAGAGAGGAACTATTTTATTTTTGCAGCAATAAATAACATTGAACTGTCTATAGTAATTCTGTCCAACAGAACAATAACATAAGCTATATAAATTATCTTAAATTTTCTAGTAGTCACAATTTAAGAAATGAATTTACTAATATATTTCATTTAATGCAATAAATCTAAATAAAGTATTATTTCAACATAAAACCCATACAAAATTATTAATGAGATATTTTACATTATTTTTCTCATACTAAGTCTTTCAAAATCTGGTGTGTATTTTCTACTCACAGCAAATCTGAATTTGAACTATTTACTTTTTTTTTTCTTTTTTAAGTTTTAAGTCCAACTTTTGATTTCAGCTCAGGTCATGATCTCATGGGATTGGGCCCTGCATCAGGGTCTACACTTACCAGGGAACATGCTTGAGATTTTCTCTCTTTCTCTCTCTCCCCATGCCTTTGCCCTACCCCCTGCACTCTCTCTCTCTAAAATTAAAAAAAAAAAAGAGTCAGCCATTTAACCAACTGAGCCACCTGGGTGCCCCTGGACCATTTAGAGTTCAAATAGTCAATAGCCACACATGGCTAGTTGCTTACCATGTTGGACAGAGCAACCCTATAGAATAGTAAATACTCACTATATTTAAAAAAGAAATAGGGTCTCTTCAATGGAGATCTCTTGCAGTTTTTTCCCCTTGGTCTTTTTAGAAACTACATTGACCCCCTAAAGACTTGACATGTTCCTGTCCAGAATGATTATACCTCAGGTTGCTCTGCATCCTACAGAAGTAAGTCCACCAGAAGCTGGTGGTATTCTGCTTCTCTGTGTCTTCTGTATTAAAATTGTGCGCCAAACCAAAATGAATCTTGGATTTTAGCTGTAGTATTAATCTTTTCAAGCCCTTCACACTTCAGAGCCTCTGGCCTAGCAATCTACGGCTGAAGCTGATTTGAATCTAAGAGGAGACTCACCCAGTTATGATAGACTAAAGGCTATTGCCTACTCGAACTACCTACCAACTAGCACACATTCAGTGCCTGTTACAGGCCGACTACTGGCTTAGTTAAAGGCTCATTTGCTCAGGTCCTTATCTGCTTTCAGCATCACCTCACTGGCATTCTCATCTCTGCCTCTGTCCCCCGATTATCAAGTCATTCTCCACAGATCCACCAGAGAGTTTGCTTAAACATATCTGATTGTCTGGTTTCCCTAGTAGACCTCTGAGAAGGCTCCCACTGCTAATAGATTGCAAACTCTTTAGCGTTGCCTATGACACCCATCCATCCTGCCCTAATCCATCTCTCAAGCTATACCTTCATCTAGTTCCTTAATTGTATGGCCTCTCCCCCATACTCTCTCCACATGTGCTCCCGCCAAATGACTTCTTGCCATCCCTTGACCATGCCTTATCTTTCTTTCTCACCAAGGTTATATACAGTTTCCTTTGCCCGGACTGCACTTTTTCCTCTTGCTTATATGTAAAATTCTACTCATTCATTCTAGAAAACCCAAGTTAGTGTCTTAGCTTCCCTGCTTACTCCATTGGAGAGCTGTCTGCTAATTTGAAAGCATCTTTGTTTCTAATAGAAGTCAAAATCCATTTTCTGTTTGGGGGAAGCTTTCTCAGTTTGGTTTTTTGCTACCTGTCTTGTTTCAGAGAAAAGCTACTACTAATCCATGAGCAACTCCAATAATATTCAAACATCATAGAGCATTAATGTCTTAGTCTAATCAAGAATAATCTCTCTCGGGGCACATGAGTGGCTCAGTGGGTTGTCTTTGCCTTCAGCTCGGGTCATGATCTCAGAGTCCTGGGATCGAACCCCCCATTGGGCTCTCTGCTCAGTGGGGAGCCTGCTTCCCCCTCTCTCTATGCCAGCCTCTCTGCCTTCTTGTGATCTGTCTGTCAAATAAATAAATAAAATCTTAAAAAAAAAAAAAAAAGAGTAATCTCTCGGCACACCTGGGTGGCTCAGTCGGTTAAGCATCCAACTCTTGGTTTTGGCTCAGGTCAGCATCTCAGGGTTATTAGTTCAAACCCACACTGGGCTCTGCACTCAGCAGGGACTCTGCTTGAGATTCACTCTCTCTCCCCCTTTGTCCCCCCATACCATGTTCTCTATCTAAAATAAATAAATCTTTTTTTTTTTTTAAGAGTAATCTCTCAGAAAAAAGAAATAGAAGTTGTTGTTGTTTTACGGTGCATTTGAAAGCTGTTTGAAAGTGAAAGTGAACTATTTTTTTTTATTTTTTATTTTTTTATTTTTTTTTTAAAGATTTTATTTATTTATTTGACAGAGAGAAATCACAAGTAGATGGAGAGGCAGGCAGAGAGAGAGAGGGAAGCAGGCTCCCTGCTGAGCAGAGAGCCCAATGCGGGACTCGATCCCAGGACCCTGAGATCATGACCTGAGCCGAAGGCAGCGGCTTAACCCACTGAGCCACCCAGGCGCCCAGAAGTGAACTATTTTTAATATGGTCTTGTCAATAAGGGACTTAAAATAAGACATGAATCTCTTAACTCCTTTTGGGGGGCTAAGTACACCTAAGGACTCATTTTCTAAGTATTTGTTAGCCCTTTAGTGCTCTTCAGGGCAGTTTTTCCATTCATGCTTTTTTATAGCAATTCACAATTCTACAACAACTCAGTGTCATGCCTCAGCATGTCCCAGGTCAAAACCACACCATTTATTTAAACCTGCTCTTCTGGACACGTTGAGTTCTGGAAAGGACATCACTTAGAGTTGTACCCAGCATATCCTTCTCTGTCACTCCAGACAATATAAATTGCCAAGTCGTCTTATTGTGCATCTGTAGCCTCCTTGCCAATCATTCCTTTTCTGCTATTCCCAGTTCAGACCCATGTTCCTCCCACCTATAACCTTGAAATCACCTCCAGCCCTGTTTCCCTTCAACTCCTAAATTCCAACTCTTACAAAGACTTCTAAAGCCCAGCTCTAAGGATATCATCTCCCAGCTCAAAACCCCCGAGTTTCTCCCTGTCACCTAATAAACAAAATCCAAATTCCTTAGCCTCTTAGCCTTCCTCTTACCCCAATATAGCATTATAATGTGATTTCCTTCTACTCCCCTACATGTACTTCACCCAAAATTTGCTAATCATATCCCATATACAGCCTTCCCATTCTAGCATCTTGGCTTTGTCTGTACTGCTCTTGTCTTCTTACTTTTCTAACTTCTTGCTGATCAATATATGACCCCATCCTTCAAGGCCTAGTCAAAACTACTACCTCTTCCATGAAGTCCCTCTGGATTTTCCAGCAGGAAATCTTTTGGTCCATGTACATACTCTATTTGTTTATCTGTTATGACTCTTACTGCAGTTTACATTGTAAGCTTGTTTTTTTGTATATTTATATGAATAGCTTATCTCTGCTCAGATTATAAAGTTCACTTCATTGATTCAACAAATATGTGTTGAGTGCCTACTAGGTGCTACTGCAATTCAGAAAATAGTGATCAAGACACAGTTTTTATTTTAGGGGGCCATCCTAGGACACCTACCAGGTGTCTTGAAAAAAAAAAAGCACTCAGTGATTACTTGAATACATATCTGAAAAACATATTTCTAGGCTAGAAAAGTAAGAATAAAAAGTAAATTTAAGAGGCTTCAGAGCCGCTGAACTAGGAGTTCACAATAGCTAGAAGTCTGTCTCTTGTCACTTTAGCTATAGAGATCCCAGCAAGCCCTCACACAGAGCCCTTTGCTCTTAGTTACACACATCTCCAACAATAAAAATCATGACAACAACCACAGTGAGCTTGGACACATGATTTCCAAACTCATGTCAGATGAGAAGCAGCAAATTAAGAGCAGGAAAGAGAAATGGTACAGTCAGTCACATGGGCTTCAGTGAAATGGACAGTCCAACAGCAAGGGAGGACCCAGAAAAGCTAAAAATCAAAACAACAATTAAAAAGAAAAACAGCAATCTGCAGCCGTTTAAACTAGGGACAAACAGTTCTACATACCTCTGAAGCGCCTGAGGACTTCTCAGTGTTATAGCATACTACTACTTTTAATGACAAGTCATCAAGCTGGATTATGTTTATAGAGCACTATTTTAGAAGGCAGGGAAGATTAATATGTTGGAAATGTTTCCATCCAAGATAATTAAAACTCCTGGTGTATAAAATAATGAATCCTCATCCCTCTATTAAATTCAGTTATCCAGAACGACTCTCTTCCAGGCTCTGGAGCCAGGGTTTTATTGTACTTCCTTGCATTTCTTGATTCTTTTGCCTCAGAACATGTGTTGGCTCTCAGCATTTAGTTCAATTTTCATTCAGTAAGTTTCATTCCCATTCTATTTGCACAAACTCTAAAAGGGCCAATGGAGGACATAAAAGATTTGAAAATTCTAGACCCTAGTCTTGTCTTAGTGCTCAGAGTCTAGTTTAGGAGGTAAGACCTACCTCCTTGAACAACATCAGGACACAATAGAGTGAGATGTAAATAAGTGTATAGTGAAACAAACATTGGAATGAAGGATTTCTGATAAAGGAGTAGGGCAAATCAGGAAAGATTTTTTGAGCTTCTGAGCCAGAAGTCGAAGATTTAGGAAAGGCATTTTGGTAAACAAAATGGGCCAAAAAGAGTGACAATTCTAGTCAAGAAAGAGCAAACTCCGTGTAGACAATGGTAAAGAGTTGGCCTGGCAGATGAACTGAGGGCCCTGCTTGGGGAAATGGAGATAAATTTGAGGTATTTCCACAGTTTTGCATAAATCCCTGTCTTTCTAAAGTCCTGTCTTGGGCTGCCATAACAAAATACCATAGACTGGGTGGCTTAAATGAAAGACATTTATTGTCACAGTTCTGAGAGCTGGGAAGTCCAAGATCAAGGTAATGGCTTGAGTACCTTGGTGTCTGGTGAGTACCTTGTTCCTCCTGGCTTGCAGACAACCACCTTTTTTACTGTGTCCTCACACAGGGGAGTGGAAAAAGCAAGCTTTCTGGTGTCTCTTCTTATGTGACATTAATCCCCTTGTGAAGGCCCCACTGTCATGCCATCCTCTAACCCTAATTACCTCCCAAAGGCCCCATCTCCAAGTACCATCACATTGGGGGTTAGCCCTTAAACATATAAATGCAGCGAGAGTAGAGAGCTGAAGGTGAGGACATAAACATTCAGTCTGAAATAGGTCATATGAATGTAAATCCCTCTTTGAAAAGCCAAAAAAAAAAAAAAAAAAGTTTGATGTATAGATTGGTACTCTATTCAATTGCGTCATTTTGCTAGAGAGTTTATGTAACAGCTACTTGCAAACTATAAAACAGCCTTGATTTTCTTTCTCTAAGTTCATTTTACAAATGAAATTACAGAAATGTATGTTCCGCTTTGGTTAGAAGCTCTAGAGAAACTTACTTCTAGAAGACATCATCTAGAGCTGTGGATGTGTCTAAAGCCTTGGGTGATGGTTAACAAATTCTACAAGTAATTGAGGATGAACACAAACAATGAGCTTACTTTCTACAGTTTGTTATCTGATCAAGACCAGAGATTTATCAGCCTCTTAAAATGAGGCTCTACTGCGTATCATGCTTAGCAAAATAAGTCAAGCAGAGAAAGACAACTATCATATGATCTCCCTGATATGAGGAAGTGGTGATGCAACATGGGGGCTTAAGTGGGTAGGAGAAGAATAAATGAAACAAGATGGGATTGGGAGGGAGACAAACCATAAGTGACTCTTAATCTCACAAAACAAAATGAGGGTTGCTGGGGGGAGGGGGTTTGGGAGAAGGGGGTGGGATTATGGACATTGGGGAGGGTATGTGCTTTGGTGAGTGCTGTGAAGTGTGTAAACCTGGTGATTCACAGACCTGTACCCCTGGGGATAAAAATATGTTTATATAAAATAAAAAATTTTTTAAAAAAATGAGGCTCTACTATGGTAGGTGCTGTGAATTGTGTAAGACTGATGATTTACAGACCTGTACCCCTGAAACAAATAATACATTACATGTTAATTTTTTAAGAAGAAAGAAAAGCAAAAAATAAAAATAAAAATAAATGAGGTTCTAATAACTGTGCTTTGACCTTTCTCACTAGACTGTCAACTCTGCTGGGGTTAGTGTGTTCCCTAGCTTCTAGAACATCACCCACCACAGAAATGGGACTTACTGCTAAATTAACAGCTGAGTAAATGATTGAATGCAAGACAAATACATTTATTAACATTAGCTGTCATGTATTTCTCAAAATTAACTTAGCCTGAACTGGCTGAGATTCTTTTATGACTGGCGGATCATGACTTTTTAACAAATTAAAAGCAACCACACAATCAGGGATTTTAAAGTAATTTTTTCCCAGACATGTTTGTTATAAGTCCAATACATGTATCCTGTTGAATTGGCTGCTTTGTGTAATTGAAAGCCAATTTCAACGTTCACATGACAATGAAAATCTCAAGCTTAAATTTATTAATATGTTGTCTTGGCAGAACACCAAGCCTCTTAATAGCAAAACATGGAGAGAAAGGATATTAGTCTCCAAAGACTTGAATTTGATTTTGAAAATAAAGTGATGTTGTTCTTAAAAATATCATTCATAAGAAGACATAACTGTGGATCTGTGGACTATAAAGTAATAAATGAAAAATAATCCAAAAGACTGAGAAGAAACGTTTCAGTATGATAGGTAGTTGGAAGGCCAAGGGGCAAAATTTTTAAGTGTTTTAGGGGCCACCTGAGCAATTCAAGTTCTGAACAGTTGCTAACTCACTGATCAGATAACTCCTAATCTGCACATACTCAATGAATAATTTGCCAAATACACTAGGATATGAAGCAGAAACACTGCAAATTCACCCAGATGAATCCCAGAAAAGGAGACTGGATCATTGCTAATAACCATGGCTATCATTTATTGAGCACATAGCAGGTCCAACACTATGTCAAGTGCCATATAGACTTATCTAATCCTTATAAACCCACCATTGAGCAGATGAAGAAACTAAGACTTAAAAATACGTTAAGTAAATTACTCCAAATCAACAAATCTGTAAAGGACAAAGCAAGATTTTTACCTTCACTATGGGCCATTCCATTCTATTCCACTGCTCCCCAAAAGACGGTCTTGAAAAGACAACATCAGCATCACATCAGAAGTTGTTAGAAATCAAAATCTCAAACCCATCCAGACTTACTGAATTAGATTCACTGATTGTAGGACCTAGGAAATCTGTTATTAACCAGCTCTCCAGGAGATTCTAAAATATGCTAAAGCTTGAGAAGCTCCATTCTACTCTATTTCTCCAAACTTTAGCAAATTTGTATATTTCATTTGTGCTAGTGCAGATTATTATTACAAAACCCAGAAAATTATCACATCAATTATTTGAGCTATGTGAACAATAGTCACTATGCCAGTGACTATAATTCCTACCAATAAAATGTATAAAATGAGCCCCAAGAAAAAAAAACCCAATAGCATTATCCATCTAAAATATGAACAAGGGCTACAGTGATTGGAATTCTTTCAAGACCTGACTACACATATTGATTTGGGATTAAAACAGTAATCACTTAGCTCATTCTAAGCTTTAACAGATAAAACAGATTTTTAATATAATCAGAAATGAGTATCTTGCCAAGAGGGCAAGAAAAGCCATCCTGTGTGCTGTGACAAAAGTGAAATATAATATATGAAAATGACGATCAGAATTCTGATCTATTGTTATGCATAGTAGTCTTGCCAAATAACGAAATGTATTGACATTGCTGCTGAGCTGTCATTGGCACGTTTCACAAACATTGAGATTTTCTAAGCAAAGTTACTGGAAGTCATTCAAATATTTGTAATGGTGTAATGGGTGAACTAGAGACTTTCTCTTTCAAAAAAATGTTGTTCCAAACTCCTTGATGAGAAAATATTTGGAATAAAGCACAATAGATTTATATACAGACTTATATGGCTGAAATTGATTTTTATTTCCCTGGGAATTTAAGAATCTTTTTAATAATTGAGAGCTGGTGTACAGCTGCAAAAGGTTGGCTTACTACAGAGCCAATATTTATACTTTCTTGATAAAACAAATGAGAATTCTCTTTCTGTTTTCTATCTTAACTTATGTTGAAAGCCTGGCAACACTGAGGTATAATACGTGCTTCTTCAAAATGTTTTTAAATTGTTGTTCACTGTTTTGTATTTCATCTTGAAGCTCCTTTATTTATAAGATTATTAAACCTCAAAGAGATCCATATGGTGGAAGAGAATGGAGAAAGCAATTTCACTGTTTTATTCTTCTTTAATAGAATTTATATGAAACTGAAAATTGTCCTAGTCTACGGTTTGTCTCAAGGTGTATGTCTATACGTTGCAACAGGATGGCTTAAAGAGATGGATAAATTATTATTACACAATAAACTTTATGGCTAGCATTTAATTCTGCAGAAATTGCCCTCTTTCTAATAGGAGTGTGAAAGTTTATGTAGATACTTGATGTCTCTATATTTAAATCAAGCAAGCCTAGCCTCAGAAAAATACATAGTTTTGTCTAACTGTAGATCCAGCAATGTTGTTACCAGAAGCTCCTGCTTCTTAATAATTTCTAGGTTTTTTCTAGACTTACTTTTTTATTTCTACTGCTTACCATTTGCCTACTCTACTAAGGACCAGCCTTATGCTATTGCTTTTACTGGAATCATGTGTACAGGCACAGTACTCTCACATATGATAACCGCTTGAGCAAATATTATTATCTGTATACATCTGCCAAGGAACACAGAATTTGTCTGTAGACAAAATAATTTATGCTTCCTGGATACTACCCTCACTAGCAGAGTTTTGACATCATATGCATTACCTTTTAGAAAAAAAAAAAATTAAGAGCAGGAATCCAATGGTCAGTATAATGTGGAGGCTGAAATTATGGACACTGTTATCAGATAGACTTGATTCCGGTCCTTGATCTATTGCTTACTAACTATGTGGCCTTGACCAGTCACTTTAGCTGCTTGTGCCCCATTTTTTTATTTCATAGAACTATTGAGCAGATTTACTCAAGATAGTGCTTAGAAATGTGTGTGGTGTGGGGTAGTGGTCAATATATAGATGCCATCATTGTTATTCACTAGGCCTGTTCCCTCACCTGTAAAATGGATGCAACAAACAAACAAATCTGATGGAATTTCTGTTATGGGGAAAGCTAGAGGTTCTATGAGGTCAATAACCATGAATGTCTTTTCACTACTGTATCCTAGCACAAGGTATAGATGCCGGACATATAATAGATATGAACAAAAATTCAAGTGAATGAATAAATAAATTATATATATATAAAGCATTTGGCACACTGTGTTCAATAAATGAGGGCTATTTTAAGTATTTTTAACTATTTTGTGGAATCCTTAATAGAGGTTTCATTCAAGCCTGACCTCTGTGCATAGTACTAGGAAGTCTTTACTGGGCAATCTTCACTTCCTGAACTAAGACCGCCAAGAAGCTCTGTCCAGTGGCATTATGAAATTACTTTTTTGGCCTTGACTAGAAAGGAATTAGTGGTAAGGTCATTGTGCCAAAAATCTAGGAGATTAAGATTCAAGTCCTAACTTAATAGTTTCCTACTTGTGTGATCTTAGATAAGTCATTTTATCTCTTTGAGTCTATTACTTCTATTGTAATTTGAATTGTTAGGATTGAAAAGCCCTCTTGTAACATTGGCTTTCTGTAATTTTGCAAATTATGTCATAACTCTTTGTTCCTGAACATATGAAAAAAAAATTGTTTTTGTTTTAGGTTTTTGTTTTGTTTTGTTTTAATTTATTTTTTATTTTCAGCATAACAGTATTCATTGTTTTTGCACCACACCCAGTGCTCCATGCAAACCGTGCCCTCTATAATACCCACCACCTGGTACCCCGACCTCCCACCCCTCGCCCCTTCAAAACCCTCAGATTGTTTTTCAGAGTCCATAGTCTCTCATGGTTCACCTCCCCTTCCAATTTCCCCCAACTCCCTTCTCCTCTCTAACTCCCCATATCCTCCATGCTATTTGTTATGCTTCACAAATAAGTGAAACCATATGATAATTGACTCTCTCTGCTTGACTTCTTTCACTCAGCATAATCTCTTCCAGTCCCGTCCATGTTGCTACAAAAGCTGGGTATTCGTCCTTTCTGATGGAGGCATAATACTCCATAGTTTATATGGACCACCTCTTCCTTATCCATTCGTCCGTTGAAGGGCATCTTGGTTCTTTCCACAGTTTGGCAACTGTGGCCATTGCTGCTGTAAACATTGGGGTACAGATGGCCCTTCTATACTCATCTATAATTCTATCTGTATCTTTGAGGTAAATACCCAGGAGTGCAATGGCAGGGTCATAGGGAAGTTCTATTTTTAATTTCTTGAGGAATCTCCACACTGTTCTCCAAAGAGGCTGCACCAACTTGCATTCCCACCAACAGTGTAAGAGGGTTTCCCTTTCTCCACGTCCTCTCCAACACATGTTGTTTCCTGTCTTGCTAATTTTGGCCATTCTAACTGGTGTAAAGTGATATCTCAATGTAGTTTTAATTTGAATCTCCCTGATGGCTAGTGATGATGAACATTTTTTCAGGTGTCTGATAACCATTTGTATGTCTTTATTGGAGAAGTGTCTGTCCATATCTTCTGCCCATTTTTTGATATGATTGTCTGTTTTGTGTGTGAAAAAATTTTATGGCTTATCCCTCATGTATGTAGCATGCCTATTACACACACACATAAACACACACATGCATGCACACACACACAGGTGTATGTATGAGTCAACAGTACATGTTATGAATTTTTTTATCCAATACAGGAACTTTTCTTCTCAAATAAAAAAATTCTTCTCTCCATTTATACCTTTTTCGGCAATTCCTGCATGAGAATTTTACATTTAAATCTATCATCCACATTAGATTATAACTGAGAAGTGTCCTAAAAGAAAGATTTGATTAAGAAAAACTAATAACTCGGGGCGCCTGGGTGGCTCAGTGGGTTAAGCCGCTGCCTTCAGCTCAGGTCATGATCTCGGGGTCCTGGGATCGAGCCCCACATCAGGCTCTCTGCTCAGCAGGGAGCCTGCTTCCCTCTCTCTCTCTGCCTGCCTCTCCATCTACTTGTGATTTCTCTCTGTCAAATAAATAAATAAAATCTTAAAAAAAAACACACACAAAAAAACTAATAACTTATTTTGTTCATTTTATCTCAATGTGATTTCCTCCTTCCACACTCATCCAATTTTTCTTGTTTGTGCCAATTATTTTCTATTTCTTAAATATTTAACTGGTTAAACATGTATATATGCCTTGTCTACCTATATAAAAAGATATATGACCTACTATTTGCCCTGCATCCTGCTAGGGAATTCTCTAGTTCTTTAAACAATACTCAAAAATTATAGATGAGGAACTGAATTTAAATGCATAAGTGGTGCAAAGTTCAAATCACAGTCAATGATGGAGCCAGAATTTGAAACTGGGTCTGTCTCATCAAAGTCATTGCTGTTTCCACTTTATCTTATCTTTCACATAGCTGCTTGCCTTGTCAAATACCAACAGCTTAAAAATGTCCCTGGGAGCAGACCTCTTTATTGTGTGTATTTGAACCATTTCCCCACCCCCAATCACACACAGAGCATTGTGAACATAATAGGTGTTAGAAAATGTATGTCGAGTAAACAAAAGGGAAAAAAAAGGCATATTGGACCCTCTTCAATTTTGTGGCCTCGTTTCTCAGAGTGAGCGAGTGAGTTATTTATTTATTTAGGATTAAAATAGGAAGTGCTAAGGTTATCACATGATTACAAATCATGCAGTTATGACAAGTGCCAAACTGGCTTGAAAGGACCAGGGAAGTCAAACTTACTCCCCTCTATTTCTTTCCCAGCACTCAGTGGGCCTGAATGTGAGGATTCCAATCCCATGGCAGCCTGAGTAGATAGCAGCATGCAGCAGAGCACTGAGCACAAGCACTGTGTTAGCAAGGGGTAGGGATCTCTAGACCCTTTCAAATTCTTACACCAATGAGTTTTCTCTGGGCTTATGGAAGTATATTTTAAGAGAAGTTCTTTGATATTATTTGTACTTGCATATGTTTTGAAGATTACAAAAGTCAGAGATTGAACAAAGCCATTATTTCTGATCATGGGGTTGAAAGAGTTCATACTTAAATGGGGGTGATAAATGCAGTTTGGGAACCTTCATTCCTGGACACTCTTTTGAAAAATAAGTAGTCATGAGTAATCTAAGAATGTGACATTAAACTTCGCTCTTGTATTAGGTAAGTTTAACTTACCTAACTTACTGTAACAAGCGATCCCAAACTTTGAGCTTTATACAATAAAGGCTTATTTCTCATTCATACAATAATGGTCAGCCAGTGATCCCCCAAATATCTCAAGGGTCCAAGCTCCTTCCTTCTTGTAGTGCCACCTGCTCTAGATCTTCAGAATCTCCTCTACTAAGCTTCAGGCTGAAAAAAGAGTGTGGAAGAGTAAGCAGAAAGTTCTTATAGGCCAGGTCTCAATATATATCATTTCCTATTCACATTCCATCGGCCAGAATTCAGCCTTATGGCCACACCTAACTGCAAGGAAGGCTAGGAAAAGCAGTCTAGCTGAGTGCCTAATAAGAAGAGGAAATAGGTTATAGGGAAACACACAGTAGTTTCTGTCCCGTCCTAAATGCACACTTCCCATCCAGTCTTATAGGGTTAGCAGTGTTCCCTGTATAGGGCAAATAAATGGTTGCTCTTTTACAATTGGTACATCTGATGTAATCTAATAACCATTATCTGAGACCTATATAGTGCACAGTCAAGTGCTAATTGTGGGCTGTGATAAATAAGACATGACTTCTGCCCCTAAGAATTTTGCACTAAAATTGAGCTCTCAACCAACTAAAATTGAGAAGACTATATTAAGAATTAAATAGAGATGAAACTGTTTTTAGTATATATTTGATTTTATGCCTGTCTGCCCTAACTTTAAGCCTCTCAGGACCAAGACCTCATAACACATCTTTGTGGTCTTTATTCAGTGTCTAGCATATAGCAGGTATTTTAGACGTGTTTTTTTAAGAGAACAAAATAAAAAACTATGTTGAAGGAGTGCAAATAATCATGTGTTGTTATAAGTTGTGCACTACACAACTCTAGGAAGTGCAATTCACATTGTGGCCATTGTGAATGGCTCTTCTTAGAACTGCATTGTATACAATCTGCACATCTCTATGTGACAGCCCTAGGGTAAAGAGCAACCCAAAAATTCATCCAGGGGAACATGAAAATTGAACTGGGCTTTGAGATACACAAAGAATTTCTACATATGAAGAAAGGAAAGAAAGGTGTTCCAGACTGAGAAAAGAAGCCCATCCAAAAGCCCAGAGTTCTAGAAAGACAACTGGTAGATCAGGTATCTGAGAGTTATGCTGAGTTAGGGAAGTAGTGTATAAAAGGTGAATTTATTTTGTTGCTCAGTAGTGAAGGGTATTGATTACCACACTGAGAAGTGTGAAGTTTTTTTGGTAAACATTCTGGACTTACTGTTGTTTTTGGAGAACAGAAATAATGTGTGCCCACTCATGGTTTAGGGAGATCATTCTGATCTTTATGTGGAAGATGAACCAAAAAAATGATGGGCAAGGAGATTGTGTGGGAGACACTACCACACTGCAGCTGAAAGATGATAGTTAACTAGGACCCACACTCCATCAAAGTCATCTGAAGGAATTTTTCAAATTATGGCTACTATGCTTCCAAGTTTTTTTTTTAAATTTGGGGGGTTTTTGTGATTTTATTTTTAAGGAGTCTCTACACCCAACATGGGCTCCAATTCATAACCCTGAGATCAAGAGTCACATGTTCTACCATCTAAGCCAGCCAGGTGCCCCTACTTCCAAGTTCTAAATAGGTTATACAAGAAATTCTGATACATATCCTTGACTAAGAGCCACTGGTATAAAACAGAAAGAAAAAGTGCTCAGAAATGAAATGTAAAAGGAAGAACAACTCTGAATAGGGAGCTTCCACGGATAGACCAGAGATGAAAGAAATGAGCTTGAGGCACGGGAGCCAGAGCAGGAGAGAATTCAAGGAGGGGTGCAGTCAAAAGCGCCAAATGCTACAGAGGTAGTGAAAATTAGAAGTAAGCAGAAGTTGCTGTATTTGGCTTTAAAATCTCTCTAGGCATCTCTGAACTCTATTGCAGTTAGGGTTGGAATGCCAGTTCTGAAGCTTTCAAAATTAGTCTGCAGCTAGAATAGGTTCCTTTTGCAGTCAGTCTACTGCATCAAGTATAGAAAGCACATCAGGCAAGGACTTGAAAGAACTAAGTTCATATTTGGACTTAGCTGCATATTCACTCTGTGAACCTGTACAGGTCACCCAGTCTCTCTGGGCTTCAGACTCCTTTGCTCTGAATTCTATATTAATATTTAAATCACCATATTCTGTTCTTGTTTGCATTCAACAAATGTTTATTTTCTTGAGATTTTTTTTTAAAGGTTTTATTTATTTATTTGAAGAGAGAGAGAGAGA
>NC_081562.1:19642289-19746823 GCF_022355385.1 Mustela nigripes
ATGAAATACAGGTATATATTCAAATGAATTGTGTCTTAGATTTGATGGAATACAGTTAATTATAAATACCATTTTAAAGTAGATCTGAGATATATATAAACATATATATGTATATATATATATATATATATATATATATATTTTATGTGCACGCACACACACATACATATACCTGCAGAGACTTTTACCAAAATTGTGAAATTGATTTTTTGGTAAAATATCAAAGGCGGGGAATAGAGGTTTTATTTATTTGATCATGACAAGGAATCATGATGGAAATGAGAGAAATCATCAAAGAAATCAGAGACTTCTAGGTATTTGGGTCTTCTGCTTCAGTTTTCAGATCTCCTCATCCCCAACTAAGAAAGATTTAAAAAAGATTTAAAAAGAAGGTTAAAAAGCATCAGCTGAAATCTTTAGCAGATTAGTATGCACTGATTTCTCTGTCTCTTTCTTAGTTGACTCTGTGTTATATTCCATAAGCAAAACACATTTTAGGAAATGAGAAATTCTTTGAAAAACATCCACTTTAAACTTGACTTCTCTGAGTGGGTGTCTAAAAGATTTCCAGGCCACAACGCCTCACTCCATCGCTGGGTTCTCACCTACGTTTCAGGAGACCACTAAAGTCAAGTTCCCCTGCATCCTCTTGACCTTCTCCACTGTCATTAACAAAAGAAAAGCAAATCTAGGTTTAATACGAAGACATATACACACAGTTTCCCCCAAACACTCTACATATAACGTATATGCCATTTCGTACCAGCACACAAGTCATGGGACTAAATCAACACAAACTCTTTCTTTTCACACAAGTGACATTTTAAGTTTTGGAGTATGTACTTGTGGAAAAGTAAACATGAGAAGCTTGTGTTACTCTACGATTTCAGAAGACATATTTTTGAAGATTGCTTTTATGAAACTGCTTGGATTTGTGTTAAAGCAGAGTAACACAAATGCGCTTAAGCCAAGCAACACAAAGTACTTTGTTTTTCCAAGTTGGGGTTTTTAGAAACATACCTATGTAAAAAGCAAAGGACTTTTGCTGACCTCTGTTATTTGGGTCAGAGATTGGCTTGGAGGACGAAGTATACCAATGTCAAATATATAAGTACAAAGCTTATATTCAAAGGTAACTTCTTTGTGTCCATCAATAGTTGAATCAGATAATGTGATACCAACAAAACATAAAAATGGAGCTAGTGCAGAGCTTTTCACGAGATGCATTCCTTTCTGTTTTAAAGGGATATCATTGTAAGATTTTCACTCTCTTGTTAATATTTATACCTTTTAAAATGTATTTTTCAAAAATTTGTTTTTGAATTATTGATGAACCCTTTACTAGGAGTGCTTTCCTACTGAGAAATGCATCTTAAATTAGGCATGCATTGACCTTCATGATTTCATATAAACTCTAAATAGAAGCTATGGAGCTGACATTTAAATGGCACTACGTATTTACTTACATGTTTAATTTTTTAATGAAGATTTTGTTTCCTGCTCTTTAACAAATGTTAGTTATGGTTTCTAAGAAAAGAGTCTGTGGGTTTAAAAACAGTGTGTATAACACGTAAGTTATAAGAATTAAAGTCAAGTAATGTGTTTTCAAAATTTCTTTAATAGTAGGTATTTAGAGCTTTTGAAATAAACCCATTTCTATTCTCTTAAACCACAAAACTTAGTAGACTACATCCCATTCTCTTAGAATATGCTCATACATGGGATGAAGATACTTTTGGACCCTTTGCATTTGTTGAACATGGGGTGAAGGAAAGTAATAGGAATTAAGGTTATGACTTAAAAAAATACCCATTGATTGATCAGGTGATATTAAATATATTTTTAAGCAATTAAAATTTTCATTTGTTCATAATTTAGGAGAGAAATATGCCTTTTATTAACACACTAAATCATTGCTTTATAATAGTTTGGGATGACTTTCCTTACTCAACAAAACTAAGTAGATTCAGTCTTCAGAAGAACAAAATATCTGCTCTCATTGATGAACTCATAGTATAGAAAAATTAAGTGCAGAGAGTAAAATAATGTCAGGAAGGGGCTAGTTACATTTCTAATAGCCTGGAACTTTTTTTTTTTTTTTTCATTTTTCTTCCTTTTCCCCACCCACCCCTAATTTTTCGGCGTTGGCAACTGCAAAATAAACCAAACAGGTTTTATCTTTCTACAGTGTTCTTTGTTCTGTCAGACTCCGTGGTCTTTCGTTTAGCAATCCGGTATTTAAATAGGGCTAACTTCAGTAAGTAGCTACTTAATTGCAGTTTTCTGGACACATGACTAAATAGCTCCATAAGTAATTTCTAGATGAAAAACAATATAAATGAAAGTTTTCTGACATTACTTAACTGATGCTTTATTATTATATACCTTTCTTGGCCATCTGGTTGAAAATCATGCAATTAAGGAAGAAGCCACATGTGAAGACATAAGAGTATGTTTTTATAAGGCAACTGTGAAACCTGGAAAAATGGGAGCTTCACTATGACGAGAATATTCTAAAAAATGATCAGTTTTTACATTAAACCTATGGCTTTTCTAGAACACTGACCTTTGGGTACACAGTATGTTTGACTACAGCGAAGAGATGCTCTCTCTGGAATACAGAATGTGGAGGAAGGGAATGTGTGCTTTGAAAACCCTCCACTTGCTCATTATACAGAAGCTACCTAAATTCCCCTTTTGAAGTTACCTTCTCTTGAAAGCAGATCTGATGTCAATGTTTGGAGTAGTCCCGGTAGATTCTTTGAAAGGAAAGAAAACAATAAAATAAATACCCATTAAGTAGGCAATTTTGTGCTCAGTTCCTTTCCAAGCTGTGGGGATTCTTCAGATGGAAGGAACACCAGGTGAAGGGGGCGTGGGGGTGGCTCTCCTCCTGGATGGCTGAGCCACTGAGGTCTCATACCTCATTCTCCTTCACACAGAATCAATGTGGGGACTGCCGGAATTACCAGATCCAGTTGTCATTCCACCTGCCTTCACACTAGAATCACCTGAAGAACTTAAAAAAAAAATCAGCTTCTTGATCTCCTTGTTGGAGATTTTGATTCACTAGATCAGGGATGGGCACCAAGAAATCAATATTCTTCAAAAGCCCTTCAGGTGATTCTCAGAAATGCCAGGTTGAAAAGGCATCACTCAGCACCAGATTCCCACTCAATACAGAAATCTCTACAGCACCTCCATGATCACCCAGGCTTTATTTCAGATTTCTTGAGATGGGCCTCTCATACCTTTGTCAGGCTATTTACAGAGCTTTAAATAGAAAGCTCATGCTAAAGTGAAGACAAAAAATTCACTTCCTCCTAATTCCTACCTTTAGATTCTAATTTGTCTGAAACACTTTTGTGTGATAGCACTTCCCCTATTTATGCGTTGTCTAGGCCTGGCCTCCCTCACACTACATTCAGGTGACTAGGATGTTGTTTCTGAGTTCTTCATCCTCCTGGGTACCATACTCTATAAGAGAGCCAGGCAGATGTGTGGTGACCATGGCCAAAGACATTACTCCAAATGTGGAGCAACTAACATGTTGCAGAGAGTAGTGTTATTTCCTAAACCTAGGTCCTATACCACTTATATTAGCCCAGTATTAAAGCATACCAGCTTTGCTTCTTGTAGCTTTATCACATTTGGGATTCACCTTAAGTTTATGATCTTTGCTGCCAAGTCAACGTTCTCTTTGTTTACTTATCGAAGTGGTTTTATTCACCCCAATCTACATGTACACCTTTACATTTATTCCTGTTAAACTCACTCTGGACAGTATACAGCACATATGGATGGATAACTTCCCCATCTGACATTAGTTCTTAACCCACTGAGCCACCCAGGCAACCTCATAATATTAAATGACTTTCTTCTCTCCTATCCCCTCACACACCATGAAAAAAACCCACAGCTATCCAGATAAGAAGACTCTTACCGTGTACTTCAAGATCGAATGTGCAGCTGTCAAACTTATCCTTATAGCTGACCTCACACCTGTAGTTTCCTGCATAGTTCTCTTTGGCCTTGATGATCTGCATCTCGAATGTGTATATCTGCAGGGAAATGCATCAGGCATATTTCAGACCCACCGTGTCAACAGAAAGAAGCTATCACATTTTGATGATTTACGAAATTCCTCAGCATTGGCTTAAAGCTGTGTCTGTATCTGGGCATTCCAGCCCAGCGTTCTCAACACAGGATGGGTCAGTGTGATTCCCAGCCCCAGGGCACAACAGGGCAACCATGCTTGAGTGCAGACCCCAGGAATGATAACTCTAGAGAAATTCTCTGGAACTGAAATTTCTCAAAGCTGAACTTGAAAATGACCTTCTCTCCACACGGAAGGAACGACTTAGCCAAGCCCCTGTGCCAGGAGTTAAGAGCCATACCCGAGTTTGCCTTTCGAAGGTTTCCTTCAGCTGGAGGTGCTTCCCAGCTTTGCTGGCCAGGTCCATCCATTTCCCTTTGAACCATTTGATGGTGGGTTTTCTAAGAAGATCTTCAGCCTTGACTTTAGCTATAAAGGTGATATTTCCACCTAGAAAAAGCACAAGTGATTCAGACTGAGGCTTAAAAATTGCTATTTGTTTTGGGAAGGAGTTATAGAGGATTGCACTGTAGAGACTATGATGTGACTGGTGCCCCTGGAGTTGTGCCCTGAATTTTTTACACATGCTCTAGGAGTCCTTAGGATACTCCAACTTGTTCTGTTTTTGAGGTTTAGGAGAAAGAAAAGGAGAAATGGGTTAATCGGTGGGAATAGTTTCTGCTTAGCTTTATCATATATACATGAAATAAAAATAGAAAGCCTTATAAATGTATGGCCTTTTTTCTATTCTTCTTATTAGGTATGATGATGGGAAGTCTGGACTTACATGACCAACTATGACTAAATGAAACTAATATTTTTTAAATCAACCTGCCTATCTGTTTGTATTGACTGATGGACCCTAAGGTCATCAAAACTCTAGCCCAGCACTTTGGCATCTTCCAGAAACACAAGGGAACAAATATTCCCATATACCTGCAGTATGCTTCTGTATTATAGATCTAAAAGCAGTAATTTTAGAATATAGTCAGTTTTGTGCTCATTTGTTGTGATCACAATATATTCCTTATAAAAATTTATTTTGCAGGGTACCTGGGTGGCTCAGTTGGGTAAGCATCTGCCTTTGGCTCAGGTCATGATACCAGGGTCCGGGGATCAAGCCCCACATCAGGCTCCCTGCTCAGTGGGGAACCTGCCTCTCCTCCCTCTGCTGCTCCCTCTGCTTGTGCTCTCTCTCTCTCTCTATCAGATAAATAAATAAATAATTTTTAAAAAATTTATTTCACCAAAATTCCTGAACCCCCAAATCCTCTCTAGCTTACCATACTGTTTTTTTCCATCATGGCACTTGGCTTTTGTCATTACCTGTAATTCTTGTTGTATGTTCCTCCCATTATGACTGTGAGTTCTGAATGTTCACATGTTATACTCAGTGCTCAGCACAGTGCCTAAAACAGGTGGTGTAACCAATATTTTTTGAATGAATCTCTCCAAAGTTGAGCCCCCTGTCCCACTAGTTTCCTCTGAGATACTACACCCTATCATACAACGTGTATGCAGATTTGTAATCATCTTATGGAAGGAGCATGTCATAATGGCAGAAAACACTGGCTCAGAGCTTTAAGGTATGCCAGATGCTGCTCATTGTACTTCACAAGTAGTACTCCCATTTTACAGATGGGGTGATTGATTTGAACCCAATCTGGCTCCAGGGTCCAGGCACTCAACTACTATGAAATGATAGCTGTCACTCTTCTTTTCAGGCTATAAAAAGCAGGATTTAATATATAAATACAAAGGAATAGTATTCATCCATAAAAAGGAATGAGGTACCAATTCATGCTACAGCTTTAAGGAACCTTGAAAACATTATGCTAAGGGAAAGGAGCTGGACGCCAAATGTCGTATATTGTGTGGTTCCATTTATACTAAATATACAGAATAGACGAATCCATAGACACAAAGCAGATTAGTGGTTGGGAGGGAGGAGAGAGGGAGGAAGAATAGGGAGTAATGGCTTGGTGGGGTACATGGTTTCTGTTCAGGATGATGAAACTATTTGGAAACTAGAGGTGGCGATTATACAACACTGATAACCACCGGTCATTTGTTCACTTTAAAGGTAAAGTGCATGCAATGTGAATTTCACTTCCATTTAAAGAGAAAAGCAAGACTTCATGCTTGGCGCTCACCAACTTTCACTGATCCTGTCTGAGGCTTTTCCACGAACAGAGTGGACATCTGGGAATTGGCATTCTGCTTGTCTTGTTCCTCCCCAGCAGGTGATTCACCTAGAGACCATTCTAATGAGCAGAAAGGAAGAAAAGGATCATTTCAGGACCAAGTTCTTCTCAGGCAGACTTACCTGGGTTTCTTGTTCTTGTCAACGCCGAGGCTTTTCTTTGTCTAATAGACCTGGATAAATATAACATCATTCTCTCCATCCCTCTCCCCTGCAGCCATCCGGAGAGAGTGACAGATTCTCATTCTTACAGGGATGCCTCTTTCATGAGAGGGTAAAGAACATTTTGTATTCCTAGAAATAGTAAAACTTTTCAGGTACATTGTTACTCTGTGTTTGTTGGCAGCCATGGTTTGTTTCTCCATTCTGTCTCCTAACAGATAGACAAGGTGGGAAGTATACTGTGTATTGAGGCAGTACCACGTCATATTAGGTGAATGACTACAGTGTGCCACACCCATATAACAGAACTGGAAAAAACTAAAGGGATAGGTCAGTTTGCTAGTCAACTGGGAAAGATCAAGCAGCCAAACCTGGCCTGGTATTCCTAGATTCCTTGCTGCTATAGGATTAGATAATTCCATTAGGGTTGTATAGATGAGACCATAGTTGGACGATTAAGTAAGGGATCATGACCAGCAGGCACAAATTTCAAGAATACTAGAAGCAAGAGAAGCAGAAAAAGAAAAAAAAAAATCAATTCTTTGAGGCTTTCCCATGAAGACCGAGAAGCTGAAAGTGAAGTTTATTTTCATTTTCTGGGTTGCACTCCAGGTGCTTAGCTGGTGTGAATCAGCAGTCCACTCCAGTGAGGAGGGCAGGGGAGAGAACTGAAGACATTCCCTCTGTCTCCACGAGCTAAATGTAGAGAAGTTCAGTTTCAGCCACTTAGTAACTGGGGAAAAAAAAATGCATGGGTGCCAACTCTGTTAATGTTTCTTGAAAAGAAGGAAAAATATTTAGTTATTTTAGTTTTCATGTATCGATCATGCTATTCATGGAGATCATCATGAAGTGATGTCAACTTTCACAATGAAGTTACGCAATGTAGTCACATGATTATGTAGGGGGGTGGGGTGGGGTATGTGTATGTCTGTGAAATTCATAGTAATAATGAATTGTGGCCACTCATATTTGTAATATGAGGGCAGGAACTTGTTTTTTTTTTTTTTTCCTTTTTTATACCTACAAGTACCTACAAAAGTGCCTGGTCCATGAGGCCCACAGTAGAATTGTAGTATGTCCTCAGAATGAATTTGTAGAATGAATTGTAGTGATTGCTGACACGGTGCATATGGAGGCTTTTATAAAATGTAATAAAGTTCTATGGAAATGTGAATTATTCTCTAACTTAAGCAGATCCCCCAAATGGAGATTTTCAGTTTCTTCATCTCTGTGCATTTGCTAAATGTTAAAAATGTCAGCTATAATGACCACAAATCTGTGGTATATGTGGTTAAGTTACTGTATTTGTGTGTGTGTCATGCAAAATTAATTATTTCTCAATAAATTAGTTTTCTTGTAAGAGGGTACATAATGAAAAATTGCTAAAAAAAAAAAAAAGCTACAAACTGAATAAAACAAAGATTAGAATCAAAACCGCTTCAAGAGATGAGGTCATTAGTGACTATATTAGCATGGCGTCCGGTCGCCTTACTCCAGGCGAGTGCTCACCTGAATCTTTTCTTTCCAGGGCCCGACTACCCAAACCTGAAAGGAAAGCGTGATTTGGATGATACAAGGGCAAGAAGTGAAAATGGAGAGCTGACTTCAACCTTCTTGGATTCCCCCAAACCCTGTCTCTCCTCATGATGGGGAGAAAGAACTAGAGTCAGCTTGGGTTGAAAATCAGTAGACCTTCAACTATGAAAGCATCTATAAAAAGTGTGTGTCTTATTTAAGAAACAATAATAAAATAAAATAACGCAAATATCTAAAGAACAGAGGATAAGGGCATACAGCTGGAAATAGATCAAACATTTTGTCCCTAAAATTTATATCCAAGATTTACTAATCTTATTTATTTCACAAAGAAATTCTCCTTTTGTTTAAAAAAAAATAGGGGTGCCTGGATGGCTCAGTGGGTTAAGCCTCTGCCTTCGGCTCAGGTCATGATCTCAGGGTTCTGGGATCAAGCCCCACATCGGGCTCTCTGCTCAGCAGGGAGCCTACTTCCCCTTCTCTCTCTGCCTGCCTCTCTCCCTACTTGTGATCTCTGTGTGTGTGTCAAATAAATAAATAAAATCTTTAAAAAATATATAAAAGATCACCATTAAAACCAAAGTATCCCTCCTGGGCTGACAGGGGCAAAACGTCGTGCCCCTGTTCTACACACTGTCTCATCAAGGTTCTCTGCCTTTCCTTTTTCTTTACTGTCAATTAACAATAATTATAATGTGGGGTAAGATGTTGGAATTGTCCTAACCTGGAGGCAGGGCGCTAGGTGGGGAGGCTTCCTCTTCATCTGAAACAAGAAATGGGAATAAAAAGTCAAGAAGAAAAGGATTTTGTCCTGAGTATCCTGCAAAAAGAGAAAGCTGAAAAAGAAGAAAAGAAAACACAAAATGCTTTAAACTGATGAGTAAGCTTCAGAAGACTCAGTACCTAAAAGATTAAACTCAATATTTCAGATCAAAAAGAAAAATAAGTAAGTAAGTGGATGAGAGAATAGAGAAATCCTCTGAAAGTGTAGATTGAGAAATGAAACTCTGTGCAAATATTTCATGTGATTGTACATTAGGAAAAAAAATTAATGTTAAAAACCAAACCTTAACAAAGTCAACAATAGAGGTGTTTTCAAGTTCTTATTTTGTAACCTGAAGTCAATGTCAGACGTAATTCATATGCCATAGTCATTTGGACATAGACATAAAAAAGCATAAATGAATGAGAACTTAGTCTCTTCTGCCCCTGAAAAACTTGTGATTAATTCCCCTTTTATATTTAGGAGACAAAAGGCAAAAGTGACTACATTAACTAAGATAAATAAATTTGTCACACTTGCTAAATTTACCAATATTAATTTTAGGAAATTTGAGGGCATTTTCCCATGATTATATGAATGTTGGTATGCTGTATACGTTTTTAATCCTTATGAAAGCACGTTTGTAAAATTAAAAATATGCCTTATATTATTTATATACAGAGGTACTGAATATTCTCCATTTCTAAAATGTCTGAATTTCGAAGTGTCTTTACAATTTTAGATGTTTAAATAGGCATTTGGTGTTATCTGAATCTCTGCCTTTGCTTTCCCAAAGCATAAACATTAATGTTAGGGTAAATAATAATAATCTTTGTACTTAAAACACTAGAATAGTTGTGAATTTCAAAGCACAAACCTATATGATTATATAAAATAGGATACAGGACACATGCACCCAGCTGTTAATTTTAAAGTGCTTTAAAAAATTCCCAACAAGAGGTAAAATAGCACATTTTTATATAATCTATTAGAATAGTTACTACAAAGATTATTTACTAGCCTGAAATTCTTTTCTAAAACTGCCAACCAGCAATATGTATTATTACTTTTTAACAAAATAATGAATGTAATATGTAAGAAACTTAATGTCATTATCTTTGAAATGGAGGAGATTCGCTGAACACTGTGCGATTTAGGATTCTCCAGAGGAAACTTTCTGGGCTCAAAGAAGCTTGAAAAATGCTAAACTAAATGAAGTTAAATGCATGTATTTTACTGGATTGTATGAATGTGCACTTCCTGAAGGGTATCACAGACTTCTGTGTGCTAATGGGCACTGACATTTAGGGATAGAGATAAAAAAAGATCCAGCAGTTAGCCTTTCCCAAACTTCGTTCATTTTTTCAATACTTTTCTCCTGAAACATCTGTTAATATTCCACAAAATCATGCATTTGGGGAAATATAGCTATGTCTGAGCTATTCCAAAACACCGTTAAATAATCACAATTCTGCATAACTAAAATAAAATATCTTGAGATTTTTCTATATTATTAGCTATGCATTTAATTCAGTATTTGAATTTTATTCTTGCAACCTAATCAGAGACTCTTATTTACTGAAATATGTAAAGAAACTTGATTTTAGGAATGCCTGTGTGGCTCAGTCGGTTAAGCGGTTGCCTTCGGCTCAGGTCTGGATCCCAGGGTCCTGGGATCAAATGCTACATCGGGCTCCTTGCTTGGCAGGAAGCCTGCTTCTCTCTCTCTCCCTCTGCTCTGCCACTTTGCCTGCTTATGCTCTCTCTCTCTCCCTGTCAAATAAATAAATAAAATCTTAAAAAAAAAAAGAATCTTGATTTTAAAGCCCTGTCAAAATTCTTGAAAATAAAGTTTTAAACCTCAAACAAATCCTAGAAAGGAGCATCTTTGCTATATGTAAAGTAGAAGCTAGAACCATTTTGATCAAATGATCGCTTCATTTTAGGCATTTTTATGGTTGCGTGTTTGCTTTGTGCACTGTGCATGGTGAATTGAATTAATTGTCTAGAATTCAAAATGAGAAAAGAGTATTAGCATACCTTCATAAAACTAAAATGAAAGGAGAATCCACTTTTTAAGTAAACATCTGATAGGTGAGTAGTTTCAAAGTCCACTAAATGATAGAGGGGAGTGGGCAAGGAATGAGCTAGTTGGGTGATAGGCTTTAAGGAGAGCATTTATTGTGATGGGCACTGGGTGTTAGATGGAAGTGATGAATCACTAGATCCTACTCTTGAAACCAATATTACCCTATATGTTAACTAACTAGAATTTAAATAAGAACTCAAAGCAAACCTAAAACCTTTGGGGGGGGCATGTCCAATTATTTTAGACTATTACTGTATTTTATTTTATTTATTTATTTATTTTTTTTTAAAAGATTTTATTTATTTATTTGACAGAGAGAAATCACAAATACACTGAGAGGCAGGCAGAGAGAGAGAAGGAAGCAGGCTCCCTGCTGAGCAGAGAGCCCGATGCGGGACTCGATCCCAGGACCCTGAGATCATGACCTGAGCCGAAGGCAGCGGCTTAACCCACTGAGCCACCCAGGTGCCCCTATTACTGTATTTTAGACCATTACAGTGTTTTAAGGTATCATGAAATGATACTCTGGATGATCCAACATTACTTCCGAACACCAGTTACTTCTCAATTGACGATTCATCATACATACATGTTCAAATTTACTGAAGTGCTAGAAAATATAATAGACCAGGGGCAAAGTTTTTGATTCCCTTTCAAAAGTAGCTTTGGTCCTGGCATCCCATTAGATTGGAAATGTAGTTAAGATGTTGGATCCTGACTTTAAACTCTTGAGAAGTTGCCTGCTTGAATTTGGTTGAATTGGATGATAATGAAAGGTCTAATTGTTCCCATTTACTGTGAGAAAACAGGTTCTACTGCTAGCAGAGAAACTGAATATCCAACTTTTCTGGGTTGTGCCTAATTCAACAACACATATGTGAAAGGCTTGGCATCATACAAAGAATATTTTCAAACAAAACAAAACAAAAAATACAATATGTAAGTTATATTTTCTTTTTTTCTGTTTACAAGTGACTACCATAATGATGAAAGACATCTGTTCTTGGATCCTTAGGGTATAGCATATCTAAAGACCAGAGACCATAGCAGCAGACTCTCTCCCCTAGTTCATGGAAGGAAATTTACCGAAGCAAAATTTCACTTATCTTTAAGTCATGGGAAAATAGCATTTGTAAAACCATCAAAATGATTCTTGAAATAACTGAAGTTCCCAGAGAAGAAGGCCTGGAAAGCAGAGAAGAAACTCGGCCTCATATTACAAGCCTGGGATTTTAAGGGGGCACACATGAAATCTGGAATGCAGGGTGAGAACTGAAGAGAGAGTAGAATATATAGATTCTTATGCTTCTACATACTTACTTTGCCATAAATTAACTTCTACTTGTGGTTGATTTAAGTTGCCTTTCTAAATTAATTTTTAAGTCATGCAAACTTGGGACAATAGATGAGATCTTTGCAAAGACCAAAAAGCACATAAATTAAAATATGTGGCTCTCAACAAACCTCACTTAAATACCTATATAATACCTTGTTTGATTGTGACTAAGTTCAGAATCCTCAAGTGGAGAAATCAGTTGTGGAAAACGTTGGCTCCCATGACAAAAATAACAAGACCAGCAACAACAACTATGTGTGGAAGGCAGTAGCATCAACAGCTAACATGAATTCATCATGTTTGGAGGCACTGGATAAATTTATCATAGTTTCATAATGAAAAGGCACATGCCTTCACATCTTGATGCTTCTAAAATCAGAATGCATATATTTGATGAGTTTTTTCCTCCTCCAAATCTATTAAATCTATGTTGCAACTTATAATGGTTGTGTCCCAGAATTGAAAAATGTGGTAATATTAGCTTCTAACAAAGACCATTACAAAAAATTAATGTAATTAGAAAGCATAGAGAAAGTCCATTAGATGGTTGGTTGTCTGACACCTAAAGGTAAAATTAGATGCAAAAAAATGTAGCATTGAGTAAAAAGCACCAGAATAATGTTATTGCAGAAAAGGGATCTAAATGAAGAAAAAGAAGTTTAATCATTCTTTTAAGAATTTTCATAACAGTTAAGAGAAAACTGGGTGGAACTTGGTCTGATTCACTTCCTCATCTGCCAACCACATTCACACCAAATGAAAGATTCTTCATCTCAAGTTACATGAGATCTTTAATATGCACAAGGTTCATTCACGATAGTTTATGTGGTAATATTAATGTGAGTGCCTGGAAAAAGAAAACACATCTTTATTTACTTGCAGTGATTACAGAACCAAATATTTTTCTGGAAGAAAAATAAAAAGAGGCAGTAAATATCCCAGTTGGGCTTACTGAAATATGGACAGACTATAAACTATTAAGATGCAAAAACCAAAAAATCGTTTTTAAATGTCAGAAGTTATGTATGGAAATGAATACTGCTCTTTAAAGTAGTGTTTGATTCTATGCTCTGACACATCTGGAGCTACTTTTAAGACCTGTTTTGAACCTCCCTTAGGGCCAATTGTTAAGGTAGAGAAGAGACCCAATCTCACTACCCTGTGTTCACATGTACCAAGGCTGGCTGATCTAAAGAAGTATGATCCTACTTGATCACCCACATTATTCTTTACACATGGCTCTCCGTGACAATTGCCTCTTCTAAAACTGTCCTCTGCTGATGGTTGCTCTCCTCTCCAAAGCTCCCTAAAGTTGGCTCCAGAACTGCAGGACCCAGCAGCCAGACCCGTGCCTGGCACAGAGCCAACACTTAGTGAAAACTTGCTGAATAAGAGGACATTGGGATAAAAGACAGATCTTTGGTCCCCCTGAGCGTATAGAAAGTACTTCATTGATTTGCCACCTGTATTATTCTGGATGAATTCTAAGCCATGGTAGCATTGTTTTTATGAGGACATTGCTTCCCAGTATGATTACTCTAAATGGGATTTGTGCATCTAATTTCTGGTATTGTTGTTTGATTACACCCATTTCTATATTGTCATCTCTTTTGTTTCAATTCCAGGAGAAAGTTGGCAGTACTAGGGAGCAGGATAGCTGGATGGACAACTCCAGAGGCAAGCGAGCAAATTAACAAACACATATTAAAACTTCTTCCTGGGAAATCAGCTATTTCCCAGATAGAGACCCTTAGTAAATGTGAAATATTTGGCAAATCTAACTACAAACACTACTTATAAGATTGATTTAGGAACCAAACAACGTTCTGCAGCTATGAAAACAACAACAACAACAACAACAAAAACCTTTTCAGAACATTTCCAGATTGTTGTAGAAAAATTCAGGCAATCTGAGAAAAATATTAAGGCTACATTGTTGTGAATGATGTTCTTACTGGTAATAGTTTTGGAGCTATTAACTGAATATACTTCAATTAACTCAACAGAGGACGAATTAAAGTCCTGAAAATGTACTAATATCCAGGAGTGACCATTTTCAATAGTTTTAAGTGAGTTGGCCTTACAGTAAAAATCATCCATCTGTTCTGACACAGTGCACAACCCCAGTGTCTCCTCCTCAATCTCATTGACTAAAAGTATGCATGCGATATTCATACTCCTATCCAGCAAACATGGCAAAAGGGAATACAAATCTCTGGAGATGACCACTGTCCATATCATCAACAGCTAAGCCCTCCTGGAAACTCAGTTGTTCATTCTACAAGTATTTACTAGGAGATTGCCACATGCCGCTCTCTGCCAAACACTGGGAGAAATGAGCTAAAGGGACCAAAGAGGTGTTAAGACATGGTGCCTGACTGTCAGAAAACTTCCAACCTGTTAGGGAAAGGAGTGAACCACTAATACGTGATTAAGTGGAGAAAAGAGTGATTTAGCAACAGAGGCGAAAGGTCCAAGAGAAATCAGGAGGAGGAAGGGCAGATGAAAGTGAGCTAAGACAGTCAGATGGAAGCTGCACAGAGGAGTGGAGCCTGAATTGACTGGTTAAAGAACAATGGGATGGGCTGAGGGCTGGGGGAGGGTAAAGGGTAGGAAGAGACACTCTGGTCAATGCAGAAGAACCTGTCCTGTTGCCCCTGTCAGTCTTGCTATGCTCATGCAAGCCTTCTTTCTCAGCCAGGGAAACACATATAGCCATGATTGCGTTGCCTTTTACTTAAGCATTTTCTTTGAAATTTCCCTGTCCTTGATGAAAGTGAGTAATAGTTGAAGAGGATTGTGTATTAAGAAATAACTTCCAGGGGCGCCTGGGTGGCTCAGTGGGTTAAGCCGCTGCCTTCGGCTCAGGTCATGATCTCGGGGTCCTGGGATCGAGTCCCGCATAGGGCTCTCTGCTCGGCAGGGAGCCTGCTTCTCTCTCTCTCTCTCTCTGCCTGCCTCTCCATCTACTTGTGATTTCTCTCTGTCAAATAAATAAATAAAATCTTTAAAAAAAAAAAAAAAAGAAATAACTTCCAACCACCTACTTTTCTTTATTTAGGGGTGTCACTTTGTATCATAAACCGATTTGCTTCCTAATCTTGTAGAGCAAATGTAATCATGGCAGTTTATGTGGTTAGGCACGTGACTTCATGTGGCCATGGCCTTGCTTAACTTCTGCAAATGTCGGAAAAAGTAAGGCTAATTACAGGATTCCTTAGTCATCTGTCTTTGCTCTTTTATCATACTGTGTTCTACATATAGTAATGAGCTTTTATTGTACATTGACTGGTTGATTTTAACCATATTCTCATGTAAGCATGTGAATATAATATAATGACTTTTCATATTAAGGGTCAGTCACAGGCTTTGTTGAAACACTGACAGCTTGCCCTCTGGGATTATATCATCTACTTTGTTGGTTGAGCCTTACAACCTAGTCCAACTACCTTTCCAAATTTGGAAACAGAGGTGTATGCCATTGGTCTTGTAGAGAATAATGTTACAATAGCTTCAGCCAAGATGCCCAAATATCCTTGAACCCATCTCATGGAAGGAGTTCTAGGAGTTTGCACTGTCTGCATTCCATAAGCAAATAACCTTCAGACTGTAGCCCACATGGCCAGGAGTAGTATTCATGTTACTATCCATGGGAGCCACTGAAGGTCAAGGACAAAATGAGTGCACCAACATTGTATGTTCATTTATGAAAGTGTAAGTTCAAGGTAGCTGAAGTAAAGAGGTCCAGTGTACTGAAAAAAAGAGAAAAGTATTTTATTAATGTATAGGAGACAATAATACCATAGGAATTAGGTAATGAAATATGACATAGTAAGAACAAAGAAATACTTAGCATAATTTTGAGTAGCATCCAAGACAAAGAGAAATATCTTATTGCAATCAGGAAATAATTGGTTATTCCAAAATTTAAACTATGTGATTCAATTCACAAATAAAAGATGAACGTTTAAAAATGATGATACAAACATACAGGCAGAACTGTCAAATCTACCTCTGTGAAAACTTTCTTTTTTGGAAGAGTAATGCTCCTTATCTTAGAAGAGCTGGTCAGTAATGACAATGACTTCCTCCATGGGGAGACAAAGGAATGAATATTTCATGGATCCACAGCAGTACATGATAAAGATGATTCATTTTCTCAGATTGGATTATGTCCATATAAAATAAAAATAGAATAATATTGTAATGATAAATGAGTTTCCAGCTCAATAAGGAGCAACATAATGTTTGCTTAAGGTTGTATGTGTCAACGTACATAAGCCATTATATAAGTCCATGAAAATACATAGTGCTACAAAATGAGATGCTAGCCTTCAAGATTACTAGTGAAATCTGGAACAGTTCACACAGTAATACAAAAACAGTTTTTTTTTTTTAAATTATGTGTAATCCAGATAACTTTCCAAATTGGCGTAATCCCCTAAAGATCAGACACATCTTTTCCTTCACATGCACGTAACTTGCAAACTACCAATTAATTTGCTGGCATCTCAACAAACACTTGTGATATTTTTATCATTGTTGTTTTTCTTTTAGAAATATGTATCATGGGGCGCCTGGGTGGCTCAGTGGTTTGGGCTGCTGCCTTCGGCTCGGGTCATGATCTCAGGGTCCTGGGATCGAGCCCCGTATCGGGCTCTCTGCTCTGCAGGAAGCCTGCTTCCCTCTCTCTCTCTCTGCCTGCCTCTCTGCCTACTTGTGATCTCTGTTTGTCAAATAAATAAATTAAATCTTAAAAAAAAAAAAAAGAAATATGTATCATGAAAACTGATCCATTCATTATGCTGACTGGCCATGCAGAGAAGATGCGAAAGAAGAACTCAAAACCACACTGATCAAAGGAAATGCAGAGAAATTCTATCAGACCATCATGACAATCATTACTGACCTCTTCCTGCTTCTAATTTTGTTGAATTCAGCCTTGTTCTCCCTCCCTCTAACTCACCTTTTGCTGGTGTGGTTTCAGCCTCCTTCTCTTTATTTGGTTCTGTGTGGAAAGTACAAGCACATTTTTAAAAGTGTCTTAAAGAAAACATTTTATTATGTGATGAGCAACGGGTAGAGGGAGGGAGAGAAGAAATTAATGAGAACAGAAGAGATCATAAATGATTCTACATATTCATTTATTATGCTATACATGAGTTATGAACTTGGGAATGATAATGTAGAATCACATTAAACTTTTAATAAAAGCAATGAGTAAATCTGACCACTTTTGTAAAAAGTATACAGAGAAACATGCAATACAGATTTTGTTAAAATATACTTAGCTATGCTGGGACTATGTTAAACATGCTGGTGTGAAAGTGAGTATAAAATGTGGGTCACTTCATTTTAGACCTCAAAAGGGACTGACTTTTTAAGGAAGATTGACCCATGTAATGATTCCAATTGTTTAGACTTCCGGTTAATATAGTAATAATGAGTCAGGGTATAAAATCTATAATTGTCCAGTAGTTTCAAGGAAAATATTTTGGTGCATGTACTAATCTTCTAGGTTGAGATGAGTGGCAATTAATGGAACCTGAGAGCAGTAACATCCGATTTCATCAGTTGAGATCTCTCTGTCCGGAATCATATTTAGATACCTGCAAATGGTGTCTGCCTTGGGATATGTGTAAGAAAATAATGATTTTAAGCATGAATTCTCTCTCTTTCTTGGATTGATGAGCAGAGGTCTGAATCTCAGCTAACTAGTAACTATTTTAAGAGTTTGGGAGGAGACCGGTTTAAGCAACAGGAGGTCAGTATTATACAATGAGTATGAAATATGCGTATGCTATAACAAGGGAAAATTTAGAGTGGCTCAGTGACAGCAACTGATCTGAAGAATAGAAGGAAAAAGTTATATCCATAATGGCCTGTAGGTCCTCAGTGTACTCAGTATTGTCAAAAATAAATTGGTATGTGCAAGGAGAAAACACACCAAAGAACATCCTAAGAAGAATGTCACACTGCACCGGCTAAAAGAAGACTAAACAGAGCTTGTCCCTGTTTGAACCCATAAGGCACAGAGCCTCATTCATTCATTTTGATACATAGCAATATTCTTCTATACTGTTTAAGGGCTTTGAGAGTGTGAATCCAGTGTTCTTAGCTGGACAAAGGGGCTCCCATAAACAGTCAGATTTCTCAAAGTTCCCTCCTGAAAATGATCTCCAGGATGGAAGAGCTTCATAATCTCATTATAAATGTCCATGCAAAAAGATCACCAGCAACTAAGGCCTAGTCAGCTTCTCTTTCACCTAGACTGTGGTCTCCAGTGCTCTCTCATCCCCTTCCTTCACACCGTGTTGTCAACTTAAGAAACCTGCCTTGAGTCACAGATGGCCTTGGGAGGGTCTCCCAGTATTGCTTGCGTTTCAGTATGGCGGTTGTGTTATACTAAGGAGTTCTTCAGGCTGTATTTTATCTTCTACTTGGTTGTAAGCAAACAGAATCCAGGGAAATGTTTTCCGCTTAGAGTTTCAGTCTTTTCTCTTCCTTAGGTCTATGTGAACGCAAAAGCGGGCTTCACCTGCTCTGTGAAGTAGTAATGCCCACTGTCGCTCCCTACAACTCTTTACTCCTTGTTTTTTTGTTGCCACCTGGTGGACAACAGGGTACTAAGAACGGGAGAAGTGGAGCCTCAGAGGCCACCAAACTGTCCTGAAAACTGCTTCTCCAGGTGCTTGCTGGTGATATAGTTCAAGTGGGCAGGAGGCTGCTTGTCTTCCAGGACTGAGGTAAAATGTGTTCCCTAAACTCACAAGAAAGTGTGGGCTTTGTTTGCCTTTAGCTCTATGTGAAGAAGTGCTACAAATCCTTCATTCCCTTGGAGGCTCAGGCTCCACAAAGCTAAAACATGGGCATAACAACAACTTTGGCGTCGCTAGAAAGGTTTCGTAAGTATATGACGTGCCATTCAAATCAGGTACCATGAGACGGATATATAAATACAATGCATTATTATTATGACTATTATTAGTAGTCTAAACTTATGCCAAGTGTGGTCATCCAACTTCTCCATAGGAGTTAGGTTAAAACTCACAGCTTCAGTGGAGGCCAGATCATGCTGGGGTGGACGTTCTGTATTTGCGGCCCAAACACGTGAAGCGGTGTTTTTACTCACCTGGGGGTGGGGCTGGGGCTGGGGCTGGGGCAGACACTTCATTTTCTGGAAATGAAAAGAATAATGGAAGTGTTAGTCTCACTTCTCACAGGCAAAAGCTATTTTCCAAAGCCCCACACTGCCCTCAACTCTAGGCAGCCAACTCACCTGTACTGACAAGAGGGATGGAGCAGGAAAAGTTTCAACCTGTGGCCAAGACATACTGCCTTTTAGTGTGTGGTATGAGGTGAGGATCTAAATCGTAGTCTATAGATTTCCATGGTGGACCGATGGGCAGAGCACAGGTAAAGTGGGGATCCAGGGTGTCCTGGCCAGCAGGCAGAACATTTAATGGCATTTAAACTGAGCCTGTTTTCCTTTTCTGGAAAAGTGAATACAGCACTTATCCCCTATGCACAGGTTGCAAAGAGCAGAAGATGAGACACACTGAGTGGCATGCGTGTCCCTCATGGTCCAAAGTACTCACACCCTGCAGAACCTAAGGTGAGGACAATGCTCGTAAATGAGAGCCCGCTTTCCCCAGAGAGCGAGGACACGGCGGCATCTCTGACATCATCTTGCTCCCATGAGACATGCTTCCTGAATGGTGATGAGACCAAAATCCTCTGGCTCTGCAGAGTTATCACAAGTCAAAGCAAGACTCATTGGGAAACAGAATCAACTCCTCTCCCGGTCATTTCTGGGAATGCAAGTATCTGGTGTAGATTTCTTTCCTTTTTTTAAAAAAATTTTTTATTTATCTATCTATCTATTTGCGAGAGAGAGTGCATGTGAAGACGAATGGAGGGGCAGAGGGTGAAGGAAAGAGGGAATCTCAAGCAGGCTCCACACCCAGCACGGAGCCCAGTGCAGGGCCTTGACGGCAGGACCCTGACATCAAGACCTGAGTGGAAATAACCAACCGAGTCACTCAGACTCCCCCTGGAGTAGATTTCTATCTACACATATCCAAATTTTTGAGAACTTTGGTTCTGAGGTTTTTATACCTGGCTTTGGATATCCAGAATTATAAAGAAGGCTGGCAGTGAATTCTGTTAAAGAAACTTCTGTTAAAAAATATATTATGTCCAAGTAGCTAAAGGAATATCCCATGACCAAAGGGCATGGAATTTCCCGTTGAATCCCCATGGATTCCGTGAACTGGCAATTAGTGACATGTGTGTGAATCAACTCCTCCTTCTCCAGGGCAGGAAGAGGCAGTTAATGAAGGTAATCTCCTTTAAACTTATTTTCTGCTTGTCAAAGAAAAATTTTCATATTATAAGCACATGTGGGATCCCAGGAGCTCTGTTCCTGTCCAGATCTAGGATTTTCTAGTTATTTTTCCCACGACTGGCTCTTTCTATGCAAAGAGGAAAACAGCTCACAGCAAAGAGTTTAGCCCAAAGGTCATCACTATGTGTAGTCTTGGCAGGCTGGAATGAACATAGAAGAAAGAATGGACTGCACCCCAACAGATCAAGAAAGGAACAACACAGTGCTATCAGGATGCCGTGACATCTCCTTCCATCACTAATTTTTTTGTGTGTGTGCTGGGTACAAACTCCAAATTAAAAAATAAAAAAATTTCATTCAGATTCCCATAAATACCGTACTATTTACTAAAGAGGAAGAAATAAAACCAAAGGAGAGAAAACGTATAGCTTTAGGGCAGAAAGTAATGTGGCAGGATGCAATGTAGTTTGAGGATACAGTGAAACAAGTGTCCCCTGGATGGCATCGAGAGAAACGCTTTAGTTTCTTTACCACGTCATGGAAAGGATCTGTAGTGCCAGATCAACCAGAAGACAAAGCCCTCGGCCAAAGCATTTTATTTTCAGAGAGCTGAGTGCAGAAATGGGAATCTAATGTTGACCCCTTGGCTTTGGGTGAGTCGTTGCAGCGCACAGGTATCAGAATACAGAGAGCAAGAAGCCAACTTCTTTGGCATACTATCTTTCGGACAGGGTCATTGTTGCCTAATGCCCGAGAACCTCTGCCTGGCTCTCCTTGTAGATGAGTTTCTCTGGCTTCCAGCCTCTTTTTTCCCATAACTGCAGGGATTACTTAATGTCACAACCGTGTTTCACCCTGTTATTCTACCAGAGAGGGTCTCTGTTCCCTATTTGGTTAGGTCTACACTCTTTAAGTTCACATTCAAAGCCGTTGCCAGTGGGAACTTCCTCCTTCCCTTCCCTTAGCGCACCCTGGTGGCCCCCGCTGTTCTGGTTTCTCTTTTCAATGTCTGACCTTTCTGCCCCTGAGAAGACTGATGATCTTCTCCCCAGTAGACTTTGTTTATTCTCTGCATGTGATTGTGTCAGGTAGATCTCGGTTTGAATCCTGACTCTACACCTTATTAGTTGTGTAATCTAGGGTAATTCCTTAATCTCTGTCAGCCTCCCTGGACTCATTTGTGAAATAACAACAAGGTACTAATCTAACTAAATTATAAGCACAGTTCCCATATGTAGATAGAGCTCTATAATTTACAACAATAACTACTATCGTTGTTTTGTCAGTCTTGATCTATCTTTTTGTATTTCTCTGAGGATTCCCAGAACTGATTTTCCCTTCTGTTCCCCTCCCTTATTCTCTTGGCATTCTGAAACCCATGATAATATACTCTTTATTCACTAATTATTTTAAAATTATTTTCCAGGGGCGCCTGGGTGGCTCAGTGGGTTAAGCCTCTGCCTTCGGCTTGGGGCATGATCTCAGAGTCTTGGGATCGAGCCCCCCATTGGGCTCTCTGCTCAGCAGGGAGCCTGCTTCCCCTCCTCTCTCTCTGCCTGCCTCTCTGCCTACTTGTGATCTCTTTCTATCAAATAAATAAAAAAAATATTTAAAAAAATTAAAAATAAAATTATTTTTCATTTATCACAGTGTATTTGTTTCTTTTCCCTCCTAGCTGAACAAGAACAGGGATCTTTCATTTCCTTTCTTGTCTCCCTAATACCACATTTTCTTGTTGGAAACACATTAAATGCATAGTGAATTGATAAAAAAAAGAATTCAAAGGACTTCATTGGTGATAGTGTAGGGACTATCACACTGGCCATGCTTTCTCAGCATCTATGTAAACAAAAGCCCATTTTTGTAAGGGAAGCTATGCTTGCTTACTTAAAATCCTGTTTTGGAAGTAAGGCCAAGGGTGAAATCTAATAAAAATAAATAAAAGAGAATTACTCTGGATACTGAAACTGTGTTCTGGATGTGAATTGTCCGTTTCCATTGTGTTTGTATGTAAAAGCCCCCAAATCAAAACAAAATGAGAATTTAAAGGGCTTAGTTCAAGTTCCAACAAATCCACAGAACTTCGATCATTAACTGCCAATTGGATTATCAACAGAACTACAGAAATATTATAGAATATTAATGCTGATATTTTTAGAGTGTTTGCACTCTAAAAATGCCTGCTTGGTATGAAGGCAGAGCCAGAACTTTTCCTTCTTGAAATCATAGAAACCCTGTTACTTTATAGCCAGTGGAGAAATAAATAAGCAGCAACTACTTATAGGCCTCCACTGCATGAAGGACACAGTGTATGCTAATGGGTGTTAATCCTTACCATCCTTAATACTCCCTAAAATCAGTGCTTTAATTATCCCCATTTTGCAGATGGGAAGTGAGGCCCTTTGAGGTCCCTCAGCCCATTGAGGGTGGAGCCAGGCTCTGTCCGGTCTGCCTGAGTCAGAACTTGGACTTTATCACGTGGGACTGCACTTCCCTTCTCAGCTTTCATATTTGGTGGAGGCAGAAGTGGACTGATGGACTTTCCAGAAATATCACTCCATTTTTCCTGGTGAGCTGGTTAATCTATTGCCATGGCCACATAGCCTCCTATGGGTGTTGTTCTAGCTGTAGGAGTGGAATGTGCCTGAAGTTCCTTATCTATGTAGTGGACACAATAGCATAACCTATCTTAAGAGTTGTTGGGAGAAGTGGGTGAATTCCTGCGGAAGCAAGGAATGTGGTAGACACCATATACACTTCAATCTCTTTTTATTGTTATCATTGTTATTGTCATAATTTTACTCTGACACATTTGTGAGAACAGCACTCCTGTCTTTCTACACATGCCATTTGCTAGGGATTTGACTTATTTCTAGGTCTGTGGCTGTATCACGTTAGAACATGTTTGGAATTGGGTCGGGGGCTGAGGAAGCAGAGGAGGTAGACCTCTCACTCTCCTAACCGTAAAATGGTAATAGTAATTGATTTTTGATGAAATTTACATACACTGCAGAGTCTGTACAATGTAGATAAATGGACCCACCAATCAGTAAATCCTCGTGGAAGAGAAAGGATAAAAAGATGAACTCTCAATAGTTTGCAAGACATTTGAAATGAAGAATTCCAGCTGTCTTGGACCTGAAGAAATGGGGAAGCTGGAATGGTAAAGGCCACAATTAAAGGGATCAAAGGAATTAGGTTGAAAATGCACGATTACAGGCATGTCTCAGAACCCAAGGCATCTCCTTTTGCCTCAAGGAACTGCTCATATATCTCTCTTACTCCAAGGCATCTTTTGTCGCTGGTAGGTTGTGCCAAGCCCAGCTTCACCCACACCTCTAAGAGCCATTTGTATGTTCCCCAGATTCATTAGCTGCCTCTATAACAATGATTCATACACAACGATTTCCATAGTACCCACTGAATGGGAACTGTGGGAAGAAGGACCCAGGTGGTCGGAATTCATTGAGCATAAATCTATTATAAATCTCCCAAGAGTGGGCACTGATAAGATGAGATGCCTGTGTTTAAGAAACTCACAGATTGGGGCTCCTGGCTGGCTCGGTCAGTGGAGCATGCAACTCTTGATCTTGGGGTTGTGAGTTCAAACCCCATGTTGGGTGTAGAGATTACTTTAAACATTTTTTTTTAAAGATTTTATTTATTTATTTATCTGACAGAGAGAGAGAGAGAGACAGAGCGCACAAGCAGGCAGAGAGGCAGGCAGAGGCAGAGAGAGAAGCAGGCTCCCCACTGAGCAAGGAGCCCGTCGCAGGGCTTGATCCCAGACCCCGAGATCATGACCCGAGCTGAAGGCAGCGGCTTAACCCACTGAACCACCCCGGTGCCCCTACACATTTTTTAATTAAAAAAAGAAGAAGAAGCTCACAGGTAAATTAACTACTCTTTTCTATCGAGTCAGTCACAAAAGCAGGTGGCTTTGCACTCTCAGAACATTCAAGACTCAACATCTATAGTCCCTCCAGTGCTTCTGAAATTGCTGTGCACATATGAATCACCTAGGGATTTGGTCAAGTGCAGATTCTGATTCTGGGGGTCTGTGGGGGTGTAACTTTCTGCACTTCTAACAGGCTCTCAGGTGATTCTGAGGCTGCTAGTCCACACCCCACACTTTGGGTAAGTAAGCTCAGACTATGCCCTAAATATCACCTAATCCTGTCCCATTTCAAACGTGATTGTAAATGGTGAAGGGTTTACAGTACATGGGGAGTTTTCCTCTCTGATCACAAGATTCTTGAGGACAAGGTCTGTCTCCTCCTCCTTTTCAAATTCTGCACAGCAGGTGCTCTATAAATATAGTTGACTGGCAGAGTGTTCCTACCAGCACAAAAACCCCTTCTTCTCATTGCCAAGAAATCAAGAACCATTTGCTGGCACTCCAAGGGCAGCTTTCTTCATCTGCGTTACCCACAGAGAACACTATGTCTCCCATTGGCGACCCTCCTGCTGGCTGAATGCTGGAAGGCATTCACCCAACCCCATCTGTTTCTTAACAATGGCAGGAGAGCAATCAGGCTAGAGTTTTGCCCCTTGGTGCCAATACAATCCTTGCCTTTCTAAGGAATTCTGCCTTCCAAAATCTGGGCTGTAAATAACCCAAATAATAAAAATTTCAGCAAATAACCCTCAATCAGCCATGCCAGTTCCACTGTCAATTAGCTTAGCCCTGTCCACACTCTCAGGAGGCACCTGTCCTTGGGAAGCTCTCCATGTCTTTAGATTTAGAGCAGAAGGTTATTTATTAAAGGGAGGCCCTGCTAGGCTTCTGCTTATTCATAAACCCAAAGGCAGCTTTTGTAGGACTTTTCTGCCAGGTGAATGAAGTCAGACTTTTGTCTCCCTCTTCCCCTTGCCTTGATTAGGAAACACACAAACGGGATGGACTAAAGGATGTAGAACCTGCTGTTTTAAACTTCTTTTTAACAAAAGGAAGAAACTCGGAAACCCAGAAAATAATAAGCCCAAGGAAATATTCTTATGGACAGCATGAAAACTAACTAGATTCTGAACCAGCAACGAAAGCTACCTCCTTCTTCCTCAGGCAAGGACGGCTGTTCTTTGATCCTTTTTAGTTCACAGATATAGTCTTTCCCTCCCTCTGCAACACTGAAACGTGTTCAAAGGGCTCGATCTATTTATGGTGGATTTTTCCTATGACCACCTACTGTAAAAAGCACAGGTATGCCACCAATGGCATTCCTGCACGGAGAGTGCCAGGGCGTTCTAACTGACGGGCGCTGGTGGCGGCTAGTAAACAGACAGCCCATATGTGGCCTTGGTGCTCTGCTGGAAGACCAGAACCTCGTCACTCCATAAATGGTCAGGTTTGCTCCAATGAGGTCCATTCCTATTTTCCAGGATCAAGGCTTCCATGGTCAGTAAATTGAAAGAGGGGAAAAAAATCTTCAGTCTTAGGAGGCATTAATTAACCTGCCCCTCTCTATCGAGGTGTCTCCACACCAAAATGATAGAAACATCCCAGCTCTCTCTTCCCATGGGCTCACGGGCTCATATAATACATTGTTTGACCTACTTTCAAGTATCCTATTGACCCTCAACTTAGCCTTTTGCTACCTTGGAGAACATACTTACAACATATGAATATGTTGTATAGGCATGGAAAAGACAGGGAGAACACAATAATAACAGTTGTGATGACTGAGGGGTAGGATTTTATGTCTTTTTTGTGGCTTTCTTTTTGTCACTTTTTTGGGATAAAATAAATGTGCTAAAACCATGTTTTGGTAATTTGGTGTGTAGACAAAGACTATTATGTTCTTCTTTTTTTTTTTTATTTTATTTTATTTTATTTATTTATTTGACAGAGAGAGAGAGAGAGCACAAGCAGTGGGAGGGAGAGAGGGACAAACAGGCTACCCTCTGAGCAGAAAGCCCAAAGCGGGGCTCGATCCCATGACCCTGGGATCATGACCTGAGCTGAAGGCAAATGCTTAACCGACTGAGCCACTCAGGTGCCCCTGTTATGTTATTCTTAAATATTATTTATTCTCAAAGTCTCACTCTTGGTTTGAAATAAGCTGTGTGAATGCTTTATATATTGTAAACATTGTGGTGAATGAGGCTCTATCTGGCCAACTCCAGTTTTTGTCATTTTTGGTAGTATAGCAAGTTATCTTTCTTCTTAGGTTAAATAGGCTAAACACGTCTGGCATATCCCCCGTTGATAATGGGGTTTGGGACTGCGTGCATGTTGCAGCCTCGACCTCATATGTCCAGCACAATGGAGACTGCTTTAATATAGAATATTATTTGCATGAAGGTGTTAATAATACCTGGAGAAGTTTTGGATATATGAATTATAAGTGTCATCAAAAATATCAGCAAACACAATGACAATGTGTTTGTGGTCATATTCTTTATGCATCAGAATCTAGATTTTGGACATAAATAAATGTTTAATGTAACATTTTCATAGTTTTATGCTTAATTTGTCCCCTATTCTATTCATTATAGGCTGTGGGTGTGGATATCTTGTACCTTGGTATTTAAGGATTTAGATACCTTTTTAGAGGCAATTCTTTACTGATTTATAATAGTGACTCCTAAAGTATTGTCTAGGCTCCTCAAGCACTCCTGAGGCTTTTTTAGGGAGTCTATAAAGTTAAAACTATTTTCATAATAATGTTAATGCATGGTTTGCATTTTTCACTCATATTCTCTCAACAAATATGCAGAGAATATATAATGTGTGATGACATCAAAATTGTCTGAAAGCTAATAGAATGTGTACTGTGTATTTTTATGTTTTAAAATTTTATCAATTTTAATTTCTAATGTAGTAAATATCAACAGATATAATGCATGTAAACAAACACATTTTAGTATCTCAATAATTATTAAGCGCCAATGTATCTGAGACCAAAAAGTTTAAGAAACATTTAGAATTTGTGGTAAATCTTCTTAAAAAATTATTTTGTGGTTGCCTAGGTGGCTCAGTGGGTTCGGCCTCTGCCTTCGGCTCAGGTCATGATCTCAGGGTCCTGGGATCAGGCTCTCTGCTTGGCGGAGGGCCTGCTTCCTCCTCTCTCTCTGCCTGTCTCTCTGCCTACTTGTGATCTCTCTCTGTCAAATAAATAAATAAAATCTTTAAAAAAATTATTTTGTGCCTATGTACTTAAAAAAAAAAAAAAATAGGGTGCCTGGGTGGCTCAGTAGGTTAAAGCCTCTGCCTTCGGCTCAGGTCATGATCCCAGGCCCTGGGATCGAGCCCCACATCAGGCTCTCTGCTTGGCAGGGGGCCTGCTTCCCCATCTCCCTCTCTGCCTTCTTCTCTGCCCACCAGTGATCTCTCTGTCAAATAAATAAATAAATGAAATCTTTAAAAAAAAAAGAATTAAAAAAAATAAACTCATGCCATATGTCATTGAGGAAAAATCTGTAGCTTTGATTAATAAAATGAATGAAGCAGTCAAAAATCACAAATTGATTTTGTGGGCTGAAATATAAGTTATTTTCCTTTGTGTACAGTAATAGAGACAAAAGGGCAATATTGTCTAGTACCTCACCATCTCCCTACTCAGAATTCAAGTATCTAGCAACCTCACTTGTCCAGATAACAGCTGCTGACCTGCCAGTTTAGAAGGGTCTCCAAAATGCAAAGTGGATTTGTCTCCACCTCCTCAGGCTCTGTGCACTGAGAGCACCAAATGCTTTACTCACAAGAGAGCCCACCCAGGTCCTCAGCTAGCCTGGGAAGTGGGACTAGGGTGAGGCAGGCCAGGGGCCAGATTTAAGGAGGCCCTTGCTCACAAGTGCCAATCCAGCACTTGCATGACCCTGAGAGTGAGTGCCTCCTTAAACATGTTGCCACAGGTGCCCCAGGGACACTCTACAGTGAAGCCCCACTCTGGGGGATTAAAGACCTGGCCTTGGGTCCAAAAACAAACAACAAAGAAAAGAAAGGGCAGTGTCAGATACTGACTGACAAGAGTAATAAAAGAAGACAGTGGACTTCTAGCAAGGGATAAAACAGGAGAGCTATGAAAAATTGTACACAAACTCAAAATACAAGTAATATGAGCCCATTTAATACAAAAGCAAATAATCTGGGCTCTCAGGATATCATGTACACTAACTGATATCTATAATTTAAGGCAAAGTTATACACAGCTGTCCTTTGTTTTAAAAGCAAGGAGTAACATACCATTTTCGGTATGTTTCTACCCAAAATGGTTTAAATAATAAGGTTCAAGAGCAAAATAAACTCTTAGATTTCCAAGGAAATCAGCTGCTTCAGTCAATAAAATCCATATTCATTCACTGTGGCTAAATATTGTCAGACCATATTCTAAGACTCTGAAGAGATGAATCTAATTGTGCATCAAGTATGCAAATTTTCAGTGACTCATTATTCAGTTTGATGGAATTTCCCTGAACTCACAGGACTTTTTTCCCCCTTCTAGTCAAATTGTTCTTATGTCTTTCTAATTACACTGTGTTTCAGCTTGCAGATGTCATTCCACACAGGAAGGGGATTAAAATATAGTTAGTATTGCATAGCAACACTATGCCTCTCATTGTTAACATGGGGCTGGATGAAAATGAGGTCATTTGCTGAGATCTGATGAATTGTCTCTTTTACGTTATTCTTAAAATGTTCTGAAGTAAGAATCAAACAGGAGTTGGAGTGGCATAGATGGGGGTGGTGGTATGGGAAAATCTTTACGCAAATAGAAAAAGTTTAAAAATTTAGCTCAGGTCACAAGGAAATTATTGCAAAAGTGATTCAAATTTTTAACAATTTGCCCTTTTAGTCCCTGATTATGCCTCTCCTGAGATGCTGTTCTTGGGCAGACCATCACCACAATCACACCATTCTTAAGTGGTTCTATGGTTATCAGATACATCCCCTAAAGGCCTTGCCACAAGGCATTGCTGGGCCTCACATTGGGTGACTTTTTAAAAATAGAGGAAGGACAGGCCTGCTGCCAGGTGGGGTCATAAAAATAAAATTCCACAGCAGTAAACACAGTGGCACTCAATCAATTACATCCATATGTGGTCATGGAGAGTTTGTTACGTGGACATCCTAGAGATATTCAGACCTGAGGAAGACCCCACCTGCTAAAAGCACCCCTGTTGGGGAGAGAAATCTTAATGTTCCACAAACCCAAGCCTTTCACACTTTGGGGGGGATATAGTTACACGGTCGACTGTGCAGGGTGACTCTTTCATCTAAGTGGGTAAGGCCATGCTCCCACAATGGAACAGTGAAGAAACAACTAGTCATCTTCATCTGTTTAACAGCTGGAGACCCCCAACTGGACATGGCATATTTCAGTAGGAACACAGCAGAGGCTCTGGAGTGTAGACCTCTTATTTATTTATTTTTTTACATTTTTAGAATTGGATGACTTTTTTTTTTTCTTTTCTTTTTTTTTGACAGAGATACAAGTAGGCAGAGAGGCAGGCAGAGAGGGTGGGTGGGCAAAGCAGCCTTCCCGCCTAGCAGAGAGCCAGATGTGGGGCTCAATCCCAAGACCCCGGGATCATGACCCAAGCCAAAAGCAGAGACTTTAACCCACTGAGCCACCCAGGCGCTCCTAGACCTCTTATTTGATCTGGGCTTCTGTGGGCGGAAGCTAAGATGATTTACAAGTAAAAAAAAGGAAATACTCATGTTGGTGGTGATCATGGCTAGGATAATAACAGCAACTGTTTGGGAATGTATTCTAAATATTGATGATATTTATTAAATAAATATTGAGTAGAGGAGCAGGCATTGTTAGGTACCTTACAGTGATTGCTATGGGTTTCTGGAATGCCCTCAAAATGTATGAGAAGAAGGCATGTAACACCTTATGCTATATTCTGGGCTTGCTGTTTTAGAAGGAAAAGAGTTAAGCTCTTATGAGCTAGGTCCTGTTCTGAGCTTTTTACCTTATTTATCTTATTTCCTTCGTGTAAAGACCTAATGGGTTAAGTATTATTATTATTCACGTCTCACAGAGGAGGAAGCTGAGGCATATGTAATGTAACTAACTCAATACAATACATGGTCTAGCTGGAATTGGAAGAACCTAGAATGTTCTATGAATAGTACACTTCGTTTATGTCACTACGCTTAATAATGAATATTAGTTAACAGGCATAAGGAAAAAGCCCAAATGCATACTATATGCAGGACAACTCTAAAGACATCTAACTTTTAAAAAATGAGAAATTAAAATGAAGAATTATACAAATAAGTGAATTTTTAGTTATAAATAGAGCATCTGTTGCAAGATATATAAAATTTTATTAAATGCAAAAGCTATTAGCTGACACAAGCAAAGAATTCCTGAGGAATTTAAAAAGAGATTTAGTACTATTTAGAGGGAGAATTAGATGATTCTCCCTCTAAATAGATGATTGGAGGAAAAAAAATATTTTCTAGCCTAGGTTCTTGTAAATATCTACAGTACAAGCCAAAAAAATGAATAAAACAAAATTATAAGACCTAACATCTGACATATTAATAAACATAACTTTAGGTGTTATATTGATGTGCCAAATTGGCCCATAAAAAGATTCCTAAGAGAGTGTAAAAGGGCAAAAGACTTATCAAAGTGGATTTCAGACTTGAAAGGCATAATGAAAGTCAGATTATAGTTAGCTTTTTATGAACTCATTTTAGAGAGAGAAGTAAGCGTGTGATTAAATGATCCTGGTTTGCCAAATCGACAACTTCATGCCCCAGTCTGATGGAATCTAAAATTTTCCTCTGGAAATGCATAAAAAATGCACTGCCTATAACACAGGAGTGGAAAACTCTGTCCGTGAATGGGAACATCCTGAACATCCTGAAATTCGGCTTGTTGTCTACTGGTGAGACCATCCAAAACAAATGTACTTTTTGTAAGTTAAAACTGGGCCTAGCCACACAGAGGAGAGCAAACAATATTGTCACTCTTATAGTTTGGGCTCGTCTTTATAAAAAGCTGTGGGGACTGAAGCCCTGTTCTCTCTGGTTATGAGATAATTTGCATACTTAGAGGAAGTTAAGTGATAAAGTCTTCTTTTTCACAGCTTCATATTCTTTTATCACTATACTTTCAAATATGAGGAAGTTGCTCTTGAGTAAATAATAGCTACTTCGTGATTACCCTAAATAGGAACACTGTAAATCAGTAAACTGCCTTTCTACATATTTTTTGGGTTTTCCTCGGGTGTAATAGGCTGTACCAACAAGTACTGCAGAAAACACATCTGTTCTTGTCAAGAACTGACAGAGAATAAAAACAAAGAAAGAAGACCTGGCCGAAGTCCCTCAGGTACACACATAAAATAAATATTTTCTGCTTATTTTTGATTGCTTGAGCTTTCTCTAATCCTGTTCTTTATTACCTAACACATCCAAGTATGTCTAGAGAGGAGGTCTAGAATTACCAGAAGTCATAGGCTGCCAAGAATATTTTGTGTCTCTTAATATAGGTTTCAAAGACTAGTTATGGAGGAGCACAGATAAAAATAGTCATTATTAACAATAATAAAAATTCTTCTCTGTGTGTGCATAAAGAACCTACAAGTAAATTTTAGAGAAAATAATTATAAGAAATTTCAGCAAAAATAACAGAAATGCTTTCTAGGGCAGTAAAAAAAACCACACTTATTTTCTATCATGGCAGTTTCATTCCACAACTCTCTAACACTTAAAAAAGGGACCTATTTGCTTACGAAAGTATTACAAAACCATTGTTTTCATATTTGCTCAAGTTTCTAAAAAGGCCACTTGTTTATTTAGTCCTTGCGCCCATGCATTTCTTTCTTTCTTTCTTTTTTTTTTTTTTTTAAAGATTTTGTTTATTTATTTGACAGACAGAGACCACAAGTGGGCAGAGAGGCAGGCAGAGAGAGAGAGAAAGGTTGAAGCAGGCTCCCTGCTGAGCAGAGAGCCCAATGTGGGGTTCGATCCCGGGACGCTGGGATCATGACCTGAGCCGAAGTCAGTGGCTTAACCAACTGAGCCACCCAGGCACCCCAAGGGACATGCATTTCTTAAAAGTGACTTCAGCCTGGATGGTTTCTCCAGCGTCCATGTCAGATGCGGGGATCCTTTGAAGTCGCTATAAATAAGGAAAAGTGTGAATTGTGTGTCCATCAGGGGCCTAAAATAACATGTTTCAAGGCCATGTCTTGTGTCCAAAATAAAGGGAGTCATTGCGGGAACGGAGGCTTGTGGGTGCTTTCCTTTTTCCTTTCTCTTAGGTCCCTTGGACACACGGGAGAGGCCCGCCTTTTCCTTTGTTCATTTCAGGAACTCTCTGACCGCTGACTTGGCTGGGGTTTAAAAGGCCTGGGGAAGACTTCTTCAGATTTACTGGATGAGAAGCAGGGATACAATTTGTTTTTCCAAAGTTTTTTTAAAGCGATATATTTAGGACGCTTGAGAGGAAAGAATTGGCCAGTCCTTTATTTATCTTCCGAACAGGTGCAGCCCGGGCGGTCATAAAAGCAGGCTACTGAAAAAGAATGATTTTGCCAAGTATTAAGCCTCTCTGGTGTGCGTTTGCCCCGGAGTATTCTTTCTTACAGCAGAGAGCTCAGATCTTCCCCACCCATCTCCTGTTTGGCGTGGCAAAATTTTTTCAGGGGGAAAGAGCATGGCATTCATTCATACAGCTTCTTTATTCCTCATCCAAATCTACAACTTGGCCTACACGCACCATTTCAAATTTGGAGGAAAATCGTTGCCCTTGATCAAATAGCTCCTCCCTCTTCTCCCATTCTTTCCCTTACTTCCTACAAATTAACTCTCCCTCAATTTGTTTTTAAAGATTTTATTTATTTGACAGAGAGAGAGAGAGAGAGGGAGCCTGATGCGGGATTCCATCCTAGGACCCCCAGGATCATGACCTGAGCCACCCAGGTGCCCCTTCTCCCTCAATTTGAATGAAAGGTGGTCTTCTAAATGTGAGATGACATTTCCCCCCAGAATTTATTTTGGTGTTTGAAATAGGCCTTCCAGCCTCATGCAGGTAGAACTTGAAGGTCAAGGAGTAAATCTGAGAGGGAGGTTAGCCATCACCAGGGCACATTTTCTGATGATGACTAAGCCTTGGGCGATGCTGAGGAATAAGCAAGAGGTCATAAATCCTGCTCTGCATTCAGATAGGTTTGGGGCAGAAGTTTAAAATGTGATGAAATCTCTAGGGACCAAGAAGGAAGGATAAAGCGAAGGAAAATCTCCTATGAACTGAAAGAAAGTTTTTCTCTATCACCATGTTCCTGTCTAGGAACATGGCCAAGATGGTTTTGACAGATAGACCTTGTATGTTGATGTTACAAAAGAGTCCACAGCAACAATGCCATACCTTTGATCCCTGGAGTTATCAGAATGGTCCCTTAAAGTTATGGTCATAAATGAACCTATGTTTTGTCATATGTTTGAATTTTCAGGAAGAGGTTTTACATGGAAGACAAGAAGCCTACAGCGTCTCTCCCAAGGTTTTATGAATCGCACCCAAGCACCAAAGAGAACTTACACCTTTTCCCTACAAGTTAAGCACATGAAATATAACAGGGCTTGATATATCACATAACAAATAGTGAAAATCTTGTTAAGGCCTCAACCTGGTATTTTAGAAGTTAATTTTTCTAAGCCCTATAGACTGTGACAGTTAACAACTGTCTAAGTATATTAAAGAACCAGATTTTAATGATCACGTACTGTGGAGACAGAATTCTGAGGAAATCATTTTTGTGGATTGAAAAGCCATTTACAGTATTTTAAACTATTAGGGATTCTACGGCAGAAGAATTTTCTAATTTCTAATTAGAAATTTTCTAGTTTCACGTTGATAGAAATCACTTTTTGACAGGAAAAGAGAAATTTCTAGTGAAAGGTAATTTCTTTACATAGTAGAACCCAGAGGCAATTAACCATGAGGGCTTTTAGAACAGAATCCCAGAGACTAGCGTATAGTAAGTCCTCAGTTAATGGCTGATACATAAATATATGTATCAGTAAGGCATTCTGGGAGATTCCCACAAATCTGAAACTTCCACCCACATCCTGTTACTATTTGATTAGAATAATCTAATTTTGCTAGGCCTCAGGTTCTGCATGATTCCCCAGTGCAAGATAGATCTTTTATTTCCAAATGGTCAGTACAAATACTCTAAAATTTCTCTGATGAGTAACTCTACAATTGATGAAGGTGGAGAGGAGAGCAATGGGAAGTGGTTGCTCCTTAAAAGCAGGGCTTTCTTTCTCCAAAAGGGGTTACTGAGCCATCCAGAATATTTTCAAGAGCCTAAATCAGGACTGTTGACTAATGACTTCCACTAGACTTCCTCCTTGAGGGACAAAGTTATACCTGTCCTTCCTCCACCTCCTTAGAAGATTTTAGTTCTCCCAAGACCCAACATGAAGCTCCCAGAATTCAGCCACAGTAGATTGGGAGGTGATGAAGAGAGATATCTTTTACAGGTGCTGAAAGCTCAGCCTCTTTTGAGGAATTGCCAGGTCCTCCTGGATCCTAGGCCCATGTACCCTATTAAGATTCATAGCAAGTGGGCATGGTTCTCCCAGCTGGAGAAGTGATGTAAGTAGATCTATAGGGACTGAAGGAACCTGTCCCTTGGGGGTGTTTCTGTCGATAGTTCAAAATGACTCTGAAGAACTGGTTTGGGGACATGGTTTATTCTTGAGGCGATCGTCCAGAGGGATGCTTTTATGGAACAAAACCACCCCCAGTGAAAATGAAATCAGTTAGGAGAAGGTGCAAGAACCAGAAGAGTTCCTGAATTGCCATACTCCTTACTCCTTAATAGAAACACTATTAAAAGGCAGTGATTTCATTAGGAAAACTGTGTAAGGTGCAGTTCCTTTAAGAATCAGTTCTGCTGACCAGGAAACAAACAAATAAATCCCTGTGCTTCCTCAAACAATTTTAAATATATCAGTAAAACTCTTTTTATCCCCACCATCCAAATTTAAACTAACGAAGAATCTATGAGTACATAATTACTGTCCTGGGTCGGGGGACTCCGACACAGCATATCAACAGTGCTTTTATGGCAAAAGATGATCGTGGCGACTATGGTATCTGTATTGATTTATTCAAAAGGAAAAAAGAAACATTTTGGGGGCGCTATGCTGAAGTTAAAAATAGATCTTCCCCTTTGTAGCTCTAAAATTTCATTGTTTCTAAAAGCAGAGTGGGTCAGATTCAGTTGTCAGACCAAGAGTAAAACTTCATCACCCCTAGCAATCAGAATAATTTAATTAGCTTTATAGGCTCTACAGTCTGTCATCTTACTTATTAGTTTTTCAGCTTGTCATTTTCAATGGAGTGTTAAAATAACACATGCAAATTCATCCACTAAATGCAGGATAATTAAAACAATATTCTGTCCTTAGTCAGGAAACTTAGAATGCAATTCACCCAAATAAACCTTGAAGAGGCTAGTCAAGTGACAGATCAAATAAAAAGGACACTTAATACACATGTAAATCATTTGCATTACAAATAAGACACTTTAGCAGGGGTTGGACTCACTGCCTGATAGTCGGGATTAAGTTCCCATATTAATGCATGCATTTGGTGTGGTTATTTTGGGTGGAAGACTTCATCCATCAATGCCCTCCACCACTAAGTAAAGCCAACCTGTAAACTGATCACCACAGCCTGTCAACACTGGTTGCTTAATTATATAAAGAAAATATATTTCAAAGACTTTTGGTAATTTGGGTAGTATTTCAACTTCAGGTTCAATGTCTAGCATCTTTTCCAAGGTTCTTCAAAACAGTGGTTAAAAGCAGTTTTAAGAATTAAAATTTTTATGCTTCCTTTTCATTTTTTAAAATTTTATTTGCAGAAGTAAAAAAGATTCGGTAAGCACTAATGAAGACTAAAACGAATGAAATAATATTTTAAAAAGATATTTCCATTAAAAATTAAACTCAATGTACTTGTGCAGCTAATGTGGGTTTTTTCATTAGTTATTTCAGTAATTTCTAATTCCAATTTATTTTTTGCTAATTAGTAGTTTTCAAATACTTATCTTTTCATAGAAAGGAAAAACTACTTATTGGAGGAAGCATTTCTTCTAATAAAGAATATTATCATATTTTCAGTGTAATTATTTTTAAAAGGCTACATATTATGAATAGGTCTACAACAAAACTCATTAAAGAACACAACCTAGCAGTAAAATTCTTTTATCAAGTTGTCTGATGTCCTTTTTGCATGCAAGAATTTAGCAATATAATAGGTAATGAAGGTTTCAAGACACCGATAAAAACAAAAAAATACCTGCATCTGTATATCTGTATATTTTAAATGTCTTTCCATGAAAAACTATAGCAACTCTGGAGATACTGTCATAAATTCTTTTTTGAAATCTCGATCAAATTTATTAACTAAGAAAGTGCTACAAGTCCCTCCCACCACCCACGAGTTTCAAACACATGGTGAAAACTTAGTTACTGAATCTAAGAGAATATGCTTGAAAATGCAGTCTATTCATCATGAACAATTAACTTCTTTACATGACACTTTGATGATCCCTTTCAACTTAATGATAACATAAAAATTTGATCATTTTATCCCTACACCTTCATAAACCATCTGTATCAGGTATTTTTCAATCTGTTATACTTTTCCTATAATTTGCCTCTGGTCTGTTTATTGGAAAGGATCTTTTCCTTAAATCACAGTGATTCTATTCTCTTGTAGTCTGTTGAAGAAATAAACGTACTTTATTAAAAAGTGCAGCAAAGAGATTTATGGTTGAGTCTTACCCTCTTTCTTAGTGGGTTCTGGCATGACCACAAGAAAGTGTTATTCTCCAAAGAGTTTGTTCCCCTCCGACACCGGCTGACAGAAACCCCACAGGCAGTCAGAAAGGGCGCAGGTCAGCGTGACAAGCAGCTGGGGGAAAGTCCAGGGCTTTTATACGCTGTCTGCACAGCAATCATGTTGGCACCTCCCTTTCTTCAACACAAGGATGCTGGAACTTGACAGCTAGGAGGACCTTTCTCACATCTGTTGTCTGCACTCTGCTCTCTCGCCTACTGGAAGGAATCTCCTGTCCATCTCATGTGGCTATGAGAACACCTCTAACTTTCTAAATTCAGCTGCAGCTTCGTGTTCCTTCTTACTTTTCTCTTTCTGTCTGACAGAGGCATGTGTCAACTCAGGAGCGCAAAACGTTTGTCAGATGATAAAAAATTAAGTTAAAATCATAGTATGCTCGCTCAACATACACCTTAATTTTCACTAAGATTATAAGGGGAAAAAAATCTCTGTGTTTGGAGAACAATTTTATGCTGCCATTAGCTTTTCATATTCATCTGTTTTCAATCATTGGTTTTTTTGTTTTTTGATTTTGTTTAAGATTTTTATTTATTTATTTGACAGAGAGAGATTACAAGTAGGCAGAGAGGCAGGCAGAGAGAGAGAGAGGGGAGGAAGCAGGCTCCCTGCTGAGCAGAGAGCCCGATGCGGGACTCGATCCCAGGACCCTGAGATCATGACCTGAGCCGAAGGCAGCGGCTTAATCCACTTAGCCACCCGGGCGCCCTCAATCATTGGTTTTAATGTTCTTTTATTTTTTTAATTTTTTTTTCAAGATTTTATTTTTTTTATTTATTTGACAGAGAGAAGGAGATCACAAGTAGGCAGAGAGGCAGGCAGAAGGAGAGGGGGAAGCAAGCTCCCTGCTGAGCAGAGAGCCCCATGCGGGCCTTGCTCGATCCCAGGGCCCTGAGATCACGACCTGAGCTGAAGGCAGAGGATTAACCCACTTAGCTACTCAGGTGCCCCTAATGTTCTTTTTAAAAAGATTTTTTATTTTTTTATTTGAGAGAGGGGGAGCAGAATGACAGAGAGAGAGAAGGAGAGAGCATGAGTGGGGAGGAGGAACAGAAGGAGAGGGAGATGCAGACTCCACGCTGAGCAGGGAGCCTGATGCAGGGCTAGATCCCAGGACCCTGGGATCATGACGTGAGCTGAAGGCAGACGCTTAACCAACTGAGCCACCCAGGCGCCCTGGTTTTAATTTTCTTTCCCATTTTTATTAACACAGTAACATTAATTTGTCAAGCCAAATTTCTTTTTTTTTTTTAAGATTTTATTTATTTATTAGAGAGCGAGCGAGCTCACAACCAGGGAGAGAGGCTGAGGGAGAAGCAGAATCACTGGTGAACAAAGAGTCCGACTTGGGGCTCCATCCCAGATCCTGAGATCATGACCTGAGCTGAAGTCAGATACTTAGACACTTAATCAACCGAGCCACCCAGGTTCCCCATCAAGCCAAATTTCTATACTGATGATCCTGTCTCATTTTCTTACCGAAGAATACCAAGTGTTTCTGTTGAGGAATATGTAGCGTTTACTTTTTTCAAGAAATGTCCTTTTAAAAAAATGAAACAAGATGGGTTCAGGGGGGAGAAAAACCATAAGAGACTCTTAATCTCACAAAACAAACTGAGGGTTGCTGTGGGGAGGGGATTTGGGAGAAGGGGGGTGGGGTTATGGACATTGGGGAGGGTATGTGCTATGGGGAGTGCTGTAAAATATGTAAGCCTGGTGATTCACAGACCTGCACCCTGGGGCAAATAATACATTATGAGTTAATAAAAATAATTAAAAAAAAAGAAATGTCCTTTAAAAAAATTACAGGGCGTGTAAAAGAATGAAGTAACGACAGAAGTTACAACATGCGTGAAGCTTCAGAGTGATATGCCAAGTGAGAGAAGCCAGGTGCAAAAGACCACAGTGTACAATTCCACCGATATGAAATGTCCGTGTTAGGCAAATCCATAGAGTTAGAAAGTCAGTTCGTGGTTGTCAGGGGCCAAAGGGAGCTTTGCTCCCTTGAGTCACTGCTAATAGATATGGAATTTCTTTGAGGGATGATGAAAATGTGTTCTAGAATCCGGTAGTGGTGATGGTTGTACAACTGTGAGGATATATTAAAAGCCAAGGAATCGTACACTTAAAAATATTTGGGCTGTGAGGAAAGATAGACCAGTAGCCATTGTCTTGCTTCAGGATGGCAAGCAGACACACAAACGTAAACTCATATTGGCAGACTGTGTCAGATTTGGCCACTTTCTTCCAAAACTCTCATAGAACTGATGAAGAAATATGAACTATCATGTGATCAAATTAAAAAACACACCTTCCTTTCTTTGTCTCATACATGGCACCTCAAAGACCAGGACTAAAATTAGTTTACGTGACAAGATAACCGCTCAGGTATCTTTATTGGCATGTGTTTTTGAGATTATTTTCAAGGGACTTTGATTGATTTGTACTGAACCAGCCACACTGTCTCGTTTAATTTCCCTTGTGGCTAAGAGCACAGCTGGTCAGACTTAGCTCTACCAAACTCTGTGCCAAGCTAACTTTTCATATAAGGATGGAAACTCAACTTAGAACTCAATGGCATCATGCTTTAGCTATGTGGTGGGGAGGGGAAGGAAAGCCAGTTAAGAAGGTCAGTGAACATCTTCTACAAAGAAAGACTTTTTCAACCACATAATGAGACCGACCACATTGTTCTGCTTTTTAAGATATTCTTGTGCTCTTAGATGTGAAACAGCTAAATGTCAGCCAGAAAACAGAAGTTTCTGTAATATAAAGTTAGAAGTGCCTTGAAAGAAACTGTAACTTTTTTTTCTGAGTCTACCATGAAAGTATCTATCACAGATGAAACCAATTAAAGAGGCTAGAATCTGAAGTCAGACCCCCTTGGGTTCTATTTTTCAACCTACCATTAACCAGTTGAGTTAATCTAAGAAAGGGGTGGCCTTTCTAGGCCTCAGCTTTCTTCTGTGTAAAATGAGGGGTTGAAAAAAAATGACCTCTGAGGCCCCTTCTAGGTTTAACATTGTGATTCTTTATGAGTGGCCCCTAAAAAGAATCTTTTTCCCCCCAACATTCCCAGCATGCTGGACACCGCATATGAAATGGACATAAGGACAAGGTGTCATGTTGCAGAAGAATGTCTACAGTGATGGAGAGATTTCACACATGCCACAAAAGAGGTGCCATGCCATCACTGGCTTCTGCAGAAACTCCATTGGGTCTTTAATGCACTGATCATTTTACTGAAGTGAACAAATGCCAAGATATATTGCAACCCATGGAGAAAATATTTATGACCTGCAAAAATTTTAGTGATACAGGACATGATTATAAAAAGACAAGAACTTACTGGAGGAATTGGAGTATGGACAAATTCTAGGACAAATGGTTGTGAAGTGTACAAGATGGTTCAAGTAAGATTTAAATTGGAATAGTAAGTAGATATATGTAATTTTGCTAGGACTGTATTGTTTTAGGAACACATAATCCTTGGTTCAGATCTTATATATCCATCTAGTAGGTTACAGACTTCAATCCAACAACACTCTCAGGAAGTGGGGGAAAATGGTCAACAAGGCTCTTTTTTTTTCTTTTATTAAAGAAAAAGAATTTTATTACATGCTTTTTTGGGCTTTTCCTTTTTTATTATTTAGGGTTATATTTGGGTGAGTATAGCTCTAAAACAACAGCAGTTAAACCAAGATATTTCTTGCTCACATAAAGCAAATCCAAAAGTAACTAGAATAGGGTCATTTGAGTGGTTCCACAGTGTCATCAGAAATCCAAGCTGCTTCTTCCTGCTCCACTATTCTCTAGGTAACTTCATGGCCGAGTTTGGCTGCTAGTGCTCTGGCCATTAAATCTACATTCCAGGCGGCAGCAAAAAAGAAAAAAGAACTCATTTTCTCCATTTTAAGAGAACTTTTTTGAAGTTCTACACAAAACATCTAATACATCCTGTTGACTAGAACTTAATTATATGGCTGTCTTTGGCTACAAAAGAATTTGGGAAGTGTGGATTTTTTGTTCTCAGTGGCAATGGACTTTTATTGCTAAAGAGAGTAAAGAGAATGTGTGTTGGACCTGCAAGTATCAATCTCTGCCACAGCTTCCTAAACAAAAGCAATAATGTTTCCTGCCCCAACCATAGAATACAGAGAAGTATAAATGTAAGCCTCATCCTCTTCCTAACCTTGTTCTCACTCCATGATGTGAATTAAGGTCTAAATTTCCTTGTGTATAAAAGTACAAACTTATATATTCACATATGGGGAGTTATTAATCTATTTTTTAATTTACTTGCTTTTTTCACTTAACCTGTCACTTCATGCTAATATATGTGTGTGTGAATGCATACATATATACATATGTGTGTATATGTATGTGCATGCATGCACATATATACACATGTGTGTATGTACATATACTTAACTCAATCTTTTTTTTTTAAAGATTTTATTTATTTATTTGACAGACAGAGATCACAAGTAGGCAGACAGGCAGGCAGAGAGAGGGAGAAGCAGGCTCCCTGCTCAGCAGAGAGCTCGATGCGGGCCTTGATCCCAGAACCCTGAGATCATGACCTGAGCCGAAGGCAGAGGTTTAACCCACTGAGTCATCCAGATGCTCCTAACTCAAACTTTTCAATTGCTGAATAATCATTCATGGTATGGGTGTGCAGTAATGTGCCTTATTTTTTCAATTAACTTCACTTTTGGTAGACATTTAGATTGTTTTCAGTGTTTCACCACCACAGTTAATACTGTAGCAAACATTATAGACATTAACCTTGTATATTGATACTTTCTAATTAGTAGGATAGATTCTTAATAGTGAACTTGCTGGTTCAGATGCATAGTTTAAATCTTAATAGATTTTTACTAGAATATTTTCTGAAAAAAAAAAGTTGCCTATAGAACAGGTCAATCAGCGATATACAAGATTGCCTATTTTTCTGATATCCTGGATGTTATCATTAAAAAAACCAAAAACTTGGGGCACCTGGGTGGCTCAGTGGATTAAAGCCTCTGTTTTCAGCTCAGGTCATGATCCCAGGGTCCTGGGATCGAGCCCCGCATTGGACTCTCTTCTTTTCCTCTTTCTCTGCCTGCCTCTCTGCCTACTTGTGATCTCTCTGTGTCAAATAAATAAATAAATAAATAAAATCTTTAAAAAACAAACAAACAAACAAAAAAACCCAAAAACTTGTCAACTCAATGTGTAAGAAATTATTATTATCTCTCTAAATTTCCATTTTTCCAAAAGGTTAGGCAATATTTCATGTTTATTGGTGATCTGTTTCTTTTTCTGTGAATTGCTTTTTTCAAATACTTTAGTTTTTATTAACAATATTAACTCTGTAATATATGTTTCAAATCACCTCCCCCCCTTTTTGTCTTTTGATTTTATGGTGTCTTGTGATAGAACAAATTTTTAAAATTTGTATTTATTCAAATCTGTCATCTTTTCCTTTATGGTTTCTGGATTTCCTGTCTTATTAAAAAAAAAAAAGTCTCTCCACCCAGGATTATTCAAAGACTCTTATAAATTTTCCTCAAGTCCTTTTAAATATTAAAATATTTTTATTGTGTGAGTTAGGGGCTATAAACTTGTTTTTGTTCACATCCCCCAGCTTAACAGGGACTCATGCCTTATGCACCATGTCACTGTTACTTTACCACTGACCTGAAATGTTGCCTAGATTCTATGTCCAGTTCCCACATAAATTTGAATCTATCCATAGATGCAGTGTACATTTGTCACTGGTTGGTGTGCTTTCTCTTTAAATCCATGAAGCCATTTCTCCTTATTCACCCTCCGGCCCAGCCCCGGCAATCAACGATATGTTTTCTGTCTTTGTGGATTTACCTATCCTGTGATTATTGTATATAAATGGTCATACAGTATGTGACCTTTTATGGCTGGAACAGTCTCTCTGATATTGATGCCGACCTCGATCCCTTTCTCACAATAGATAATATCCAAGTATGAATAAATATATTAATTGGGAAAATATTTTATTTCCAATAAAATATTATTTTGGGCTTAGTAATTGCTTATCGAGTAGTATCCTTTATGTTGATTTAATCAATTGTGTATAAACAATACTTATAAAAATAATTTAATTCTAAATATACTGCTAACACTCTAAAGCTCTGTGGTCATAGAAAAAAAAAGGTTTCTAAAAATTTCTAATTATATAACTTTTGAGGCAAAAATATATAAGATAAAAGATTTTTTAAAACTTAAAGCAGGACGAGGCACCTGGGTGGCTCAGTGGGTTAAAGTTTCTGCCTTCCGCTAGGGTCATGATCTCAGGGTCCTAGGATAGAGCCCCTCCTTGGGCTCTCTGCTCAGCTCAGCTCTCTCTGTCAAATAAATAAATAAAATCTTAAAAAACAAAAACAAAAAAACCCAAAAAACTTAAGGCAGGGAGCCTGGATGGGGCCATCAGCTAAGCATGCGACTCCTGCTTTTGGCTCTCAGGGTCATGAGATCGACGGTCCCCCCATCAAGTCTCATATCAAGCTGCGTGCTCAGTGCTCAGCGCAGAGTCTACATGAGATTCTCTTTCTCTCTCCTTCTGCCCCTCCTGCTCATACTTTCTCTCTTTCCCTCCCTCGTAAAATAAGTAATCTTAAAAACAAACAAACAAACAAACAAACAAAAAACCTAAGTCAAGAAATTATGTTAAATGGAGTAGAATCCTATAGAATGAAAATATTTACTCAGGGAGAAGGGGAATAATGTTAAATTTCCAGGGATTAAAGAACTTACTTATATGTTTAGAATATATTATGATAGCTAGTAGTATCATTTTGAAATTTTTATTCCATGGAGATATTTAAAACACTGAGGTTACAGTTTTATTTTTATTTTTGACGCCAACTTTTATGGAAGGTTGGAAATGGCATTTTTTGCACTATTTAAGCTTATAACAGAAAATTTTAAATAGCAATTGGAAAGAGGTGCCTGGATGGCTTAGTTAGTTAAGCATCTTTTTTTTTTTTAAGAGAGAGTGTGTACATATGTGCAGAGGGAGAGGGAGAGAAAAAGAATCTTAAGCAGGTTCCACACCCAGTGTGGTGTCCAACAAAGGACTTGATCTCATAACCCTGAGATCATGACCTGAGCCAAAATCAAGAATCAGACACTTACTGGACTGAACCACCCAGGTGCCTCTAAGTGTTTGACTCTTGATCTCAGCTCAGGTCTTGATCTCAGGATCATGAGTTCAAGTCCAGTTTTGGATTCCTCACTGAGTATGGACCTACTGAAAAAAAAAAAAAAAAGCACTTAGAAAATGTGTAAAGATTGTCCAAAATTTTCTTTGAAGGTGCGGTAGTCTGCTCAGGGTTCCATAAGAAAATACCATAGATTGGGTACCTTAAACAGAAGACATTTATTTCTCACAAGTCTAGAGGCTGTAAGTCTAGATCAGAGTACCAGCATGGTCAGGTTCTGGCCTTCTTCCCCGTCTTCAGACAGGTGCATTCTCATTGTGTCTTCATGTGGCAGGGAGACACAGAGATCAAGCTCTCTGGTGCCACTTTTTTTTTTTTTAATTAAGATTTATTTATTTTAGGGACACCTAGGTGGCCCAGTTGGTTAAGCATCTGCCTTCGGCTCAGGTCATGATCTCAGGGTCCTGGGATTGAATCCCACATCAGGCTCCTTGCTCACCAATGAGCCTGCTTCTCCTTCAATCTGCTGCTCCCCCTGCTTGTGCTCTCTCTCTCTCTGACAAATAAAATCTTAAAAAAAAAAAAAAAGGTAAAAAAAAAGATTTATTTATTTTAGAGTGGGGAGGGGCAGAGAAGGAGAGAGAATCCTCAGACTCCCCGCTGAGTGCAGAGCAGAAATGGGGCTCCATCTCACAATCCTGAGGTCATGACCTGAACCAAAATCAAGGGTTGCACACTTAACAGACTGAGCCACCCAGGTGCCCCTCTGGTGTCTCTTCTTATAATGGCACTAATCCCATCATGACGATCTCATCCTCAAGACCTCATCTAAGCCTAGTTACCTCCCAAAGGCCCAATCTCCAAATACCATCAACTTAGGTTTAGGACTTAGCATATGAATTTTGGAGGCACACAGTTCAGTACGTAGCAAAAGGTATGTGAACAAAATAGCTTCAAGGCTTTGTTTAAATGGCCCATTTCAGAAGAGGACAGTGGTCAGGAGGAAGGGGTCTGTATATCTAAGTGGCAGGAAACAGACCCTACCTCTCCTCTGATTTTCCTCTCTCTCTTTGCCTTGGGGTTTTGGGGGTGGTGGGCTTTCCCCAAGATTCTGCTGCGGGGCCTCTGCTCCCTATGTACATTCTCTCCCTTGGTGAGCTAATCCCATCTCGCATTCTCAGCTATTACTGTGTGAATGACTCCCAGAACCCATCTCAGACCTCATTCCCGAGTTCCACTTCTGAGCCTACCATGTGTATTGGATATTAAAAATTTAATCCATTAGAGATGTTATAATTGTTATATTTCCTTCCATTTTCTTTCCATACATATTGTATATTTGTTAGTTTATTTGTTATATTTGGGTTTTCTGATTTTTTAAAAAATTTTTAAAAGATTTTATTTATTTATTTGACACAGAGAGAGAGATCACAAGCAGGCAGAGGCAGGCAGAGAGAAAGAGAGGGAAGCAGACTCTGCTGAGCAGAGAGCCAGATGTGGGGCTTGATCCCGGGACCCTCAGATCATGACCTGAACCAAAGGCAGAGGCTTAACTCACTGAGCCACCCAGGTGCCCTATTTGTTATATTTGTTATATTTCCTTCCATTTTCTTCCCATACATATTTTATGGAGAATTTTGAGTTTTAAGTAAATTGTGAAAAGCACAGGTCCAGGATCCAAATTAGATGAGTCAAAACACAACAGAAAGCAGGTGATCTAGTAATTTAAAATGTGAAACCTGACCCCACAGAATTCTTACTGATATCCTCATGTCCATCAGTTTTCCCAATCATAACCTGCCTCGTTGTATGCAAAACAAGAAGGAAGAAGAGGCAAAGATGGTGAAGACTTGGCGAATTTGCACAATTTTAGCAGAGTTTTGCAAAGCGATGACTAAAGTGAAATTCATTTCTCTTTCTTTCCGTGTGTGTGTGTGTGTGTGTATGAAGTTTGTTCTATATGCCCTTACAACTACCAGGACAGTGATGTTTCTATCACGGCATTGTAAATTGATATTATGAATAACCAGTCTTTAAATTAAGCCCACGAATGAACAGATGGTGATAAATGGAAGCTGTTTCCCCTCCCCACAATACTCAAGGGGAATCTATTCCATTTTTAAAAACTTTCTTGAGCAAAATGCTCCTGGATTCCTCATTCTTGAAACGAGAAAGAAAGAAACCTGCCTTCTTGACATTCCTTAATGTGACTTTGAATTTCATCTCACACCAAGTACAAGTTCATGCTGGAAGCCTTGCAGGCTATCAATAGAACTCTGCTCACCCGCCTTATTTTAAAGCAGAAGCATGTTAAGCTCTCTAAGCCTCTTCTCATAAGACATACCCTTCATCTCCCAAATTAGTCCTGGTGCCTCTGCTGGATCCCTTCCAAGACTCAGATGTTCTTTTAAGCTTCATGTCCTACCACACACCATGCAGTAGACTACAAGCAGTGAGAGCTCTTCTGCCTCAAAAATCTCCATTGATTTATGGACCCTAACAATTTCCAGCCTCCATATCTCCTTCTCTGTGCTTACAGTGCTTACTGAAAACACACAAAATTTTTCCTAAGTTTGATGACTGTAGATGATGTGTAAAATATGTTTTTTTCAGTAAGAAACTAAAAACAAAGCAAAACAAAAAGCAAAGTAGAGTGTAATGGAACCCGAGTTCCCTGACCTTGACCCATCACTTCCCATCTGCAGATCTTCATTCCTACTGTTTCCGGCAGCTGAAGCAGCATTCCTACCCATCACAGTGGCTCCAAAGCTGACCCATTTTGGAAGGATAAACTCGAAGATGACTTCTTCCAGAGTCATCTCTAATGTTCTAACTCCAAATTATATTTGACTTCTCTGAATACTTCATGTACAATCCTTGCAGGGTAATTATAGTTTTGTTAACCTTATATTGTCCTTATTTATGTGTCTTATTGCTTAAGCCAGAGATCTCAGACTGGTAACCTCTAAGCTAAATCCAGTTTGCAGGTGAATTTTGCTTGGCCCACATACTTCATACAAAAAATATAAATATCACATAAAATATGAATGTGTAGCTTCCCTTGGGAATATCTGGCCCAAAGAGAAACAATATGGTGGAACTTACAGGGCCACCCTAGTTGTTTTTTGGGCCACTTCAATCATTTGTGTTACATGCCTGGTCCAGGTGGGCATTTGAACTTGCAATATTTTTTCTAGACTATAGTATTATTGAGGCAGGATTTTCTCTTAATCAAACCTTACAGCAGACACTTGGTAATTTGAAGCTGAAAAAAATAAATGCATCTGGTCCAAGAGGCAAGTATTTTTTTTTAAATATTTTATTTATTTGACGGAGAGAAATCACAACTAGGCAGAGAGGCAGGCAGAGAGAGAGGAGGAAGCAGGCTCCCTGCTGAGCGGAGCGCCTCATGCGGGGCTCTGTCTTTGGCTCAAAGAGATTCCCTTTGAGCCAAAGACAGAGGCTTTAACCCACGGAGCCACCCAGGCACCCTGAGGCAAGTATTTTTTTAAAGTAACTTTGAAGTATGCCATTGAGATCGGACCAATTCCTCCCATTCCCCTATCACTTTGTAACATTGTTCCAAATCTGTCAGTAAGTATCTACTCATCTTCTACTATTTGCTGAAAACTTAGAGATACAAAACAAACAAGTGCAGCACCCTGCCTCATCACAAAAGGGACTATTTGAGGTAACAAGAAATATACACATGGAATAATCTGTGACTGAAATATCACTGCCATTTCAAGGCCACACAAAGAAGTATTAAACAGATAAGATGCTGGAGCCAGATAGAATTGGGTCTAGATTTGGCCGTGTACTTAGAATCTTCTAATAATGAACAAAGTATTTGCCCTTGAGCCTCAGATTCCTCCATCTTTTGCTGGCCCCCTTTCAAGATCTAGATGGACACAATAATAACATCGGCCCTGCAGAGAAGTGGGAGGCTTAAATGAGCTAATACATGTGAAGTGTGTGGCTCCGTGTCTGGACCTGCTAAGTGTTTTACAGGTGGGAGGGGCTATTCCTGGCAGTGAAATGATTCAGAATCACCTGTGGTAGATACAAGAACATCTCATCCCTTGAGAAAATTTGCCAAGCCCTCTTTCTCATCTAGTCCCTATTATCAGTTAGGTGGCTATATTCTACTAAAAATGGTCACTTCATATTCAGACTTGACTCCTATGAGGGTTTGCTGATGCTGTGTGTGTGTGATGGAAAAGACGGCTTTGTCGCTGGGAGTCCTTTGACACTGTGGACATGTAATGGCCAGTCCTGGCGCTGCAGCTGCAGCTGCTATTTGCAGCCCTGGGGCCTCCGAGATGGGATTCTGGGGCTCAGATTTATTTTCTGCCCTGTCCTTTGTTTGCAAAGACTCTGGTCCCTCTCAGCTGCCCTGACTGCTGCTGCTGCCCCACAGTGCCCTCAGTTTGCCTCCCTGGGTGAAGGTGTGTTTCCTCCCTCAGCTGTCTCCCAGAAAATTCAGGGCAATCACGGTCACTATTTATTAGTAAACACTTACAGTGTCCTGGACATCTTGCTAAGCATTTTACATGTATTATCTCATTTAATTCTTTAAAAACTCTGTGAGATGGGTAACACTGTTATCATCATTTTAAGATGAAGAAACTGAGGTACAAGATTAAAAATTTTCCAAAGCTCATAAGAAGTGAAGCAAGTATTTGAAAGCAGTTGTTTCTCAGAATCTATGGTTTTGTTGTTGTTGTTTGTTTGTTTTTTGTTTTGTAAGACAGAGAGAGTGAGGGCATGTAGGGCATGAGAGACTCCCCAATGAGCAGGGAACTAATGCGGGACTTGATCCCAGGACCCTGAGGTCATGACCTGAGCTGAAATCAAGAGTCGGACACTTAACTGACTGAGCCACCCAGGGGACCCCAGAAATCCATAGTCTTAGCAATTAAACTATACCTCCTCAAATTTAGGTGAACATCATTCCTTTGAAAACACATTTTTTCCAACCTTCAGTTGTTTAATGTTCCTTTAGCATGACAACGAGGGTGACAAAGAGATTCCCTCTGTAGGCTTACTTCATAGAGCTCTGTAATGTCACCTGCAACAGGACATTAAGGACATTGAATACCATTTGGGCTAAGTGAGGAAAAAGGAGTGATCCATTAGCAAATCCTGCTATGGACTTTCAGAATGTCTATCTATGGATAATGAAGTGGAAAGATCCATAAGAACGGATCTTTGTTTCTTCATTTTGAGGGAACGTATCAATAGAATGATTTCATGAGTTAGGACCACAAATCGAAGTCATAGCATGATCTTAATATTCTTTTTTTTTTTTTAAGATTTTATTTATTTGACAGAGAGAGATCACAAGTAGGCAAAGGGGCAAGCAGAGAGGCAGGGTGGGGGGAGGAGGAAGCAGGCTCCCTGCCTAGCAGAGAGCCCGATGTGGGACTCGATCCCAGGACCCTGAGATCATGACCTGAGCTGAAGGCAGTGGCTTAACCCACTGAGCCACCCAGGCAGCCCCCGATCTTAATATTCTTGAAGGGTATGATGTCTTTAATTTCCTAAAGTTAAATAGAGAAACGCTTTCCTATTTTAGGACTTTGTCAAATTCTAAATCTTTTTTTTTTTTTTTTTTTTTTTTAAGAGAGAGAGCACCTGCATGAACCTGGGATGAGGGCAGGGAAAAAAGGGGCAGAGAGACAGAGAGAGAGAGAGAATCCCAAGCAGGCTCCACTCCCAGCTCAGAGCCTGGTGTGGGATTCATCTCACATTCCTGAGATCAGGACCTGAGTGGAAATCAGGAGTTGGATGCTTAACTAAGCCACCTAGGAGCCCCAACTTCTAAGTCTTTAAAGTTAAGAAGAAAAACATTTATGTATCTTCAAATTATATCAAGTCCAAAAGTCTTCAGCATAAGTGAGAAACCTACACACATATCTTAAGAGCTGAAGAAACACAAAATACAGCCGTCTGATTAGCGTGGTTCAGAGTTGTTAGGGAGCTGCAGACTCTTGACAATGGAGAACTGGGTACTGCAAGACAGAGGACAGCCTCCCAAAGCCCAAACTATAATGACTACAAGAAGGACCTCCAGGTTGACAGTGGAGTGCAGAATACCTCTGGAGTTCTAGGTCTCCTGTCTGGACAAAATCTCTAGAATAGTTTTTTCATGGTAAAAAGGGCAAGCTTAGTTAGCTAACATAGTAATCATCTTCATTAACTGACAATGTGTTTCTTTAAACTCTAGAAATATTTAAAACTAAGAGTAGAAAAGTTTTAGAGAAGCAAAATCATGGTATGAATATTTTTGTATTGCTCTTTGGCATTTGTGCTATACTATTTAGGAGACAGCCTCATAATTCCAGTGTAAAATGTGTAATTGTTTTAAGTTGAAACCTCATGGAGATTTTGGGTTATATCAGCATATCTCAGAAAATTTTATTTTACACACACACACAAGTTATTTAAATATTTAATGTGTTATTTAATTAATAAAAGTAAAATCTTTTAAAAGAAAACCAAATACATAAATTTATAAAACAGCTTATTAGAGTAATGTCCTGTTTTAGAAAGATCATTTAGCTCACTAGATTTTCAAATAGAACAATCTAATGTTATCTCTTTGAAAATGATGGCTAAATTTTACCACAGGTAAAAATATATTTGTAAGTTCAATTTAAAAGCTTAAAAAAAAACCCTAGATTTATAATGTGCAGTGACAATAAATTGTTTATCCCAAATTAGTTTCTGAATAATCTTTTCTGCATACAAAAGCCTCTGGCATACCTTAAATCTTCCATGGGCAAGAAGCATCTCTTATCTATCATTTGATTCAATTATGGTTTCCTAAGACATCCAAGACTCCTATGACTAATCCTTAGTCCCCTTAAGGGACTTCAATCCAATTCAATTCTATGTCTATTTATTGAGCATCTCCTTTGGGCCTAACACAGTGTTAGCCTGGGTTTTCAACAATGAAAAGACCCAGTGCCTGCCCTCAAAGAGCCTATAGTTTGCTGGGGAGAGACACTAATAATAATTCACCTCATGGCAGTTCACCGCATTGTCAGACTCATGGTGGAGGGATGGGTCGACACTTCTTCAATACCATCTAGTGGACTAGAGCTCACTGTTTCTGATGCCACTGTTGATTTAGTGTGATTGTTGGTGACACCATGAAACTATTCAAGAAGCCAGATACAATTTCTTTCATTGGTTGAAGAAGAATCTATCCCCACCTGCATGAAGGACTTCTTATAGTCAAAGTTGCATTAGCCACAGAGCATGGCTATTGCTTCTTCCATATTCCTTGCCAGGGTTAATAGCTCTACCACCAGTCCAGTCATCTACGCTAGAGTATTTGATTTCACATTGTCGCTACTATCCTTCAAGCTCTACTAAGTCTAGTTCCACCATAACACCATGGTCATTTACCCATTTATTATTTTTTTAAGATTTTATTTATTTATTTGACAGACAGAGATTATAAGTAGGCAGAGAGGCAGGCAGAGAGGGGGAGAAGCAGGCTCCCTGCTGAGCAGAGAGCCTGATGTGGGGCTCCATCCCAGGACCCTGAGATCATGACCTGAACTGAAGGCAGAGGCTTAACCCACTGAACCACTCAGGCACCCCCATTTACCCTTTTATAGACAAAGGGAGAGCTTCACATTGCACATCTAGACCAAGTTTCCTGTTACATCCATGTGTCTCTATTTGTGTATGATTTGTCCCTTGGGACATATTCCCAAGTAGAAGATCTACAGAGTTATATCCCAAACTTATATTACATAAATAGTCTAAACTTCCAATAACATTTTTTAAATACAATAACATGTATGTGATCCTGGGCCACCTACACAGGACCTTAGTTAGCAAGCTCCCTTGAAGTCTGCTCTATAATCCCAATTAAGGAATTAAACATTTTCTCCAAAGAAAGTTACTAAAGAGGGAGAAGGTACAGATATGGTATCTAAAACCTCTTAGATCTTCCCTTCTAGGGATTAAGAACTTTCCTACATAGGCCCTTCAGCTCCTCAGGACCATGTGGATGGGCTCTGAACTTCCCAGGTTAACACCACAAAACAAATACTTAAAAACTGAAACTAAAACAACCAAGTTGGAAAAATACTTGGCAATATTTATAAAAAGCTGAATCTGACCTTGCAATTCCACTCCTAGTCACATACCCAATAGAAGTGCATTTTTTATGCACCTGACAAGATAAATAACGTTTGTCATAATATAAAGAAAATTGGAAATAATCCAGTTGTTCACCACCACTATAATGGATAAGTCATGACATATTAGCTAGCAATGAGAATAAATGATATGGATGAATGTCACAAACCTAACGCTAACCAAAAGCTGTACAGAAGCAAAAGACACAGAGAGAACATACTATACATTTCCATCTATGAAGAACAAAACAGGCAAAGCTAACCTACGCTGTTAGAAGTTATAATGTTCTGTTTCTCAATCTAGATGCTGGTTACACCAATGCATTGTGTCTGTAAAGTTAATTGAGCTATATTATTATGATCTATGCACATTTCCATAAGCATATTAAATTTCAATAACATTTTCTAAATGGAGGGACACCTGGGTGGCTCAGTTGGTTAAGCAGCTGCCTTCAGCTCAGGTCATGATCCCAGTGTCCTGGGATCGAGTCCCACATCCGGCTCCGTGCTCAGCAGGGAGCCTGCTTCTCCCTCAGCCTCTGCCTGCCATTCTGTCTGCCTGTGCTCGCTCTCTCACCTTCTCTCTCTGATAAATAAATAAAATCTTAAAAAAAAATTTCTAAATGGAAACAATAAAATAAGTGTTTTAGCTATGAAAAAGACCAACTTTGGGAATACAGGATTTGCTCCAAAATAATACAGGAAGCAAGGGACTTGGTAGACTATAAATCAAAAAAGATTGGCTATGAGTTGATAGTTGTTGAAAGTGGGTGATGGATCATTATACATATAGAATGAAAGTTCATGATCTTATTCTTCTGTTTAAATTTTTTTATAATAATACAAAAAACAGAGAAAAAAGCTGACTACCTATCTCAGGCTAATTGTGACTGGAAAGACTCTGCCCGGAGGAAATGAAATCACCTTTCCCCATTTTCTCCTAGTGTGAAACACTTGGAAAGTAATAATTTGGTAAAAGCTTCTTTATTCAACATGATAAGATGGTAGGTTAAGGCAGCACCACTTGTTATTCAGAAGAGACCACAAGGAGAAGCAAGATGGTGGACAAGTAGGAGATCTAAACATTACTGGGTCCCAGGAATTCAGCTGTATAGTTATCAAACCATTCTGAACACATACAAACTCAATAGGAGATTGAAGAGAAGAAGAGCAGCAATTCTAGGAACAGATAAGTGACCACTTTCTGGAAGGTAGGATGTGCGGAGAAGTGAATCTGAGGCGATACATGGGAAGATAGACCACGGTGGGGAGGGGCCGGCTCCCGGCAAGCGGTAGGGCAGCAGAGCACAAAATCGGAACTTTTAGAAGTTTGCTCCCCTGAGGGACGTCGTTCCAGAGGCCAAGCGAAGGGGTGGATGCCTCGCTGGGTCAGTGTGGTCTCAGGACCCATGGGGTACAAGAAGACCAGCAGTGTCTGAGTGTGGCAGAGCTCTCAGGTATTAGAGGGGGAAGCTGGCTGCAGAGATGGAGATGGAGATGAGGAGTGGGCTTTCAGCTTGGGATTACTTTAAACTGTGATCCAAGGTACAGGTGGGCCACTGCTCTTTAAGCAGGGACTCCACAGGTGGCAGATCTGGGGAGATCTCCTCTTTCCTCATCTGGGAGGAGTGATGCGGGAGCACACTGCAAAGATCTGCTGGGTTTGGAGACTCCAATGGGGTCATGAGGCAGAGATAGGAATGCTCAATCACAGGCTGGGTGAGCTTGGAAGGTGGCTGGAGACCAGGGAGATGGGAGGGATTGACTGCTTTTCTCTGAGGGTGCACTAAGGAGTGGGGACCCAAGCTCTTGGCTCCTACAGGGCTGGAGATTGGGAGGTCACCATTTTCATTCCCATTCTCCAAAGCTGTACAGAAAGCATTAATGGAACAAAAGCTACCCAGAGCAAACCGGAGCAGATTACTTAGCCTGGCCACAGGCAAGGGTGGTGCAATTCCACCTCAGGCAAGGACATTTGAGAATCACTGCAATAAGCCCCCTCTCCTCAAAAATCAACAGAAACACTCTGCCAAAACCAAGTTCACTGATCAATGAGAAGTGCAAAATTTCAGAGCTATGGGAATACAGCACATAGAATTTATGGCTTTTTCCCCATGATTCTTTAGTCTTTCAAAGTTAAATTTTTTTAATTTTATTTTTTCTTATTCTATTTTTAAAATTTTTTCTTCTTTCTTATTTTAATGTTTTTAACTATTTTATCTTATCAATACCTTTTAAAAAAATCTTTTTAAATTTTCATTGTTATAGTCATATTCTATCCCTTCATTGTATTTAACCTTAATTTAAAAATTTAACCTTAATTTTAAAAATTTAAAAATATAGCTTTATCTTTCTTTAAAATTTCGGGATACAGTTTCTTCTAACAGGTCAAAATATACTCTAAATCTAACACATGGCTTTGGTCTAGTCTCCAGCCTATTCACATTCTTTCCTCTTTTTTTTTTTTTTTTCTTTTTCCAACCAATTTCTTATCTTATCAATCCCTTTTTTAAGAATCTTTCTAAATTTCCATCTTTACAGTCATAGTCCATCCCTTCATCATGTTTAGTCTTATTTTTGTTTATCTATAAGTTTTTCTTTCTTTAAAATTTTGGGAGTCAGTTTCTTCTAAGAGATGAAAATACACCCCAAATCAAGGGTGTGGCTCTGTTCTATTCACCAGTCTAATATATATACATATGTTTTTGTTTTTTCTTTCTCCTTTCTTCTCTGCCTGGTTTCAGGTCTCTTCCAATTTGGTTAGTGTATATTTTTCTGGGGTCACTGCTACCATTTAATATTTGTTCTCTCATTCATCTATTTTTTATCTGGATAAAATGAGAAGGCAGAAAAACTCTCCTCAAAAAAAAAAAATAAATAAAAAGAACAAGAGGCAGTACCGATGGCTAGGGACCTAATCAATAGGGACATTAGTAATATGTCAGAACTAGAGTTCATAATGACAATTATCAAGGTGCTAGCTGGGCTCGAAAAAAGTACAGGAAATACTAGAGGATCCCTTTCTCGAGAAATAAAAGAACTAAAATCTAACCAAGTTAAAATTTAAAAAAAGCTATTAATGAGGTGCAATAAAAAAACGAAGGCTCTTACTGCTAAGACAAATGAGGCAGAAGAAAGAATTAGTGATATAGAATACCAAATGATGGAGAATAAAGGAGCTGAGAAAAAGAGAGATAAATAATTACTGGACAATAAGGGGAGAATTCGAGAGATAAGTGATACCATAAAACAAAACAATATTAGAATAATTGGGATCCCAGAAGAAGATGGAGAAAGAGAGAGAGGGGCAGAAGGTACATTGGAGCAAATTATAGTAGAGTATTTCCCTAATTTGGTGAAGGAAACAAGCGTCAAAATCCAGAAGGCACAGAGAATCCCCTCAAAATCAATAAAAATAGGTCAACACCCTGTCATTTAATAGTAAAACTTACAAGTCTCAGTGACAAAGAGAAAATTCTGAAAGCAGTTCGGGACAAGAGGACTGTAACATAAAATGGTAGAAATATTAGAATGACAGCAGACCTATCCACAGACACCTGGCAGGCCAGAAAGGACTGGCATGACATATTCAGAGCACTAAATGAGGAAAATATGTAGCTAGGAATAGTACATCCAGGTAGGCTTTCATTGAAAATAGAAGAAGAGATAAAAAGCTTCCAGGACAAACAAAAACTAAAAGAATTTGTAAACACCAAACCATCCCTACAGAAAATATTGAAAGAGGTCCTCTAAGCAGAGAGAGCCTAAAGCTAACAGACCAGAAAGGATCAGAGACAATATACAGTAGTGGTCACCTTACAGGCAATACAATGGCACTAAATTCATATCTTTCAATAGATACACTGAATGTAAATTGGTTAAATACTCCAGTCAAAATACACAGAGTATCAAGATGGATAAAAAAACAAGACCCGTCAATATGCTGTCTATAAAAAACTCATTTTAGACCCAAAGACACCTCCAGATTTAAAATGATGGGGTGGAAAACAATTTACTATGCTAATGGACATCAAAAGAAAGCTGGGGTAGCAATCCTTATATCAGATAAATTAGATATTAAGCCAAAAACTATAAGAAAAGTTGAGGAAGGACACTATATCATACTTAAAGGGTCTGTCCAACAAGAAGATCTAGCAGTTTTAAATATCTACACCCCTAACATGGGAGCAGCCAATTATATAAACCAATTAATAACAAAATCAAAGAAACACATTGACAATAATACAATAATAGTAGGAGACTTTAACATCACGCTCACTGAAATGGACAGATCATCTAAGCAAAAGATCAGCAAGGAAATAAAGGTTTTAAATGATATACTGGACCAGACAGACACTACAGATATATTCAAAATATTCCCTCTCACACAACAGAATACACATTCTTCTCTAGTGCACATGGAACATTCTCCAAAAGAGATCCCATCCTGGGTCACAAATCAGGTCTCAGCCAGTACCAGAAATTGGGATCATTTCCTGCATATTTTTAGACCACAGCTTTGAAACTAGAACTCAACCACACAAGGAAAGTTGGAAAGAACTCAAACACATAGAAGTTAAAAAGCATCCTACTAAAGAATGAATAGGCAAACCAGGAAATTAATGAAGAATTTTTAAAAATTCATGGAAACAAATGAAAATGAAAACACATTGGGATACAGCAAAGGCGGTCCTGAGAGAAAGTATATAGCCATACAAGCCTTTCTCAAGAAATAAGAAAGGTCTCAAAAACACAACCTGACCCTACACCTAAAAGAGCTGGAAAAGAGCAAAGAAACCCTGAACCCAGAAGGAGAGGAGAAATAATAAAGACCAGAGCAGAAATCAATGAAAAAGAAACCAAAAGAACAGTAGAACAGATCAAAGAAACTAGGAGCTGGTTCTTTGAAATAATTAATAAGATCGATAAACCCATGGCCAGACTTATCAAAAAGAAAAGAGAAAGGACCCAAATTAATAAAATCATGAATGAAAGAGGAGAGATCACAACCAACACCAAAGAAATACAAACAATTATAAGAACACAGTATGAGCTACTATATGCCAGCAAATTTGACAATCTGAAGAAATGAATGCATTCCTAGAGATGTATAAACTACCAAAACTAAACCAGGAAGAAATAGAAAACCTGAACAGACCCAAAACTAGTAAGGAGATTGAAGCAGTCATCAAAAATCTCCCAACAAACAAGAGCTCAGGGCCAGATGGTTTCCCAGGGGAATTCTACCAAACATTTAAAGAAGAATTAATACCTGTTCTCCTGAAACTGTTTCTAAAAATGGAAGGAAAACTTCCAAACTCATTTTATGAAGCCAGCATTACCTTGACCCCAAAAAACAGACAAAGACCCCATCTAAAAGGTGAATTACAGACCAATATCCTTAATGAACATGGATGCAAAAATTCTCACCAAAATACTAGCCAATAGAATCCAACAGTACATTAAGAGGATTATTCACCTCGACCTAGTGGGATTAATTCCTGGACTGCAAGGTTGGTTCAACATCTGCAAATCAATCAATGTGATACAATACATCAATAAAATAAAGAAGAAGAAACATATGATACTCTCAGTAGATTCTGAAAAAGCATTTGACAAAGTACAGCATCCTTTCTTGATCAAAACTCTTCAAAGTGTAGGGATAGAGGGCACATACCTCAATATCTATGAAAAACCCACAGCAAATATCATTCTCAATATGGGAAAAACTGAGAGCTTTTCCTCTAAGGTCAGGAACATGGCAAGGCTGTCCACTATTACCACTGCTATTCAACAGAGTAGTAGAAGTCCTAGCCTCAGCAGTCAGACAACAACAAGAAATAAAAGGCATCTGAAATGGCAAAGAAGAAGTCAAACTCTCACTCTTTGTAGATGATATGATACTTTATGTGGAAAACCCAAAACACTCCACTCCAAAACTGCTAGAACTCATACAAGAATTCAGTAAAGTGTGGGGATATAAAATCAATGCACAGGAATCTGTTGTTATTTCTGCATACCAACAGCAAGACAGAAGAAAGAGAAATTAAGGAGTCAATCCCATTTACAAATGCACCCAAAACCATGAGAAATCTAGGAATAAAACTAACCAAAGAGGCAAAGAATCTGTACTCAGAAAACTGTAAAGCACTTATGAAATAAACTGAGGAAGACACAAAGAAATGGAAAAACATCCCTTGCTCATGGATTGAAAGAACAAATATTGTAAAAATATCTGTACTCCCTAAAGCAGTCTACACATTTAATGCAAGCCCTATCAAAATCCCATCAGTTTTTTTCGAAGAAGTGGAATAAATAATCCTAAAATTTATATGGAATCAAAAAAGACCCCGAATGGCTAGAGGAATGTTGAAAAAGAAGACCAAATTTGGTGGCATCATGATTCCAGACTTCAAATTTGAATTTCAGCTCTATTATAAAGCTGTAATCATCAAGACAGTATGGTACTGGCACAAGAACAGATACAAAAACAGACACCCACAATGGAACGTAATAGAGAGCCCAGAAATAGACCCTCAACTCTATGGTCAACTCATCTTCAACAAAGCAGGAAAGAATGTGCAATGGAAAAAAGACAGTCTCTTCAAAAATGGTGTTGGGAAAATTGGACAACCACATGCAGAAGAATGAAAGTGGACCATTTCCTTACACCGCACACAAAAATAGACTCCAAATGGATGAAAGACCTCAATGTGAGACAGGAATCCATAAAAATCCTTGAGGAGAACACAGGAAGCAACCTCTTCAACCTCAGCTGCAGCAACTTCTTCCTAGAAACATCGCCAAAGGCAAGGGAAGCAAGGGCAAAAATGAACTATTGGGATTTCACCCAGATCAAAAGCTTTTACACAGCAAAGGAAATGGTCAATAAAACCAAGAGACAACTGACAGAATGGGAAAAGATATTTGCAAATGACATATCAGATAAAGGGCTAGTATCCAAAATCTATAAAAAACTTATCAAACTCAACACCCAAAGAACAGATAATCTAATCAATAAATGGGCAGAAGACATCAACAGACATTTCTGCAAAGAAGACATCCAAATGGCCAACAGACACATGAAAAAGTGTTCCACATCACTTGGCATCAGGGAAATACAAATCAAAACCACAATGAGATACCACCTCACACCAGTCAGAATGGCTAAAATTAACAAATCAGGGAATGACAGATGCTGGTGAGGATGCGGAGAAAGAGGAACCCTTCTACACTGTTGGTGGGAATGCAAGCTGGTGCAACCACTCTGGAAAACAGCATGGAGGTTCCTCAAAAAGTTGAAAATAGAACTACCCTATGACCCAACAATTGCACTACTGGGTATTTACCCTAAAGATACATAATGACCCAAAGGGGCACCAACACCCCAGTTTTATGGCAGCAATGTCCAGCAATAGCCAAACTATGGGAAGAATCTAGATGTCCATCAATAGATGAATGGATAAAGAAATGTGGTGTGTGTACACACACACACACACACAATGGAATACTACACAATCATCAAAAATGAAATCTTGTTATTTGCAATGATATGGATGAAATTAGAGGGTATTATGCTGAGCGAAATAAGTCAATCAGAGAAAGACAATTATCATATGATCTCTCCGCTATGAGGAATTTGAGAGGCAAGGCAGGGTATAGTGGGGGGAAGGGAGGGAAAAAATGAAGCAAGATGGGACCAGGGAGGGAGACAAACCATAAGAGACTCTAAATCTCAGGAAACAAATTGAGGGTTGTTTTTTGCATTTTCTCTCTCTCTCCCTCTCTCTCTCTCTGTCAAATAAATAAATAAAATATTTTTTAAAAGGTAATAATACCTATTATTCCTTGACTACTTAGATAGGGTATCTAACTCAAGCATTATGTTGAGCGTTTTGCATAGATGATTCGATTTAATCCTTTATTAAGGATTCTGCATTCACTATTTCATTTAATTCTTCCACTATCCCTGAAATTATCATCACCATTTCACAGATTTAAAAAGTTTGAGAGAAATTGAGTCATTTGTCCAAATATACAGATATTTAGGAAGTAAAAGAGTCAGGATTTCAACTTATGTGGTCTGTCCCCAACACCCACCCTTTAACTGCTGTGGTCTCTGCTTCTCATGTTCAGTCAGTCACGAAAAGCTGGGAAGAAATTGTTAAGACATGTCCCTATTTCCTAAAGGAGGAGAATGCCGTTTGACCAAAAATGTCCTCCACTTGAAAGTGTCACAGACTCACATTTTGAGGGCTTACTAAATAGGGGAGAGGGCAAGACATCAGAGGAAGCCAACTGGCTTCATCCTTTCTTAGGAAATGTTCTGAAGGATGCAAATGACCTTGGTAAGCACAACATCATAAATAGTAGCCGCGAGGCACCGTCAGTAAGACAAGTTCACTTTCCTTAAATAATTTCCATGGGTATCTTTACACAAGTCAGATTCTCTTCTCTCCCTCAACTGTCTTGGTTATTACAGTCCCAATGGCCCTCTTCTGAGGAAGGAAGGGGAAAAATGTCAAGTTCTAAGCAGATGCTTGCAAGTTGCTCGGGGAATTTGAAATAGAAATTTTTTTTTCAGATTTAGGGGGTTTGCAACCCTGCTATCCATCAGAATTTCCTGGGGAACTTTGAAAAAAATACCTATATCAGGCCTTTCACTGCCTTGTTTGGGTCCACATTCAGACTTAACTGGGGTGGGTAGGAGAGAGCACCAGCATAAGGATTTTTTTTAACTCACATTCTTCCAGGTGATTAAAATGCACAGCCAAGTCTTTTTTTTTTTTTTTTTAAGATTTTATTTATTTATCAGAGGGGGGGCAGAGAGCAAGCACAGGCAGACAGAATGGCAGGCAGAGGCAGAGGGAGAAGCAGACTCCCTGCTGAGCAAGGAGCCCGATGTGGGACTCAATCCCAGGACACTGGGATCATGACCTGAGCCGAAGGCAGCTGCTTAACCAACTGAGCCACCCAGGCGTCCCGGCCAAGTCTTTAACTATAGGTCTCAACAGTCAGACTTTTAAGGACCAAGTGGTGTGGTTGATTGGTCCAAAGGAAGGATTCCTGCAGGTGTAGCTCCCTTTTACAGTGCCGGTATTCCTGAAAGGCCACTAAAATTATAATCATCTCCTTGCTCACTAACTTTATAATTTCAAAAGGCCTATTTTTTTCTTTCATGGCTGCTCACTAACATTTCAGCTTCTTTGTCAAATAGCAATAACCTAATAATTCTGCATTATATAATTTTTAAAGATGCGTGAAAATTCACCATTCATTTCTCCCCTCCCCAATAACAATATCATGATATTCCAGGGGAAGGGTCAATGATATGTTCAGCAACTTAGAGCAAAACAAAGGTGTTTTTGGTATATCACTGGCCCACATCATCCGATTGTTTATGAAATAGTCTGTTAGAAAAGACCCTAACTTTACATTTTCTAATTGATTTGAAAGGGAAATAGAAAGAAAGAAGATCTGGATATTTTTTGAAGACTATACTTTTGCAGGTTATGCTGATTATGAGCATAACCATATAAAATCAGCCCCAGAGGGACCAAAGTGGAATTTTCATAGTGCTACATGGTGCAATTGGTCAAATATGTCATAAATTGTTATTTTCCCTTTCCTGCCAAACCCAAAAGCCTGCCTTTCTTATCTATTCTGAGAAAATCTCATGTGCTTGAATTGTTCTTTAAGAGAGAAAAGAACTCTGTCGGGACATTCCCATATTTACAGAAAAAATAAATCACACATTTCCAGTTCTCTCTTCTATTTTTCTTCAAGGTACATTCAAGGTCATAGTAATGTGTTTTTTTTTTTTTTTTGTAGGAAAAACTTTACAGTCACTCTGATCAAAATAGCTTTTTTTTTTTTTAAAGAAAGTAAAATATTAAACTCCTACGCTGAGCTTTTCTGATACATTTATTTTAAAAGACACTGCTGCCTGCTTAAAGCAAAATGATGTGTCATCACATTTTTTAAAAATTAGACTTTGCTGTTCCAAAATGCTGTTTGGCCATTTTAAACACATATATTTATAGGTTTGATGAAATGCATACTCTCTATATATTTATCCCACCAACTCTATAGACTTAAGGAGATTTATAGAGTCCTTTTCCCAAGCATAATGGGCTGAAATTGCTCTTCGAGACCTCTCAGTGTCCCTGCAGCTCTGTGTTCCCCTCTGTAAACTGAGTGACCAACACAGGAGTCTGGAATTTTCAGAGAGAAAAGGACAGCTCTGCGCATTTAAAGAAAGTTCTCCCCTCCAGAATTTCCCAGTTTCTAAAGGCAGAGAACTAGAGACACTGGTTGAGAGGCCCTCCTATGGGGGAAGATTCTTCATCCCAAAATAAACTCTTCCTGCTCAAGTTAGAGCCTCGGGCTTAAAGTCTCAGCGTCCTGGAACCAGAACAATACAAACATGGGCTAAGTGGAATGAGACAGGAGCATTTGTACGTGATGTGATCATCGCTTTGTTAGTGCGGGCTCAGTGACACCTCGGGAATGTGTGGAAGTTAGGGGGGATTTTAGTCAATATAAAGGAAGATTAGGTGCCATCTACTGGTGAAGAAACTGAACACTCCCCGTTTTTCCAACAAAACTTAAGTGTCTTTCCAGACAGTGCAGTGTGCAGGAGCTGGTTACAGGATATACAAATCATCATCCTGTTATGATAAGCTGGAAAGGCTGTCAAGCACATTCGCCAGCCTGCTTTGGAAACTTACATTTCCATTTCTAAAAATTTACTCACAAAACTCTGTGCACAAGACGGTAAAGATAACGTAAAAAGGTATTTACTGTGGCACTGTTTGCAATTACTAAGAAAATGAGCCAAGGGCCCAGTAACAGGAATCTGATTAAATATATTATATTTGTCTGCAGCACAATGAGCGGGCACATGAACTCGCAGCCATCAAAAAGAAAGAAGTAGAGTTAAACAGTTTGTCATGGAGTGCTATGTTTGACATATATCAAGGGAAATTTAGCAAGCAGAACAGAAAGTATAAATATATGTAAATATATATCTAATGTGAACCTGTTCTATAAATAATAATAATATGGAGGATTATTCAATAAAATAGTGACAGTTCTTATACCATGTCCCATTTGTAACTAGGATTATAAAAACCCAACACAAATTATTTTTAAAGGAAAGTAGGAAGTTTGCAAGATGAAGCTATGTCATATTTTATTATTTAAATTTTATTTCTAAAATAAAAATGGTTCGTGCCCTTTTAAAACATTTTGATTTACATATGCACTTCCTTTTCTAGAAATTTATTGTACAAAAAACACTTGAATGAAATAGCAAAGATTGTGTAAAATCACGCAGCTATAGAAAAGTTATAGAAATAGGGGAAAAATCCCACATGATATACAAAAGAAAAAAATTAGTCCCCTGAAATTCCACTACCCAAGTATTCAATGTTGTTGGTTTGTTTCCTTCCTTTTGGTATCAGTTCCACATTATTTTTTATACACACGGTTTATGTGCTGTTTTTCTGCGCCACTTTACAATAACTCTAGAAACTGCCCAGTTTTAAAGATGCTCCTTTTCATTTCTTATGCTGCATCCTGAGGTAATTTCAAACAAAGCATTTACAGTTTTACCCTCCCATTTCAGCCCCTTCTCTTTGTTAACCTAGTTTAAATATTGTTTTCATGCCATCACTAAGGATAAAACTCTGGCATCTTCCAAAATAGAGACCAAGGAAACGATCAGATTTCTTTAATGCTCAACTCAGCATAATAACTTGGCTGACGAAATAAATGCATGTTAAAGAGCGGCACACAAGGCCTCGTAAATAAAGGGCTCGTTGCAAATATCCCAATTCTTGCAAAATTTGACCAATTAAGAAAATAAGATCCTTTGGTGAAATGAAACCAGCTGGGAAGATGGACTTAATCTGGTTCGAATCTGAGTGAAGAACAGTGTAAGCCACTAGGAAAACTTACTTAGAGGAGTACTTGATAAGTCCGGCTTATGTACTTTCTTTTTAACTGACAGGGAGGCTCCCAGTAGGCTTGGAAAACAGAAACAGGGGTTTATACAACCCTGAGTGTTGACGGAAAATTTCATTCAAGTGCCTGGCTCACCTAAGAAAGAAGGAGAGAACAATAGGGGTGACCATGATAGGGAGCTGGAGGCTTGAGGGTTTTGAGGCCCCACTGTATTACACTGGGAGTTATTTTGGGATGGTCACAAGAGTACTTGAACCCTGAACAAAGAACCTCTCCTTCCCTTATCCTCCTGCAGATGGGAATGAAGTGTTTCAAGTGCCCCAAATCTAAAGCAACTGTGAAACTCCAACCAAAAGGCTAATGGATGGGGGTCTTTTTCATTCTTTCGGCCTGCCTTTCTCCTAAAAACCAGTAACGTTCCCAAATGCATGTTGGGCCCGTTTTCTCATGGCATTTATAATCGTCTCCTTAGGGGGCATTTGATAGGACTGATGAAAGAGTGGGCATCTGATACAGCTGGTGACAGGTACAGTAAGGAAATGTCACTAACTCTGGTTACACCTGGTTATAGCCAACTTTGTCCTCAGGGCACTGCCTTGGCTACTGGTGGGAGTTGAATTTAGAAAAGGAAAAACAGGGGGACCTGGGTGGCTCAGTGGGTTAAGCCGCTGCCTTCGGCTCAGGTCATGATCTCAGGGTCCTGGGATCGAGTCCCACATTGGGGCTCTCTGCTCAGCAGGGAGCCTGCTTCCCTCTCTCTCTCTCTCTCTCTCTGCCTGCCTCTCTGCCTACTTGTGATCTCTCTCTGTCAAATAAATAAATAAAATTAAAAAAAGAAAAGGAAAAACAGCGCCACCAAGAACACATGACCAAAGTCATTTTCCTTTGTCGGTAAGCAATTCAGGAATATTCAAGCCTTCAAGACTTTCCTACAGGAAAATAAGTTTTTAAATACTAATACAGAGAATAACATTTTTTAAGAAAAAAATTTAGTTAATTAACATACAGTGCAATATTGGTTTCTGGAGTGAGAAAAACACTTTATGATAAAAAACAAACCACACTGTGGTTAGTTGGATAATATTAACTTCCCTTCAAGTTCAATATTACTCAGTATCCGCTCTAGAAAAAAGCTGTAACAAGTTAAAATGTAGATTCTAAACCCTGTTATAGGTCAGTACCAGCTACCTAGAGTTTTTTCCCCCTTCCTTCATGGCCTGAACTTGACTTGGATCCCAAATGAACGAGGACATTTCATCTAAGCAACAGACTTCCAGGGCAGTTATAAATATAGTCTCAAACTGCCTTGCTCATGGGGTTAGGTTTAACTTCTGATATACGAAGTGCTAATAGTTTCAGTGAGGACCTGGCAAAACATCTGCTGTGCTCTCTTTCCTTATAATATATTGTGATTCTATTATCCAAGCTAATTACAAGTCATTCAAATGAAAATTTCTCCTAGCCCCTTTGCTTTCTAAGCTCATCCCATTCAGATTCAATTATAATGCTCAAGTTCTATTTCATCAAACATTGACTGTAAAAAGAAAACCATTCTCAACTCCCCATCTCAAGAGGGCTAATGTAATATTACTCCTTACTATTGATCACTACAACAATCCTTTGTGGCAGGTGGTATTATCAACTTTATTCTTCAGATGAAGGAACTCCTTTCACCCAAGTTACACAGCTAGTAAGTGGTGGAGATGAGATCTGACTCTGGATTATAAGGTTCCAAGCCCGTAGTTTGAAGCTTGGAGAAAATATAAACTCACTAATACCCTCAGTCTTTCATTTTATCTCCCTTCTCAATGTCAGCTTGTTCATATATTTTGAGCACAATTCAGTGAGGTATTTGTTGCTAATACAGTTCTTCAATAATTCACTTTCACACATAATACTTAAAGATTGAAGCAATAGCATCTTCCCCAAAGATACCAGATTATCTTATCCCTCTGGATAGTATTCATTCACCAGCTGCGCAAATTCTACCATTCTAATAACATCCAATAGCCATATCAGTAGGGTAAAAAAGATATTTTAAGTTACAGTCAGGTGGTTAGTCACCCCTTCTTCCTTTCTGTCCTGGCAACCCACCGGCTGTTGTTACTCCTTTGGCAACCTGCAGGAAGGAATATGATAGAGTCAAATGGAAGAGGAGAACCAAGTTAGCAGTGGAAAAGCATGTGAAAGGTCCCTTGTGATGGGACCAAGAAAAAAAAATTGATGCCAGGATATCTACAACTTTTTTTTCCTCACTGTCTCACCAAAGAGAATTCTCTCTTTCCTCAAAGCCCCCCCCCCCCCCAAAAGAAGGATTCTTGCTTGGTGAAAGAAAAGCTAGGTCAATTCAAAGATGAGGAAACTGAGTCATAGAGGTTGCTATCCCCAAAGTTCGTTCTGTGGTTAAATGATAACACCAAGATTCTAAATCTAAATAGTGCCACAATGACATCTTATTAATGCTTGTACACAACATGGTAGCATGGGGCTACATGCTTGGTCAAAATTTGTGTAAATGAAATGGATAGAAAGGAAAAGAGGAAAAGAAAGAAGAAAAGCAGGGCATCTGAGTGGTGCAGTCAGTAAAGCATGTGACTCTTAGTTTTGGCTCAAGTCATGATCTCATGGTGGTGGGATCAAACACCACACGGCTCCATGCTCAGCATGGAGTCTCTTTTTTTTTCTTCTACTTATTTGACAGAGAGAGATCACAGTAGGAGAGAGGAAGGGAAGAGATCACAGAGAGAGGAAGGGAAGCAGGCCCCCTGCTGAGCAGAGAGCCCGATGTGGGACTCGATCCCAGGACCCTGAGATCATGACCTGAGCCGAAGGCAGCGGCTTAACCCACTGAGCCACCCAGGCGCCCCTCAGCATGGAGTCTTAAGCAGACTCTTGCTCTCCCTCCGTCCATTCCCTCATGCTCTCTCTCTCTCTGAAATAAATAAATAAGTCTTTTTTTTTTTTTTTTTAAATGAGAGAGAAGAAAAGAAAGGAAATTGCTGGCAAGTGGTATTTATTACTGTGCTTGAACTCATGGAAGGCAGTGATAAAATTAGGTAAATTTATTATCATGGTTGTTTCTGTGCTTCTTCAAACTAGAACCCCTTGGTGACATCTGAACATGACTTTGATTTATGCCTAATTCTGTGTTAGACTTGGTTGCATAACAGTGAGCTGTTGAATCAAGCCGTCCTTAGATGTCACTGAATATCCAATTTTCTTTCTGGGCTTTCATTCTGCATGGATTTTTCCAACCAGCATATTTGGAGTCCTTTTATTTACTAGTGACTGACCCTGCAGGGTAAAAGAGGAACAAAAAATGAGTAGGAATGATAATCTCATTGGGGGTATCACAATGTGGAACCAAAGAGTACAGCATGGTAGGTGGTCTGGTGGAGAAGTGTGCCCAGTGCTGGGAACAGAGAACAGTAATTCCATCTTCTGTGGGAAAGAAGAAAATAATCAGGGGAAAATTTGCAGAGGAATCCTAGAGGGTAGAAAGGACATTCCTGATAGAGAAAGCAGCCAAAGCAAGGGCATGGAAGCGTACATATCATGCTGTGTTCAGGGCCTGGCAGAAAGGCTGGTGGGGCTGGTGCAAAGTGTCTGGTGGAGCCTGCATGGTGCCAGGGGCAGACACAACCAGGTGGCTGAACCAGATTCTGAGGGGCCTTATCTGGTCTGCTAAGGAACTCAGGCTTCCTCTTTCTTTCTTTTTTTAATTTTTAAATATTTATTTATTTATTTAGACATTTTATTTATTTGACACAGAGAGAGAGCAGGGGGAGTGGCGGGCAGTGGGAGAAGGATAAGTAGGGTCCTCGACTGAGCACAGAGCCTGGCATGGGGCTCGATCCCAGGACTCCGGGATCAAGACCTGAGCCAAGGGCAGACTCTCAATGACGGAGTCCTCCAGATGCACCCCCCCCCCCCCACTTTTTTTTTTTTTTAAATAACCAGACTTCTATAGTTTTCTTGCATAGACATATAGCTGTGCATTCCTTGTTCTTTAGTCTCCGAGTGGATCTGCTTCAGTGCTTCCACCAGCCTGTACCTTGGTCCTTTTGGTAAGAAGTCCTAGAAAACTCTGTTTCGGTAAGACTGCAACTGCCAGCCACAGCTTGATGAGAAGCCTAGAACAATGAGGGTATTCTGGAGATGTGTGTGTGCGTGTGTGTGACATCATAAACGTTTGTCCCAAGCACACCAGAAAACATTGTTTTTGTTGTCAAAGGACAAACATCTAAGAAATTTTGTTTCTTAAATCAGCTTTCAAGGGCGCCTGGTGGCTCAGTGGGTTAAGCCTTCGGCTCAGGTCATGATCCCAGGGTCCTGGGATCGAGTCCCGCATTGGGCTCTCTGCTCAGCAGGGGGTCTGCTTCCTCCTCTCTCTCTGCCTGCCTCTCTGCCTACTTGTGATCTCTCTCTGTCAAATAAATAAATAAAATCTTTTTTTAAAAAATCAGCTTTCAATATTATATATATATATTTTTGTTATTATGTAATTAACTAACCTGAAAGTAAAAGGTCAAAAAAATTAAAGAGGCAAATAATTCCGTGTTAAAATACCAACTACTCGCATTATAAATTTTCTTTTTTCTTTTAATCATTGTGTAAATCATTTTTAAATAACTAGTATAAAACACACATGTCCTGTTCTACTTTTTCACTTAGCCGTATCCCATACAGAGTTCTCCATTTTTCTATTCATCTTCTCATTTATTTCATAAATTATGAAGTAATAGTAGTAACCATAAGGATATGTGTATCTTAGCTATCTATTTGTTAGAGACTCTTGTTATCTCCATCTCAAAATGAAGAAACTAAAGCCCAAAGAAATTAGCTGACCTTTTTAAAAAAGATTTTATTTATTTATTTGAGAGAGAGAGTATGAGAGGGCAGAAGTTCGGAGGGAAAGCAGACTCCCCATGGAGCTGGGAGCCTGATGTGGGACTTGATCCTGGGACTCAATCCTGGGACTCCAGGATCATGACCTGAGCCGAAGGCAGTGGCTTAACCAACTGAGCCACGCAGGTGCCCCACTAACTCACATTCTTAAAGTCACACAGCCAGCAAGAGATAGACCCAGGACTCAATCACAAGCAGAGTATATATCTAGTTCCGGCCTTAGTGATTGTATTGAAATGTACTTAGTACATTATGGTTTGCTTAATTACTCCCTGGTTTTCAGCCATGTGAGTTTTCTATTGTATTGTTGAAGAAAAAATTATACAATTTTTTTTAAATAAAAGGGGTCATAAAGAGGGGAGAAGTAGCTATCTCTTCAGGGTATATTCTCAAAGTGAGTGCCATTTATTCTAGGAAATTTGTTTACGTGGCTCAGCTCCTTTCAAGAATGATGTCTGATTCTTACAGACCCCAATTACCTGTCAACAACATCTGTTGCTCAACAGTCCTGCCAACCTTGAGGGTTTTTTTCCCTCACCCTTTATTTGATTTTCTTTTCAAGTCTCAAAAGAAATGCCTGCTTTTTGCCACAAGCCAACAATACAATTTCCTCTACCACAACATCATTCTTCCTCAAATCTCAAGGTAATTAATAGTAACAGTTGAAATATATCATTCCATATCTTTCCCTGTCACATACAAATATATTTATACATATGGAAGGCTTTTCCTCTTACCTTTTTTAACTTGAATGGATTGAGTTATACACATTATAGTATAACTTATTTTCTCACTGTAACATGAATAGTACTTAAAATAAATACATACAGTATTATTTTTACTAGTATGGATATACTACAAATTTTCTTTTTTATATTAATGGAATTAATATTTTTGCTCAAATAATGTCACACTAAACATCCTTGTATAAATATCCTTATACTCTGGTGCTTTTATTTATCTAGGAGAGACTCCAGAAAGAACCAAAATGTATGAATGTTTTTAATTTTAGTGTATACTGCTACATTTCTTTCCCTGATAGTTGTAGTAACTCAAAATTTTTTTAGTAATTTAAATTTTTAATAGCAATGCATGGCAATGTCTATTCCCCCATATCCTTGTCAACATTGGATATTACTAATATTTTTAATATTTCCTCAAGTACTCACCCCAATGGTATCTCATTGTTTTAATATACATTTTGATGATTATCAGTGAGGTAGAGTATCTTTTCATGTATTTATCATGTTCATTAGCCCTTGAGGGAAGTTTCTCTTCTATGAATACATTTTTATTTATAAGTGCTTTATAATGTGTTGCTCTAATTGAAAATCCATGAATGAAAAACAGCAGTCTTTATAAATCTTTATAAATTGATAAATGTAAGAGAGCTTATTTAAGGTAGAGAGAGGAGTTGTATAGATGGGTTAATTTTGAGGTGTTTCTACTTACTAGTTAAAAATTTTTTATAGATATTACTCTGTATGCACACAGTTGTTTTTGTGTTCTCTTCATTTTGCTTTTCACTCTACTTTTCTCTTTCTCCCTAAAAGATCCTGTTGGTGCCCTTTCCATGACCCCTGGGCACTAACCATTCCAGTCATGCCTGTAGGAGTCATCTTCCCTTAAGGGCCTGTTCTTGGTCCCCTGGAAGCAGGCTAAGTGGTTCAGAATTGGAGGATAAATACCTTAGCTTCTTCCCCTCTGGGGAAGGCAAATAATTTTGAGATGCCTCTGAGATGGTCTCCCAGATTTCCCCAATGTGATCATGTCCGGTACTCAGTGACACACCATTATTGGCCTTGTCTTCCATGTCTCTCTTCTCTGCCTCCTTATTAATGCTTCCTCCTGGAATATCTACTTCAAACCAGGCCCTTTTTGAACTGCTGGCTACACTCTGTTGAGGAAGATGGCCAAGGTTCTTCTCCATGTGAACTTAGTCTTTTTTTTTTTTTTTTGCTTGTGAACTTGTTGAATAGCATCAGCAAGTGTAAGTTGCAGGAAACAAATGCTGCTGAGCCCAACACTGTTCTTAAGGAGGTCTAATATTCAGATGGTGTTGGAGCGAACACAAAAGAGGCAGAAAACTTGGAATCTGCTCTTTTCCCCATTCTTTGCTAGGAATTTGGCATGAACATGTCTAACTTGAGACATGTTTCCATAATCAATCCCAAGTGTTTACATCCTTTACCCCGCCCTACCCTGGTGCCATCTCCCAGTTAGGAACACAATCTGACTGATAAGTAAATTCTCCATCACAGGAGATCTCAGAGCACAGTGTTCATCTTGACTCCACGTCTTGTTCAATGAATTGAAAGACTCCCCTCCACACACACACACACACACACACACACACACACACACTATGTAAGTGAAGAGTCAGAGTACAAGCTTCAGAAAATTTCTCTTTTCATATGTGAGTTGCTATGGTGATGGGAGAGTGGCAGAATTGGAGGAGCCTGTGGAAGTGATTATAAATGAAGCTTAAGTAATCTTCAAGAACGTTTTCCTCTCAAAGTCAGACTTGAGCAAGAACATCACTTTGGGCTCCCTTGGCTTGTGATGAACACATTTTTATGTTCATTCATTTAATAACTTCAGTGTGGTAGGTAATTGATCTACTACGGTAGACACATACCTGCCTGCCAGGGGTCAATGGTGAAATAAGACACCGTCATTAGCAAGTAGAAGCATAAGTAGGATACATGGCACCAAGCAAGAGCAGGGACTATAAGGAGAATTCTATTTTATATTTGTTATTTATTTCCATATCATATTTGTGGTGGCATACAAGGGGAAAACAGACAGAAGCTTGGGGAAGGGAAGCTTTCTAAGGAAACATTATCAAACTACGATCAGAAGAATGAGTGATGGTGCTGAGCCATGTCTGAGGGTGGAAATGGAGGCAGAGCAACAGCCCTGCAAAAGTTAAGGAGTGGGGAATATGGGGCTACATTCTGGGATTGAAAGCACAGGGAAGGTAGAGTCTGGTGAATGAGATGAAGAGTGGGGAGATGGGCTGGAGTTGGAGGTGGCGTCTGGTGGCTTCATACCATGTGTATTCACATGGTCCCCAGATCATTATTTCACTCCTGGAAATCTCTTAAACTGGGATTTTCTTTGCCTCCATTCCCTATCTGAAATATGCACCAAGATTGATAACTGGACTACCTATTTGGGAGAAGATGAACCTGCTTTTGGATAGACACTATTACCAGGAAGGAATAAAAAATGATGTGTGCCAACAATTCCACTAAACCTTCGGGAGCATATCCCTGTCTTGATACATGATACCACTTGCCAGGGTCACCCACATAGGATTTCTGTGCTTCCTGAAACACTTCCTTCCCTTAGCTCCCATGACTCATGCCTCTCCTAGTTTCCTCCTGTGTTGACATTTGCTTCTTTTTCTCCTTTGCAAGCTCATCACTGGCTCTGGAATGACGGGTGTCCTTCACAGGTCAGCTCTCATTTTTGCTGGTTAGTGCCTACTTATATCACTCAAATCTCATTTTAAGCATCAGTTCCTTGGTGAAGGGCTTTCCTGGTCTCCTTGACTAATCAAACCCCCATGTGAATGGAATGTTTGTGTCCCTCTAAAATTCATATATTGAAATTTTAACCTCCAATGTGATGGTATTTGGAGATAGGGTTTAGGGACATAATTAAGTTTGGATGAGGTCATGACAGTTGGGACCCCATGGTTGGATTAGTTTTTTTAAGAAGAGGAAGAGACCAGAGCTCTCTCTCTCTCTCTCTGCCATGTGAGGACACCGAAAATGTGGCCATGTGCAAGCCAGGAAGAGAGCTTTCACCAGAACCTGAGCATGCTGACACCCTGATCATGGACTTCCGGTCTCCAGAACTATAATAGATCTCTGTTGTTAAATCTGCCTAGTCTGTGGTATTTTGTGGTGGCAGCCTGAGCAGACTGAGACATGCTCCCTTCCAGGCATGGTAGAATGCTCCTGTCCTTCAGATGTCCTTAGAGAGTCATGATTTTCAGTTAATTGGTGTGATTAATGAATCCTTTCCAGAATTTAGCTCCAAGAGTACAAATGCTCATTTCCTAAGGCTTATCATAAGAACTGGCTAACTGGCTTCATGTAATGTAGTCACATAGTCCCTATGCTCAGAAAGGCCCCATGCTTGGTTTAATGCTCTGTGGTCACCATCTTGAAATTCTTAATGCTTTTTAAACAAGGGACCTGCATTTTCCTTTTTCACTGGCCTCACAAAGTATGTAGCTTATCTTTTTTTTTTTTTAAAGCTTTCCTGATTTTATTTATTTATTATTTTTAGATTATTTATTTATTTATTTATTTATTTATTTGACAGACAGAGATTACAAGTAGGCAGAGAAGCAGGCAGAGAGAGGAGGAAGCAGGCTCCCTGCTGAGCAGAGAGCCCAATGTGGGGCTCGATCCCAGGACCCTGGGATCATGACCTTAGCCGAAAGCAGAGGCTTTAACCCACTGAGCCACCCAGGCGCCCCTGTAGCTTATCTTTTATCTCAGCACTGAACATAGTATCTGGCACATAGTAGATCCTCAATAAATATTAGTTGAATGAGTGGGTGAATGCATTAATAACTGGCTGAATATAAAATGCCAGAGCCCAGAATTATGGGCGGGTCTGTCTGATCCCCAAACCTACGCATTTTCCCCCTTCTCATAGACTACTATTTGCACTTACATATGGAGCTGGGTTTGACTAAATCTGCCCAAGGATCTTCCTCTCTCACTTATTTTCAAATTATTTTCTCCTGGGGCATCTCTGGGGTAGTGTTGCAGTGGCAGCATTCTCTGGCATAAACATCCCTCTGAGTCATAGAGCAATGCCATCGCAAGGGGCCGGGACAGCTGCAGCTGTCAGGCATCTGTGAGTTACTTTGAGATGGCATGAAAAATATCTCCCGATTGGTTCAATCTACCTTACGTCCTGCCCCCAGATCTGTAGGATTGACATTTCCAGAGAATGCTTTTATATACATACGAAAATACACCACCTGCTGCTGAAGGGAATGGGCCTTTTCTCAAACTCAGTGAAGAGAATCCCTCACTTCAAAGTTAATTCAGATTTTATTTGAAGCTCTTTGACACCTCTCTAGCCATAGTTAATTAACAGGAGTACTGTGAAAGGATCATACTTGGAATCAGAAAGCTGGGGCAGTCTGGGAGAATCCATTCAGTTTGGGTAAGGGAATTTGTGTATTGGCTTGCGTTCTGTCTCTATAGTTAAGCGTGCAGGGAAACAGATTTGTAAAATCCTACCTTGAAGCAACCATCAAAGCTAAAAAGCTGCAGCCGCCTTTGGTGCAGTGCCCACTGGGCAAATATTTAGCCCTTTCAGCATTCCAGAAATGAGCTCTGTGCCCATAAACCATCTTCAAATGCAAGCTAGGGAGAAGTACAGGCTCAAAGAGAATTAGCTGGTGTGCTTTCAGTCATGCATAAATCACACCCTGGGTGAGGGGCAAGGGGCAAGGGCTGCTGAGCAAATGGATCAGCTCCAGGAATAGCAAGGCCTAACATTCTCTAAATAAAAATCTGATCAGGGCTTTTTTTGGTGAAATTGTGCTTTGCTGCATCAACTATGGCACTTACCCTATCACGGTGGTGCCACCTTTGCTTCGGTTTGTCCTCTTGGTATTATGATGCGGGGATGGATAAATCCTTCTATTTTGGGTTCCTTTTAAGGGTGGAGGGTATTATCTTTTGGATTTTTTTTTTAAGATTTTATTTATTTATTTGACAGCGAGAGATCACAAGTAGGCAGAGAGGCAGGCAAAGGGTGTGTGTGGGGGGAGCAGGTTCCCTGCTGAGCAGAGAGCCCCATGCAGGCTGGATTCCTGGACCCTGAGTTTTTGACCTGAGCCGAAGGCAGAGGCTTTAACCCACTGAGCCATCCAGATGCCCCTTAACTTTTGGGTTGATAGGTTTAAATGTCTGGTGGTTTGAATCTCAAGGAATCTTCAATCTGCTTGGTAACTCTGTGTACCTTGGAAAAGTCTCAGGAGCTGTGTTTAAGGTCCACATGAGTCTTTGGCAGGTACAAAAAGGACATTGTAGCACATTCATCCATTCCAGACAGATCAGGAACTCTCAAAGCCTAATTCACTCTCTCTTTCTGATACCATCTCAAGAGAACACTAGACCAGGAATGTCTCCTACCAGCCACCCAGCTGTCGGATAATAGTGTTGATAATAATGACAAAGAAATCACTAACGCTTTTTTAGTGGTCAAAACATAAAAACTATTTTGTATGTGTAGACATTTTACATATGTTGATTGACTTATTTATGCAACAGCTCTCTGAGATAGGTATTATTGTTCCTCTCCTTTGACAGATGAGGAAACCGAGGCATAGAGAGTTATGTAGGGTCCCTCTACCCAGGGAAGGGACTACAGTGGTTTTCCTCACCATATTTTCAGGACTCAATTGTAGGAGTTTGCAAAGGTGACTTGAAAAATAGGTTTCAATATAAGAGAGTTGGTAGGTGGGGCCTCTGGGTGGCTCAGTAGGTTAAAGCCTCTGCCTTCTGCTCTGGTCATGATGCCGGGGTCCTGGGATAGAGCCCCGAATTGGGCTCTCAGCTCAGCAGGAAGCCTGCTTCCCTTCCTCTCTCTCTGAGTGCCTCTCTGCCTACTGTGCTGTCTGTCAAATAAATAAATAAAATCTTAAAAAAAAATTTTTTTTTAATTCCAGGAGTTATTCCTGACATGCCCCTCTCTCTTATTTCCTGTAACCATTACATTTCTAAGCCCAGTTGGTTTTACCTTCTATCTTTCAGATCCATCTACTTGTGTTCACATTTGACTTTACCTATTGCCTGGAGATAGCAGTGGTGTTCCTATCAACCTGCATCCTCTCTTAACCTTCTCTAAACTCTAAACCTGTTATCTAGTCTAGTTATCTTTTCCTTTCTTTTTTTTTCCTTTCTTTCTTTTTTTTTTTTTTGAAGTAATCTCTACACCCAGTGTGGGACCCAAACACACATTGAAATCAAGAGTCACATGCTCAGGGCACCTGGGTGGCTCAGTGGGTTAAGCCTTTGGCTCAGGTCATGATCTCAGGGTCTTTGGATCAAGCCCCACATTGGGCTCTCTGCTCGGCAGGGAGCCTGCTTCCACCCCTCTCTCTGCTTGCCTCTCTGTCCACTTGTGATCTCTCTCTCTCTCTCTGTCAAATAAATAAATAAATAATCTTAAAAAAAAAATAGTCATATGCCTTTCCAATGGACCCAGCCAAGCACCCTTCTAGCTATTTTTTTTCAAAAGATAAATATGATCATGTCTTCCCTCTGATCTTACCTAGAATGGAGATTCTTTGGTCAGACTTAAATATGTAAGAGCTTCACTTCCTTTTCTGGAACAGTTGGTTTCTTTAGGAGTTCACATAAGCTGTGATCAAAACATCGCTATTATATGCTCTGCTAAACACTGAGAGAAGCATAAGCCTGAGGCTCAGAATTGGTTGGATAACTGAAAAAGAGCAGCTAAAGGGAGGACCAGAGGCAGAGTTGGATTGGCTGTTATTTTGGGTTGCACTTGAAAAGAAATAAAGACCATGTGTAGGGGGCCTCTGAGTGGCTCAGTGGGTTAAAGCCTCTGTCTTCCGCTCAGATCATAGTCTCGGGGTCCTGGAATCAAACCCCGCATCAGGCTCTTTGCTCAATGGTGAGCCTGCTTCCCCCCTTCCCCTCTCTGCCTACTTGTGATCTCTGTCTGTCAAATAAATAAATAAAATCTTAAAAAAAGAAGAAAAAAGACCATGTGTAGCCCTTTGCCTGGTCTCTATGTCTTGGTATTCTGACATTTTATTTCATCATCATAACAAAGAATCAAAGTGAGGTTTGACCCAGCAAAGAAAAGTATCCCTAAGTTTTGGAGACCCAATGACAGCTTCCCAATGTTCTTTATGTAAATATAAAGATGCTGGGCCCTACTTACTTCTAGCTAAAGCTCAGACAACCTGCCCTCACTGTTTTAGTCTCTGTCCCTTCCCCACTGTGTCCCTGCCACCCCAGGACTTATGTTCCTATTGTTTCCTCTGCTTGGAATGCTGTTCCCTGCTCTCTCTACTTGGTTAACTCCTACTCATCTAGCTCTCAGCCCTATTAGCACTTCCTTGGGGAAAACTTCCCTGACCAAATCAAATGCCTTCCTCCTAGGCTCTCAAAGCAATCCTTTCTCTTCTCAATAGCAATTATGTCAGTTCAGTTGGCAATTTTATTTGTGTAATTATTTGGTTAACTTTTTTAAAAGATTTTATTTATTTATTTGACAGATAGAGATCACAAGTAGGCAGAGAAGCAGGCAGGGGGTGGGGGAGAAGCAGGCTCCCTGCTGAGCAGAGAGCCCGATTCGGGACTAGATCCCAGGACCCTGAGATCATGACCCAAGCTGAAGACAGAGACTTAACCCACTGAGCCACCCAGGCGCCCTGTTTGGTTAACATTTTTATCCCCCACTGGATTGTAAGCTCATGGGACAGGGTATGTTCTGCTTACTATTGACTCCTCAGTACCTAGCAAAATTTCTGGCCCATAGTAAGCCTTCAATATGCATTTGTTGAATAAATGGATAGTTGAATGACCATACATGTAAATAAATGGAAGAATAAAGATTTAGAGACATCAAAAATATACTTTTAAGTGGCCCAAAATAACTGTTGTAGAATTACTCCATTGTTTATTCAAAAACTGTCATAAAAGTGCTCCAGGTAACAATTAATATATCATGGTATTTGGGCCCTCAAATATATCCTGTGGTATTAATATGGATTTGTAGCTGTAAGCTGTAGTTTCAAGAAGACAAGTGCTATCTTCTACTATAGTGAATCATGGTTTCAGTCTCTGAAGAGATCATCGGAAACAAGCTGGAATACTTTTATAGCTGTGAGCCTAATTTTATATCCCAATAAAAATTGTTTATTTGGAAAATCCAGTAAGAGTCTATTTGCAAGAGCACCTGGCTGGCTCAGTTTGTAGAGAGTATGACTCTTGATCATGGAGTCATGTGTTCAAGCCTCATGTTGGGCCTAGGGCCTACTTAAAAAAAAAAATCTTTTTGCAGACTTAATAGTATAAGGAACTTACAAAATAATAATATAAGGAGCTTTGTTGAGTTACAGGCTACCCAGCTTTGTGAAAGCACAGCTCAAGACCAAACTCTCCCTGATAGTCTTTATTTGAAGTGAGATAGGAATTCTGGAGTGGCATATGATTATCTTTGCAAAATGTCAGACATATAGTCCCTATTTGGAAAGCTCAGAGCCGGACCTTATTGAAAGATTTCTTTGATCATTATAAGGATGTGGTTAAATGGTTATCTGACGATAATAAAAGGTAATATTTACTGAGCACCAACTCTGTGTCAGGAAATGTTCTAAGTGCTCATTTAATCCATATAACAATTCTAAATTAAGTAGGGTCTATCATTTCTCCCAGCTTATAGATGAACAAACTGAAACACAGAGGGTTATTTAACCTTCCTAAGATTATACCCTAGGTACTCTGTCTGCAGAGTACCCACACTGCCCAATATAGTGCCCACTAATTCCTGTGGCTGTTGAACACATGAAATGTGGCCAGTCAGAATTGAGATGCGCTATATGCTAGATCCTGAAGACTTAGTATAAAACACATACATCTCATTAAATTTTTCTATCGGTTATATGCTAAAATGATATTTTAGATAGGGTTTATTATGACACGATTAAAATTAGTTTCATTTATTTCTTTTTCTCATGAAGATATGAGAAAAGTTTTCAATTACATTCATGGCTTGTGTTCTATTTCTATTGGACAGCACTGATCCATACTCTTATTAAACTGCATTATACTGTCTTTTCATCTGGTAGCAAGGCCTTTCATTGCTATTGGTTGCATTTTGTATAGGACCATTAGCAATGCAAATCAGGTGTAAACATGAATGATGCTGTGAGGACTGTGGAAAGAAACAAAAGAGGAGCAGAGATGTCACTTTAAGTCATCAGCAGTAAAATGTCAAAACAGTGAGACATGTTGGCTATCATCTTCAGTACATATAGCTCTGTGGCACTGTTTGTTGTATGGAATGCCTACTCATTTCTAGACTCTATCCTGGTTCAAGCCTTTAATGGGTAGATACCAGCAACCAATTAACATCTCCCTTACTCCCTGTACACAATAAAAAAACACAACAGAGCAAAACAAAACATTCCTCTTGACGATTTACCTTGGGGCTCTTCAACATAATGTTTCTCTCTACCTAGCAATGGCATTCATTCATAGATTTGGTCTGTTATTCCCAAGTCAGATGAAATCCTTGCCTTTGATGTTTTGAGGAAATATAGCCTCCTTTTCTCCCTTTTTGCAGATCCCAAGGGGCAGTGGGTGTGGGGACATGCAGAGAGGAAGAAAGAAACAAGAAGAGAGGGACTGCACCTGAAGAGGAGGGTACCATGGTGGTCATGGTCCAGGGTACAGAGAGGACAAACTCTCCTTGTCTCTTTGTCCAGTGGTCACAGTATGAGTTTTGCGCTCTCTTCCCCATTCACCATCTCCTCACTACTTTGACTTGGCCACCTCTTGCAGGACTTATGTTTTAGTTGTTTTCATCTGAGTCTGCAAAGGGAGAGAGTAATTAGCCAGAGGTTAGTCATACAGGAATAGAAAAGGGTGGACCACAAGCTACGTGGGTCCTGATGACATCAGAAAAATGTCTTTTCAAGACTTAAAGAAATGTTTCAGAGTCACAAGATGAAATGGTAATGCCTGAAGACTCAGAAACTGAGAGGTGAACATTAAGTCCCGGACTTGGGATTCTTTGGCTCTCTGAACAGGATACTCCAAGGTACACAGTATGGGACCTTCCCTGGAAGTCATTGATTCCCCCAAGAACATCATGTTCTGGATAAATTTCCTAAAGACATAACTTAAGTATTTATTTTTCCTTTTGCCCCAGCAAGCCCCATGTGTTGATTCAGCAGGCAATGGATGTTAAGGTCAGACGTACTTAAAAAATAAAAACTAGAAACACTCCCAACCTAACAGAAAGTGAAATAAACAACAAATGGAAATGCAAGAATATAAACAATATTATCTTGATTTAGTTTTTTAATTTGTGTATATGTTTTACTGAGTCTTCATGCATCATGCACTAGAATGTAGTTCTATTAAGGCAGAGTTTTTTATTTAGTTTGTTCATTGCTGTAGTATTATCACTTAGAAAATGCCTGGTACATAGCAAATACTTGAGATATTTGTTAAATGAATGAAGAAATTAATATATAATAGGAAAAAGTGCTTCAAAATGTTAATGAGGTAGACATTGTAGATGAACTGTATTTTTTCTTTTTAATATTTTGCATTTTCCAACTTTAAAATAACTATGAATTACAATTGGGACAAAATAAAGACTATAAAAACTTCTGGATGATTAATGTTTAAGGCATATTAGTGTATTTAAAATAATATAAATATTTTTGGAAAGGGGAAGGGGCACCTGGCTGGCTCAGTTGGTACAGCATGTGACTCTTCATCTCAGGATTGTGAGTTTGAGCCCCACACTGGGCACGGAATCTAATAAATAAATAAATAAAAATAATACAGACATTCTCTTTTTTTTTACTATATGTCCTGGGGCACCAAGACATGCAGGTCAAACTGGAAAACATTCAGCATGGAGGCTGCATTTTAACTCAGGACCTACCATGTATTGGGCACTATGGACACAGAAGACTGAAGATGATAAAGCCATTCCCCTTAAAGCAGGTCATAGGAGAGAAAATCTGAAAGGGTGGTATAAAGCTTTAAAAAAAATCCTTGGGGCGCCTGGGTGGCTCAGTGGGTTGAGGCCTCTGCCTTCAGCTCTGGTCGTGATCTCAGGGTCCTGGGATCGAGCCCCTCATCGGGCTCTCTGCTCAGCAGGGATCCTGCTTCCCTTCTCTCTCTCTGCCTTCCTCTCTGCCTACTTGTGATCTCTCTCTCTGTGTCAAATAAATTAATTAATTAATTTAAAAAAATCCTTGTGGGGGCACCTGGGTGGCTCAGTTGATTAAGTGCCTGCCTTCGGCTCAGATCATGATCTCAGAGTCCTGGGTTTCAAGTCCTGAGCAAGAAGCCTGCTTCTCTCTCTCCATCTGCTGCTACCCCTATTTGTGCTCTCTTGCTCTCTCTCTTCAGATAAATAAATAAAAATTAAAAAATAATCCTTCCAATTGTATTACATTTATGATTTTACATTATCACAATAGAACAAATAGAGAATTTCTGAGGAAATTTTTAACATTACAGAGGAGGTTGTGTTGCTGAGAAATGGAGTTGGTTGGTTAAGGTCAAGTTGTTAGAAAGTAGTAGATCCATACACACCCAGGTCTTCACACTGCCCTGTGTTTGTCAGCTCTCCAAAGAGCTGCCACAAGGAAGCTCTGCCCAGGACTGGGGTGTGGGAGGTGGGTGGGGAGACGGTTAAGTAGAAATTTGTGCTTTTCCAGCTGTATGTGTCTATTTAAATTTAAATTAATAAAAATTAATTAAACAGTAAACATTCGGTGCTTCATCTGTGTTAGCCACATTTCAAATGCTCAATAGCCGCATGCGGTTAATAGTTACTGAATGGGACACTTAACCAACTGAGCCATCTAGGTACGCCATTACTGGTGTATCTTAAATTTGCAACTGTATGTCTAAAAGAGTCCTTTTAGCAGATAAAAAGGATAATTAATTAACATGTACTGAGCACTTACTCTGTAGTAGACTCAGGGGCCATCTGTCACTCAAATGGACTTGGAGCCACCATCTGACTTGTCCACAGTCACACAGTTACTAAGTGGTGGGGTAGGGATGTGAATCTAGGCTCCTGGCCCCAAAGCCCATCCTCTTAACCATGAACCCTTACTCAGAAAATGGTGGAGAAGCAACTCTTGGTGTCCCTGAATAAAAATGAGTTTTCAAATTCTCTGCTGCTGGAATATCCTCCTGATTGCTTATCTCCTAAAGGATACAGACTGTCCCTTCTCCCCAAGTCACAATCTATCCATTTTTCTTTTTTTTTTTTAATGAGCACTTTTTATTTTTTTTAAAGATTTTATTTATTTATTTATTTGACAGAGAGAAATCACAAGGAAGCAGAGAGGCAGGCAGAGAGAGCAGGAAGCAGGCTCCCTGCTGAGCAGAGAGCACGATGCGGGGCTCGATCCCAGGACCCTGGGATCATGACCCAAGCTGAAGGCAGAGGCTTAACCCATGGAGCCACCCAGGCGTCCCAATCTATCCATTTCTTAAAGTGTATCACACAGGGAGGCAGGTGTGGGGACGGGTGGAACAAGAGAAGGAGATTAAGAGTACATTTATCTTAATGAGCACTGAATAATAGATAGAATTACTGAATCACCATAGTGTACACCTGAAACTACTATGACATTGTACATTAATTATACTGGAATTTTTTTACAAAGTGTATCCTAACATAAAGATAATTTTTCACATCAAAATACATCTGCTCTAGAGAGTGCCAACATAGAGGTTTAGAATTTCTATTCCTGAAGGGTTTCAAATAATAAATATTCATTCATTCATTCTTCCATATAACAAGTTACCAAGTGCCTTTTATGTGACAAGCACAGTCCTAGGCAAGGAAGAGCAAACAATGGTTAAGGGAGGAGGTTCCTGCTCATGGGGCTTGTGTTCTAGTGGGAAAAATAGACAATAAACAGGTAAGCAAATAAATAGAAATGATATACACATTGCAAAAAATAGTAGGAAGGAAATAAACAAGATGCTAAGAGCTGTGCTAGGGGATAAATGCTGGTCATTAGGCATAGGGATAACTTCTCTGAGAAGCTGACCTTCAGGCTGATACACGAAGGATGAGGAGAAGCCTGTCATTCAAAGAGCCTAGGAGATGGTATTCCGGGTGGAGAGAACAGAACATGCAAAGGCCTGAGGCAGAAGAAAGCTTAGCTGGTTCTAGGAGCTGACAATCTGTGGAGCATAAGAGGGTGAAGGGAGGGACGCCTGGGTGGCTCAGTTGGTTGGGCAGCTGCCTTCGGCTCAGGTCATGATCCCAGCGTCCTGGGATCGGGTCCCACGTCGGGCTCCTTGCTCAGCGGGGAGCCTGCTTCTCCCTCTGCCTCTGCCTGCCATTCTGTCTGCCTGTGCTCGCTCTCTCCCCCTCTCTCTCTCTCTCTGATAAATAAATAAAATCTTAAAAAAAAAAAAAAAAAGAGGGTGAAGGGAAAGCTAAGTTGAGGTTTGAGATGCAAGAAAGAGCCAGGTCATGCAGGGCCGTGTGGGCCAAGATAAGAAATTTGCATTTTATTCTAAATGGGATTTTATGCTTTAGCAGAGGAATGGCAGGATCATAGTATTCATTCAATAACTATTTGTTGAACAAGCAAATGGGTCAAGGGCATTGTAGAACTGATTCTAGTAAGAAGAGCTCTATTTTTTCTTCTGAGAATAGTAAAGTGGCAGTTCTAATTTATGAAACACCTTTTACATGCCAATTGTGCATTCATTAATGGTCCTCGCAACAATCTAGTGAAGTGGTGCTATTATCATCCCCTTTTTACTATTATCATCCCCTTTTTACCAAAACTGAAATTCACAGACATACCTTCAACACATTTACTCAAGTGTTTATTGGGTACCTTATGTGTCAGTTCTCATGGATAATAAGTGGCAGATCTAGTCTGAACTGAAGACTGTTTCTGAAGCCAATGCTCTTTTACTAAGTTATACTATGTCTAGTGAAAATTAGAGAATTGAAAAATCTGTAATCTCCTTAGGTTTGCTCTGTAACTTGTAGGTAACAGCAAGTACAAAATGGGAGTTGGCTAGGTTGCGTTTAGAGCGTGCCATAAGCCTGTACCCCTGACCTTTTATCCCTAACTCAGAACACTACTATGCATGACACCAGGATCTCTTGTCACGGGTGGAGACAGCGAGCTGGCCGGCTCCATGTGTCCACATTCCCACTTGCTGTCCCAAAGGTCCAACTGCTTGCAGATCCCCGACGTTATGCCCTGATTGCTAAGTCTGGTCTGGCACACGGACAGAGGGACTCCGAGGCCGAGGAGTTGAGAATTCTTGCTGGCCGCTTGGGAGGGCCAGATAACACAAGTGAGACGCTGGCATGCTAAAAAGAGGGAGTGCTATTTTGAGAATCTGTTCAAGTAACGTTTCACAGTGGGAAAATGGTGGCACTCTGCACAGGATGTGACCTGACGGAGGTTGTCTCAGGCATCAGGGCCCTGGGTTTCTAATTTTATTGTTAAAACTTGCAATTTGAACTGGAAAAGGCTGGTCCCTAAGAAATAGGTAAAGATTGGTATGAAATCTGGAAAAATTTTCTGGGAATGTCATGGATCAAGATTGGAATCTATTAAATACATCATGCCATATCTATACAAGGAATAGCATGAAGCTATTAAGACGATAATATGAAGCTCTATTTGCCAACAAAGAAATATGTTCATACTACATTTTTCTGTGCAAAGAGATGATTGCAAACAGAGTGCACACTTATGGCACCATTTTGTAAAATACATGCATATGTATATGTGTATAGAAAAGGTTTGGAAGGAGAAATTTTAAAAGGTATTGGGTATTATTGGGCCTTCATACCTGTATTTTATGAACTTTTTACCAGACATATTCCCTATATGTGTGCAACCAGAAAAAAATGAAGCAATTGCCATTTTGAAGAAAAAAGATGGTGGTCAAAGGGGTCCCTGACCAACTGATTAAGGGGAATCCTGTAAGGTAAAGATTAGGTAAGAAAAGGCTGAAGTCCTTAGCATGTGCTTGGTTTTCATCATCATGAAAGGAAGTGTTCTATTCCCGAAATTATACCAAAATTTCTTATACTGTGATGATTACATGTGAGATCAAGATTAGATGTGTAGTTTTGGGTTCAAAGAATATCTGAAAAGTCAATGAAGGAAAAAAGAAGAAATAAAAATTAACTAGCCATAATATCCACAAATTTATAGTCAGTTCATGGGAACTAATTAATATGGAAAGCTTTGGCTGGGACCAGGACCACTATTTACATAGGGGTAATAGAAGTCTACCAAAGGCAGAGAGCTCTGTGAGAAAAGAAACTAAATGCTGCAAGAGTTTCAGGTACCTTGACCACGAGAGTTAATACAATGGACACATTACAGAGAGAAAATAAAACTTACCTCTCCATGTGCTAGTGTCACAAATCAACATGTAATTTTCTTAGCTCTTTAATTTAGAGGGAGGGTTTTTTCCTCTCAAGACCCCCTTGACTGGATATTCTGCCTAGATGTCAATGCATTTAAACTGCGTAACATTTTGAGTAAATATTTCATTGGAAAGAGGGTTTTTTTTCATTAATACTTAAAAAAATATTATGCAATTATCATATGTAGCACAAAGTTCTCTGTGGCTGGGTTTGGGTTGAATTGTGTCTCCCCAAAATTCGTATGTTGAGATTCCAACCCCCAGTATCTCAGAATGTGAACTTATTTGGAAATAGAATTAATACATAAGTTTGAGGTCATGCCATTGTAGGGTGAGCTTCTTTTTTTTTTTTTAATATTTATTTATTTGAGAGAGAGAGAATAAGAGAGAGCATGAGAGAGATCAGCTGGAGAAGCAAACTCCCTACCGAGCAGGGAGCCAGATGTGGGACTTGATCCTGCTAGGACTCCAGGAACATGGCCTGAGCCGAAGCCAGTCACTTAACCAACTGAGCCACCCAGGTGCCCCTAGGGTGAGCTTTTAATCCAATATGACCAGTGTCCTTATAATAAAGGGAAATTTGGGATGCCTGGGTGGGTCAGTGGGTTAGGCCGCTGCCTTCGGCTCAGGTCATGATCTCAGGGTCCTGGGATCTAGTCCCACATCGGGCTCTCTGCTCAGCAGGGAGCCTGCTTCCCTCTCTCTCTCTGCCTGCCTCTCTGCTACTTGTGATCTCTGTCATATAAATAAATGAAATTATTAAAAAAAAGGGGGAGGGAAATTTGGACACAGAGAGATGCATAAAGGGAAGATGATGTAAAGAGACACCAGAAAAGAGACCAAAAACAAATTCTTCCCTCACTGCTCTTAGAAGGAGCCAACTCTGACATCTTGATTTCTAAGCTGCTAGTCTATAGAATTTAAAGACAATGAATTTCTATTGTTTCAGCCACCCAATTTGGTGTACTTTGTTACAGAAACTTTAGCAAATGAATACAAGAAACAATATATCCTAATGCTATGTGTGTGTTAAATTCTAATAATAGACATTTGAGTTGGATCATCATATTTTCCTCTTTTATAGGGGATATCACCAGAAGAGCATGACTAAGGTCAGTCCAAGTTGGAAGTTATCTCCGTGTTCTCTTTCTATATCTGGGTTCCTCCAGAAACTGTTCTCAATCCAATCTTTAGAAGGATATTACAAATGGTAAAGCCATTTATCCCAAACAAACCAATCCCTTGAGGATATGTAGACCTTTTACCCATCAATAGCAGAAAGAGTCCTGGATCAATTATTACCAGTAACATGATAAATTGAAGGAAGACTTTGTGCTTGCTGAGTTTTCTCCAAGGGAAGAAAACCATCATCTAAAATAAAAAGTCTTAAGGATCTATGAGCAGTGACAGAGCTTCTCTCCACCATTTCACTTTTATGTTCCCAGTTTTAGTTCTCTGCAAGACATTTATAACATTTTTGTTTGTTTTTTTATGATCTGTCTCTTTTCAAGAAAGTGAGCTCCAGGAGAACTGAGACCTTGTCTATCCTGTGCCCCACTGTATCCCCAACAGTGTCTGGAACATAGCAGCCTTCAATAAATGTTTACTGAATAAACAAAGAGATCATTTTAAAGTAAATTAACAAAGAAGTTAAGCAATTTTATAGGATGTTGCAGTCAAATTCTGTTGATGCCAATTCTTAATAGTAATGTAGAAGTAGGAAGATTTTTAACAAAGTCAGGTACACCACACACTATGAGAGGCTGAAGGGTTTCTTCCTTAACCCCGTATGGAAAGACATAATGGAATGATGGTGCTATGTAGAAGTAGAGGAATCTTAATATATGATAATGCATTTTAGGCTGAAAATCTGGCACAATCAACAGAAAAGAAATGTTTCTATGTAAGGTTAGTAAATTAAATTTCCAAGTTTATTCCTAGGCCTAATGACTTAATCGATTTTTCTAGTACCGGCATGGTAGTTAAGATCAGAGTCTCAATAGTCAGACAGTCTAGGCTTAAATTCCAGCTCTGCCTTTTCTTAGCTGTGTGACCGTGGACCCAAAGTCAAATAAGCTGAATAAGTTATTCAGTATGGAGGTAATAAGATAGCAAAAATATTTTTATGAGTTTGAATGACATATTCATTCTGTCACTCAGGGGACATGATAGGATATTCTTGCTCTACAAAAATGTTTTTACATCATCCTGATATCATGTAGTCCCTACATATAAGGCTTCTAAAAATATCCATAATAAATGTTGAGTTGTTTTTGCCTCTGAAAAAATTTACATAAGGAAACCTAAAAGAAATACTAATTTCCTCTAACCAAATGCATACAAATAATGGTTTTCCTTGTATTTTAAAGTACCTTACATATTTTAAAGTACAGCAATATAATAAATCCATTTGAATAGCCTAAGTAAGATACACTAATGTCTCTTATGTTCATTATCTAAGCTCCTTAGATTAGATTAGGTTGATTTCCCAGTGATTTTAGTAGAAGTGCCACACAAAGTATGTAAGTCATGTCACTGTCTTTCAAGGAAAACTCAAAGGTAGCTTACCAAAAAAAAGGCAATGAATAAAATAATGCAATAAGTGGATAGATAGAAAGATAGATAGATAGATATGTCTATGCCCCAATCTACCCAAGAAGGCTATAAAGAAGCAAGCAATAAGTACACATGAAAGTGTCTTTAATAGGGGCACCTGGGTGGCTTAGTCAGTAAGCATCCAACTCTTGGTTTTCCGGTCAGGTCATGATCTTAGGGTTGAGAGATAGAACCCTGTGTGGGGCTCTGTGCTGGGCATGGAACCTGCTTAAGATTCTCTCTCCTTCTCCCCTTACCCCTCCCCACCCCGCTTGAGAGCTCACTCTCTCAAAAAAAAAAAAAAAAAAAAAAAAGTGTGCTTGATAAATGAAGATAAGAAAAATAAATAAACATATAAAAAAGATGGATAATTAAATCAGGCTTATGAATTAGAGTGTTAAATGGATAAATAAATGAAAGGGACTGATTGTTATTGAATGTTTATGACGTTTTGTTATGAATTTCCTGGCCATTATAGCAATAAGAAAGGAGGAAAAAGTAAATTAGATGCAATCACTGTTCTCAAACTTCCCCACTTAAGTTCAAGGAGAATGATTTCTGGGGTACGTAAACTGAAACAGTTTGCAGAAATGGAAAATCATTTTATGACTTAGTATAAGAATCAATGGGTCACAGACCTATACCCCTGAAGCAAATAATACATTATATGTGAAATAAATAAATAAATAAATAAATAGATAAATAAATAAAATTAATGGAAATACTGTGTTCTATCATTAATGCATTCAAGTTTGTTTTAATAAAAAAATAATGATTTTTCTTATCTCTGCATAGAATTTGTTCTCCAAAATGAAGTAGCATGTTGATCCTTAACTAAACACCATGTTCCTCCAACATCATACATTTCCTTTTATTCCTGGGAAGTAAATATATAGTTTCAAAAATATATGTTTATAAAACTCTCATCTGATTTATTTGTTAAAATCAGTCAATAGATTTTTCAAAGTAAAAAATTTAAATTTAAGTATAACACATGTGCAGGGTTATACTCTAAGAAATAGTGTTAAAAAGAATAGGTTTTATCTTATAAAGATTGAAACTCAGTCTTGAATTGGCTCAAGCCCTGAATGACCTGAGGTGATCTATAGATCTAATCTATATTCGATATTCTAACCAAAGCTAAGAAAAAAAATCTCTTTGAAGGAAATAAGACCATTCAGGGTGTGTAATTTTTCATATTAAATATCTAGCATTCATGGGACGCCTGGGTGGCTCAGTGGGTTTAAACCTCTGCTTTCAGCTCAGGACATGGTCCCAGGGTCCTGGGATCGAGTCCCATATCGGGCTCTCTGCTCAGCAGGGAACCTGCTTCCTCCTCTCTCTCTCTGCCTGCCTCTCTGTCTACTGTGATCTCTCTCTGTCAAATAAATAAATAAAATCTTAAAAAAAAAAAAGAAAAGAAATATACCCACAAATGATCCAGTGGAGAGGTAGTAGCTGCCTTGACCAAGAAGAGTCAATTTCAAATCATATATATACAGAAAGAGAAACTTAAGAAGCAAGCTGATTTGCCTCTGTCTGAGAAGTTTAGGATTTGGAGGCAACAGGTAGCATAGAAAGTGGAAGGCAACTTAGGGTTGAAAACAAGTAATTAGTTGGAAGTCTTTAAATGAAGTGGTTTCATCTCCAGGTCCTCCATCCAGAAAGGTAACTCTCCCAACTTATAAATTATATGATTATATATTACATATATAATAAATTATAAATTTATTATGTGAAGAAATTGAATCAGAATGGTTCCAATTTATGGTTGGAGGGTAGAGTGAAATGTGAAGCTAAAAACACTGATATTAAATGAACATCTGCTTATCGAATGTGAGACACTTAGATCCTTTTTCAACCTGCTCTGAGAACCGCAGGAGCCTGTCAGTCTCCCCTAGCCGTACTGCTCTTGGGAAGATTTCTTTGCAGGTGACAGTATTTGGATTTCCTAAAGAAATAGCCATTTCTCAACCACACAATCTTAAAGTGAAGCCCATAGTTAGCAAATTCCACCAAAAAAATGCTTTTTAGTGCCTTTCATATTAGTGGAGAGTCAAGAATCACCAGACAGTTGAAGAAAATCACAAACACAAGACAGAAGGAAAAGTAAATAGGAAAAAAATAGAGGAGAGTTCTTGGGAACAAAAATAGGAAATTATGCTGGAAATGGAAGAAAACATATATTTAACCTTGGGGAGATAGTAGAAGATAATGCATCCATAGAATAAAAACAAGATATAGTGAAAATGAAACAGAAGAAAAGATAAAACATTTGGATATTTATTTTTTAAAAGATTTTATTTGTTTATTTGACAGAGATTCCAAGCAGGCAGAGAGGCAGCCAGAGAAAGGGGAAGTAGGCTCCCTGCTGAGCAGAGAACCCCATGTGGGGCTCAATCCCAGGATCCTGGGATAATGACCTGAGCTGGAGGCAGAGGCTTTAACCCACTGAGCCACCCCGGTGCCCCAGCATTTGGATATTTAAAATAGAATAGCTAAAATCAAATTTAATTGGAATAAAGGAATTAGAATACGAAGTTAAAGAAATATTCCAGAAAGCAGAATAAGAGAGATGAAAAAGAGAAGAGAAAAAAAAAAGACTTACAAGATCAATTCACAGAGTCTGAAGGTTAGAAGCTCTAAAGTGAGAGACAGAAAATAGTGGAGTGGAAATTATCAAAGAAATAACAAGAAAAATATCCTGTAACTGAAAAGCTTAAGTTTTCAGGCTTAAAAGAGCCCATAAATGCTAGGGATATTTTTAAAGATACCCATGGGAGGGCACAAGTTAAGAAATTTTATAATACCTAGAATTAAAAGGGGATTCAAAGTTTCAGAAAAGAAAAGAAAAGGAGCTACTGTCTCAAGGGCCTGTAGTGTCACAAAAAACAGTGAATGTAGAAGATAAGGAAGAAATGCCTTCAAAATTCAGAAGGAAACTGGTTTTTAACCTTTAATTCGCTACCCAATCACACTATGATTCAAGTCTAAGGATAAAAGGAAAATCTTTTACATATACATGAATTAAAAATATTAGTCTATTGTGAAATAATATTAAAAAGTTATGTGAGGGATGACTGGTGGCTCAGTTGGTTAAGCGATCCACTCTTGGTTTGGGCTCAAGTCATGATCTCAGGGTCGTGAGATAGAGCCCTGCGGCAGGCAGAATCTGCTCAGAATTCTCTCTCTCTGTCCCACTCCTTTTCCCTGCCCTCCCAACTCCTGCTTGCTCCCATTCTCATTCTAAAAAATAATAATAAATCAAATAAATAAATAAAGGAGTCATTTGAAGATATTCCTTAGCAAAATGAGAGGAAGACTGATATCCTCTAAGTGGGGGCCCAGCATAGGAAAGTGCAGGCAAGTAATGTTAGTATATAATATCTAAAGTTGAGAAACCAAGAAATAGTAGCACTAGCATTTATTTAGACGTGTCATAAATATAAAAGAAATAGCCAAAAAACTTGAAGTGGTTGCCTCTGGTGAACAAGTCTGGAAGAAGAGAGGGTTAGAGCAGGGTTACTACTGTTTCCCATTATAAACTTTTTAGAACTATTTGAAGCTTAAATTCTGTTAAATTCTCCCATCAACAATGATGGCGAGTAGGTGGTTATTTTATATATGGTTTTTGTTAATAGTATTGAATAATTTTAGCAAAGGCTTTTCTGCAAAATGCTAATGCTATGAAGAACTAGGAGTGACACAGGAGAGAACCTGTATTAATGCATGCTTAACGTAGTATTTACATCAGAGGCCATTATGGTGTAGTAGAAAGAATTAGATGAACCTGAGTTCAGACTGACAATGGGACACTCATTAGCAAGATAACCTCAGGAAAAGATACTTAAATTCTTCTGGTATTATAAAAGGGGGTGCTAACACCCACCTTGATTCATAGTATAGTCTGCCTGAAAGAGAAAGGGAAAGGAAGAAAGAGAAGATAGCAAACACACTAGCTAGCACTCTAGTAAATTCTATCTTCTGGTCCACTGCTCTCATTCAGAACCGATACAACTGAGTGTCATAAGTAACTTGATTCAGTTAATGGCTCTTATTGGGTCTTTCCCCTCCTCCAGAAACTGTCACTAAGACAAGAATGTGAAAGTTAGTACTTTGAGAAATGGTTCCAGGAACTAGCAATAGGGGAATAGGGACCAGCAAGAGTATTTCTCAGCATTATTCCAACTACAGGATGAAGAAGCAGAGGTAAGTACCTACCAATTCGCATATGTCGTTAAATGAGAACTGCTTCTAAGGGTCCATTAAAGCTTGAGTATTTCTAATGTACCCCCTCTTATCCTCAAAGCTTTGGTAACCAGAAAATGCTCTTGGGGAAAATCAGTATTGGTTATCTTATTTAATTGTAACTGGTTGATTATTTTGACTTCTTCAAATTTAATCCCAATGAAATTAAATCATGAAACTGGAACATTACAAGAGAGCTTTGAACAAAGGAAAACAGATATGAATTGAGCCTCCATATTGTGAAAGTTAGAAATTACAGACTTCAATTTCTTGCGTTAGTTTCAGTTATAGAAATGTGAGTGAAAATGTTATTTAATGTTTGGATAATTTACATACTGTGTGGAAATTGCCTTCTCAGACAGATAAGGAAAATTTGTTTAGAGACTATTTAAATTCCTATGAGCACAAAAGTAGTAAGAACAAAGAGCATTTCTGGAGATTTGCCAGGTAGGGCAAAGGTCTTTAAAATTAAACTATACATGCTCTGATCCTTGTTACTGTAGTTAAAAATTCTAATGAACTTTTGTCATTCTTTTGGCTGGCCAGCATCTGAACCCCATTCTATGTTTGGGGAATTTTTGACCTTGTCTTGATAGGATGCAGAAACAATCTCCCACTATAAGAATTTAAAGTTCCAGATAATCACTTTTCTAGCTTTCTTTGCAGTCAAGTATGGACACTTGGCCAAGGATGAGCCAAGAAGTTGTTCCCTTCCCAAAATTTGAATGGGGAATCTAGTGATTTATGGAAGCAGGAATGGTAGACAACCATCTCTGAATGCAATGGCAGTTGCAGCAAGATAGTTTCTGGGGGCAATTGTGTTGCTATGGTAGCTCTTTCAGTGACATGTGAGATGAGATGACGTAAGTTGAGGCATCCAGTAACTGGTAACACCGGCAGTGTTATGTGATGTCCTCACTTGGCCAGGTCTTTGAAGTGGTTAGGGTTTTACGTCTGGCTGCTTACTTTCCAGCTTCCTCAGAAATTCTGTAAGCCAGTTATCTCTTAATGCAGCCTAGTGAATACTTCAGTGAGGTAAAGCTTCAAAGCTGATTTCAGCTAGCTACAACCCAAAGAGTTCAAAATTCAGTATCAGGAAGTAGGGTGTTGTCGGCAGCAAATGCGAAAATGTGCAATTGGCAAATGCCAGACTTCTCAACACACTGCTCCTCGGTACTAAGAAAATAAATCTTTCAAATGCCTATTTCAGATAACGACCATAGGAAAAATAAACTGGGAGATTATTCCAAGAGGCAGAACCAGGGATCATGAAAGACAGGATGAAGGGCATTCCCTGTAGAGTAGAAAGACGTTCAACCTCATTGACTGAGAGGGACTCACTCCTCTCCCAGGCAGGAGTCTCACCATCCCTGTGTAGTCTGGGTAATATATGTGTTATAGGGAAGTGGTTTTCTGCTCTTGCCCTTTCCCAATCAGACTGTGTATTATAGTCTACTGTTGAACCATGAAGAGCAAACACAGTAATGGATCAGAGGAGACAAATGAACATTTGTATTAATCATGCTTCTAGCTTCTGTAAACTTGATGCTTTAACATCTGCCCTGCATGCATATGCCAGACCTGGCTCTGGACAACCCGGTAATAGGCCCGAGTTACCTTGCCTTGGCAAATTGCCTGCCTTGTTACCTTCTCCACCCCCCTCCAGGAATCCTCCGTAGGGTGTGACTTTTAAACACAAGTCAATCAATCCAGAGTCTACACCCCAACTGCTTTCCTTGTAGGGTTCTCATACCCTGGGTCACTATACCCATCCTAAACATCCCAGGGCCAGGTACCAGGCAACTAGGGGAAGCCTCTTTGGCCACTGAATTATTCAAAACAGCCAACCTTAAACCTGTTCACCTGCCTCATCCATTTCTTCTTGCAGAAACCACAATAAAACCTCTTGCCCATAGTCCCCCTCCCATCTGCCTCATGACTGACCCACGTACTTCTCCACGAAGCCACCTTGGCAAGATGTATACTCTCTCTTGGAACTGTTGGAGTGCAATAAATTATCTCTTTGATGACACTCTTACCATGACTAAAAAATGGTGTTAAAACTGCATTACCCAACAATCCTGGACTTGCATGTAGTAACCTGATGAAACTTAAGATTACGTCCTCTCAGGGAGTACGTGAATAATTTCAACAAAGGCCTGAACACCTTTTAAGTGTATGTAGAGATATCGGGCAATCAGAGAAGTGGACTACAGCAAACATTGTTGGTTTTCTACTCAATATCTTTACTCTCTCCTTTCAGGCAAAACACCAGTTTTATTCAGGTATTAATCCCTCTCTTCATGGACTCAAGGGATCATTTTCCTCTTCCAGAATTAAATTCCATTTGGTCTGAGCCATTCTCAATGGTCTCTTTCCCTTGCCAGTCAATGACTCAGGATTGAGCAGGGATCGCAGGTATGGACAATAGATGTTTTAGGGGGGTTCTGGAAAATTTCCCCAACTGCAAAGAGGGAACTAGATTAAGTGGCTCTTTCTGTTGGTGGACATTGCTGTGCTGACAGAACCGGAATGCAGTAGTCACTTTACTTGTAGCAAACCTGAGGATAAGGCCAATGGCAAGAAAGCATAACCAAAGACTCATCAGAAAACAAAGCCAGAACAATAATGTATCACAGTTGTAGCCTACTCTTTTTCATTTGGACTTCTTGATCTGTGAGACAGTAAATTTTCTTTCTTAAACTAGTTTGAGTCAAAGGCTTTCATTACTTGGAAGCCCATAGCCCATAGCCCATAGCCCATTCCAACAAGTCTCCCTTTTACTAAGAGTTGATAAGAAACGAAGTTTTCCAAAAGGTAGCAGAGTCACTCTAAAACTTGTAAATGTCATCTTTCATCACATAAATTACGGTAATTTAATTACTTATGTAAAGCATGATTGCTAAAATTGTACTTGTTCACCTACATTATAAAGTGTTGATTACAGGAAATTGTTCACTTAAGCTGCCTATGAACTCACTAGCCTTTTCTTGATTAATTCCCTACTACAAATCCTGGATGAGTGTGCTTATCAAAGAGAATCTTCAAGAACTCCCACAGCTGTTGGAGATAAAGCTCTCTCTGATAGCACATCCAAGTGTTGTACAAAGCTTTGTTCTTGCATAATTTGCAAACTTCTCGTATTTGAACCACATCTATTTCTTTGACATGTATTGTTCATTTATCTGACCATGGATACATTCATGTGCTCTCTGTATTTGGATTTCTGATTCTGGGGCCCACTACTGAAAAAAACCTAGATGCTCTACATTCTTCTTCCACATTTAGTCCTTTATTTAATTGGTTCATGGCCAAGCTAAGTTAGGGCTGCTCCCGACACTCCTTGAGGTAGTGTATTTCACATATTCATGGGATGCCTCGCTGTGCTTGCCTGGCAAAGCACTCACAATCCCTACCCGCAGCCCCTTTTTTTCCTAAGTAACTACCCACTGCTTTTAAAATCCACCCAGGTTTAAATTAAAGCAGCAGCCACCCATCAAATCCAAACTAATATTGCAAAGGCAAACAGAGTATCCCCAGCTTTGAAATGAGGGGCAGGAAACTTGGAAGAAATGGTTTTCAGTTGTCAAAAATATAACTTTCACCAATTCACGAAAAAGTAGTAAATTGCTTTAAGCTTATTTTACAGTATCATTATCAAGAGCCTGTACCATCAAAATACACACTGAAATTCCATCCAAATTATACATGAGTTAGGTAAAAATATATGAACCAAAACATCTAAATATAAATTGTGGTTATGAGACTGTGTACAACACTCCAACTCTCGTGAAGGGCTGGCATCATGTCTGATAATAAGACATGTGACTATGAAAATATTCATGTGAATCAATGTGAATCTGAAAATATTCAGGGCCCCTTTTATAACTGTGTAATTGTAATTGTGTAATTGTATTTGTATAATTTTTGTAAACTCTGGAGATTGAGAGATTGATTTCAGGCACAGTCCTTTAAAAATAAGGAACTAAAAGCATTGAAAAATAATAAATTCCTCATATCCAGCAACACTGATGAACATCAATATATTAAAAGGAACAAAAGCAAATGCAGAAGGATACGAACTGTATGATTCATTTCAAGCGATGTTCAAGGTGGGCTTTGGAAAAACCAGTTATGAGATGCTGTATCATCATTTAGACAATGGTTAAGTGGATGTATCCATCAGTCTGTACAGGTTAGATGTAACTAATGCTGCCACACTGATGCACTTGACATACTTCACAATGCCGTATGAGCCCAACCAATAAATTGCTCTTCAGTAAGGTATTTGGTAAACTTTAGTTAAGTATTAATAAAACTTACAAATCCACATTGATAGAACTGAGGTTTCACAACAGAAGCAGCCCTGTCTTTCACTTAACAACACAGCTCACCAGAGAAGAGTTCATTCAGCCAGATGACTGTGACCAAAGGACAGACTGGGATACCATATACCAGGAAAAGACCGACCACAATAGAGTCTAACAAGTCTCTCTCCCCGGTCCTTGGGTGGTGACAGGGAGTAACACCCTGTTTCAAGTATGGTACGTGTCATACAATGTATGGAGGTTTTAGTGTTTGAGCAGCAGGAATGAACAGGTCTTTAAGGACCAACCTACTAAAATGGCTTTTGGTCAGCCCACTTTTGTAATAAGCAGAGCCCAGATTTCTGCCAAAGAGAAATCTACTCTGCAGAATACAGATGGAATCAGGGCTGACTGGAGGCTTTTTGGAGAATTGGCAAGATGAACCCTTCAAGCTGGCATTGGGTGTAGGTAGGACTTTGGAGAGAAAATGTTAATACAATTTTATTAAGTTATTTGCCAAATGAGCTGTGTGGTGAAACCTCTTCACCATTTCCTCTTTGCGACGTCTGGTAAAATTTGTATTTACAGAGCGTATTTCTTTGCAGAGAATGAACATAAATGCTAGGTCCTACTTTTTAAGGTTAGCATGATTGAACAGTCATCTCAGTTCCTCTGGGCTGCTGTAACAGAATACCGTAAACTGGGTGTCTTATAACCAGAAATTTCTTGCAGTTCAAGAACCTGGGAAGTCCAAGATCAGGGTACCAGTACATTCAGTGTCTCTAAGAGCCTGCTTCCTGGTTCACAGGAGGCCGTCATGTGTCCTCGCAAGGCAGAAGGGGCGAGGAAGCTCTCTGGGCCTCTTCTCAAGGCACTACACCCATTTGTGAGAGCTCTTCCTTCCAAAGAGCCTGCCTCCAAAAATCATCACACTAGGGATTAGGTTTCAACATACTTTGGGAAAGATGCAAACATTCAGTTTATTCCAGAAGGCCAGACTACATGTGCAGATAGCCAATATCATTACCTTCATTTAGTCTGCCATTTTTAAAGAATCCCTGAAAGACACAAAGAAAAAGGGCAATGGTAACAAATTATAAACTGGGTGGGCTCCAGGAAGCTCTTGGCCTGGACTGAAGATGGCCCATACAGTCTAGGAAGCTCTCCTCCATCATGGCAATACAGATGGGATACAAATCAATCTGCCAAGCAGGAAGTTAAGAAACAGGGTTTCTTTTTTCATTCCTAATGGAATGCTCAGAATAAACCATAGCTTTCAAGTCCCGTTTCCTCCCTGGATTTATCTGCTAGCCTCTATCCTTTTATCTTTTTCTCCAATTTTCCCAGCCTGATCTTAGCTGGGCTAGTTTAAGGGAGGAGGAAGTCCAGTTTTCCAAAGTTAGACCAGAGATAACAAGGCAAGAGCACCTTCTTGTGGCTGAGTGGCAGGATAGCAAGAAATCTTGGCTTCTGGATCTACCCCACCACAGAGATGCCAGGAAATGATATGTGGGAAGTATAAACTTTGGAGTTCTATCATTAAGGTAGGTGGCATTTTCCTTAGATCATTTTTTTAGCGCCACAGAGTTGCAGACCATGAAGTCTGAAGTGCAGTGAAAATAAAGTTTTGAAAGTCATAAATGTACTTTAGCATGAAGACTATCATGTGCAATTATTTTGCTGTCGCTAAAGCTATCAGATAATACATTAGACTTTTTTTTTTTTTTTTTGCCTGAGTTTATGACAGGAAAACATTTCAATCTATATAGATCAAATCATCTCTACTAGCATTGTTTACCTAGAAGTACTGCATAAACAGTAAGAGTGAGGACATTTAGTTTGTATTTTCAAATGGGGCTGGACATTTAAAAGTTGTTCACTGGTTGATTTTTTTCACAAAGTCTGTATAGATTATAAACCATTTAGTAAAAGATTAGAAACAATGACGTTCATTGTTTTTCCCTCTCCAGCATTTAAGAGAAAAATCCTGAAACTGGTACAGATTGCTGATGTCAGGAAATCATGAAATATAGCGTATTTAGCAATCAGGGTGACTTAGCTCATGGTAATCAGCGTATGGACAATTATAATTTGCATTCCAGTTACTGAAGCTGAGAAAGCCTTGCTCAGGTTGAACATACGGCGAGTAGAAGAACTCTTTTTCTAAGAAATAAGATGGAGAGAGTCTTTGGAGAATGGCCTCACTGAACTGGTAAGTTAGCTTTCTCCGGATTTTAGTGACTTCCCCAGTTCTTCCATAATTCCTCAGTGCTCTGGCCATTTTCTGGTAAGTCATGGTCTTCCGATTGCCTTTTCTTTTCCCCCAAAGTTGGGCAAGTTTTTCTTTGTTTTTTGACACAAACTGGAAGATGCCTTTGGTTTTATCTACCCACTGAATACAAGATGCCATCTCAGGATTACACAGGGATTCATGAAGGTATTCGAACAGTCGGAGCTTCTTCCTGCCTAAAATGGAGAAAAACAATGTCATATTCCACCGTGGCTACACACAAAGAACATTCTCAGGTAGGGTCTGTTGAGTGGCTACAAAACTCAAAAGCTGCATTGGGACTTCAAAGTCAGACATCTGTTTTGGGCCCTACTGAAGTTTCAGTTGGACCATACTTTGTTGGGGATGTTTAAAAAATTTTGTACTGTCCTTTACTGGAAAACGGAAGCCTGATGCCTCTTTATCTGAATCTACCCTCTGTCAGGGGATCTTTCTTCGCAATTAAATCTTGACTACCCATTCCAGGTCATATTTTAGAACAACAAAACTGAGAAAATGAACGGCGAAGTTTAGTGGTTTTAAGTAAAGTGAAGCCTCAAAAGCCATTTTCACAAAGCAAATCATTTGAAAGGGCTTTATTCAAATGAGTTAAGTCAAATGAGGTAAGGAATGTGAATGTATTTTTTAAAAAATGCAAAATAGTATTCAAATATAAAGTAGTGTTAGTGAAACTAATATCGAAGACTTAGATTTAAAAAAAAAAAAGACAAAAACCGTGGCTCTACCTAGTTATGTGAAATGAGAAAGAGCAGAAGAGAATTTTTTTTTCAAAGATTTTATTTACTTATTTGACAGAGAGAGATCACAAGTAGGCATAGAGGCAGGCAGAGAGAGAGAGGAGGAAGCAGGCTCCCTGCTGAGTCGAGAGCCCAATGCGGGACTCGATCCCGGGACCCCGAGATCACAGCCATAGCCGAAGGCAGCGGCCTAACCCACTGAGCCACCCAGGTGCCCGAGAAAGAGCAGACAGAAGAAAATGGAATGGAGAAGCCACCTTTACTGCCATCTTCATGACATTCTGGTATCATTTATGAGCAGTTAACAATGGGTACTATGATTTTTTCATTGCTGTGAAATAAAATGGCACTACCAGAGTTTTTCCCTCTTTCGGAATATAGTCCTTTATATTTCATAATGTCTAGACAGAAAACTTTAGGAGGATTTACTTTGATTTTTGTTCAGTTGACTGGATGTCTTTGGCCTAACAGAGAACCAAGGGGGACAGCCCATTTTGTGACTTCTGAATTGGCCTGTAAATACGATGCCTCATCAGATCTGCCAATAGCTTAACATAACCACAGCCGAATTCCCTTTTCCCCTGGAGAGTGTGGAATAGTGGATTCCCAAACTGCTTTGAACAGTCTCTGGGGAGTAACACTCTTGCATCAATCATCATTCATCCCAAAACCTCAAAGGTTTTTAAGAAGATTATCTTTTTGCTTTATATTATCTTGAAATTACAAATTAAGAAATGAAAGGGACTTACCAAAAAACACATCATGAATTGAAAGTCACAGCCTTAAATAAACTTTGTCTCTTATCCAGTGGTCAAACAATAATGGATCCTCACCTTTTAAAATGTTTTCAGTTTTGAAAGAAGTACTGAAACTTATTTTAAAAAGTATCATGCGCTCAGAGTAAAAGATTCAAACAGAAGCACAGTGAAAGTAAAATTCCAGTCTATTCTCATACGTGTTTTTAAAATTAAAAAAATTTGCACATAAACATATGCATATCTTTTAAAAATGTCAGAGGTATCATATTATTTTGCTTTTTCAGTAAGTAATAGATCATTAAGTCAGAGAACAATCAGAAATTAGCTACAGATGGGTAAAATACTCAGCTGTTGAAGTAACAACGGTTACTTCTGGGACATATCATGGAAAGAAAGAAGAACATTTCCACTTATTCCTTGTGAATTTCTGAATTCTGTGAACTTTTAATAATGTGCATTACTACTTTTAAATCATGGAATTAAAAAGGATTAAAACCAAAAACTGTACTTTAAGAGTTCTTTATCAGGGCGCCTGGGTGGCTCAGTGGGTTAAGCCGTTGCCTTCGGCTCAGGTCGTGATCTTGGGGTCCTGGGATCGAGTCCCGCATCGGGCTCTCTGCTCAGCGGGGAGCCTGCTTCCTCCTCTCTCTCTCTCTGCCTGCCTCTCTACCTACTTGTGATCTCTCTCTGTCAAATAAATAAAATCTTTAAAAAAAAAAAAAAAAGAGTTCTTTATCAACACGTAAGATATGCCTTCACGCCTTTTAACAGCTCTGTGTTCTGTTTTATACGTGTACTATTTTTCTCTGGATAATGACTCCCCAAGTAATTTCAAAATTTCAGGTGGAAGAAGAAACTTCAAAAACCAAAAATTATGGGTGTTATGTCCCATACCGGCAAAGCTTTACACCATAAAACATCAAAGAAAAGATACAGGTTTTTAGTTAAAAAATAATAATAGTGACAAGCTAAACACTTGGACAGAGGTAGAAGTAATATTCTCCTTGTATTAAATTACTACTAGTAATAGTTCAATATTCAATACAAAAATCCAGTGATACAGATTTATTTTACGTGTGTGATTTTATGCCTTATTCCCTTGCTAGATTATTGCTGAATATTTAAAATTTTGTTCTAGGATACAGTATGCTAGGATGCAGACATAGGAACGAAAGTAGTTTTTCAAAAAAAATTTACTGAAAATAATTTAGAAACTGTAATAAAGTATCATTAAAAACAATTTCATTGTAAAATTATGATGCATCTTACACTTCTCTGTACCTTATATACCGATGCAGTAAACAGGTTCCATTCTTTTCCTTTAACAAACATTGTAAGGAACATCCTAATGTATATTGGGTACACATGTGTACACACACACACACACCCTACAGTATTATGAGAAATAATCCAGAGCCAAGCTGTGAATGTAATGCTTTACATGGACTTCCTCATTTAATTTTTACAGTCATTACAATCTTTGTACAATTATCATTATTTGTTCTTTGAATGAGGACACTGTGGTACAAAAGGTTAAGTCATTTTCCCAGGCTCACACAATTAACCCAGAGTTCACACTCACTCAGTTATGTAGTCCCTAAGAGTCAAAAGATATTAACATTTGAATTTTGGTAGTTATTGCCAAACGGCCTTTCAAAACTTTGTACCAATTTGTACTCAATCCAATAACATATGGCAACATAGAGGCTACTATCCTGCTTTATCACTTTACCCATCTGTTGGGTGAGATCACCATCAGCTTAAATTTATGAAATCAGGATTTCAAGTTTATGAAATACTGAATTATGATGAAACTTCATTTGCAGGAAACGTAATGGAGAAAATAACTTCCATACCAAGCCCTTCACAATTAGTGTTAAGACTGCTAAAACAACTAATGGAAAAGTTTCCCTTTCTACACCCCAAATATAGACACATTATTCATGAATACAGATTTACTTGAGTGAAGTGACACTCTACAGCTTCACATTTCTATGAAGCAAGGGGAATCCTCACCCAAGATGAGTGGCTTGGAGTGGCTCAGCCTGTCAGAGGTCAATTATTCTTAATTACAGTACTAGAGTATTTTGCAAACACAGTTCGAAATTCAGGTATGAAATCCCTTTAAAGTGTCTTTGAAGATGATTTGGTTCTTTTACCTATAGAAAGACTGATGGATCAGGGCACCTGGGTGGCTCAGTGGGTTAAAGCCTCTGCCTTCGGCTCAGGTCATGGTCTCAGGGTCCTGGGATTGAGCCCTGCATTGGGCTCTCTGCTCAGCAGGGAGCCTGCTTTCCCTTCCTCTCTCTCTCTCTACCTGCCTTTCTGCCTACTTGTGATCTCTATCAAATAAATAAATTAAATTAAATTTAAAAAAGACTGATGGATCCACATACCTTTTCCTCCCTTTTGATGGAGAACAGCAGGTTGTACCATCTGATTTTCAGGGATGTTTGGCAGAGATGGATGAGTATTTCCTTCAAAATAGAGGTCCGCAGCACTGTTCTATATAAATAATGCAGCAGGATGTTAGTGGGACTTTCCATGTGGCCCCAGCTGATGGCTAAAGGCAAAAGCTGAGGACAAAAAGAGTGCTAAGCATCTCCCAAATTCTAAAAAGCAGAATCCTCAACTGCAGCCAGATTTATCTCCCAGAGCAGAACTAGCCTCAAGCCCACATGGAGAGAAGACCAAGGGGCAGAAGCTACTCTTTGGCCCTGTGAAGACTTTCATACAATCCCCTTCCTATGAGAAAGAGGAGGGACTTGCTTCCTCCCTTATCCCTAAATATACCAGTGAGAAAGGAAAACTTTGAAGAATTATTAGTACAAACTTGAAGTGCCAGCACAAAGGGGAAGATGGGCTTTCACTCCTCTGTTGGATGTCCATCTGGGCAAGAAGAAACAAAGGGAGAAAGATGGCAGCCAAGGAAGGGCACAGCCAAGAGAGGGGACAGGCGGAAGCAGCTCGAACTCTTACCATTACATTCAGAAAGCAAATGTAGGTCTTCATGGGGTCATCTAATGAAGATGACTTGAACCACCCCAACATATCCCATGTAAGAGGCTTCCCAGCAGGCAAGAAGTCCCCAACCATAGATGCTGGGATATGTCCTAGGGACTGGAAGTTGAAGAGGAAGCAGGGTTGCCAGATTCAGCAAATAAAAATACTGCTGTATTTCACCTGGTAACCCCAAGCGGAGGTAGAAGAGGTTAAGCTGGAACCTAAATTCCCTGTTCAAAGAAATGTCTTGTGGAAAGGCCCTAATGGAACAATTTAGAGGGTCAGGAAGAGGACATCTGACATAGCATGGTTGAAAGTAGTGACTGGAAAAAAAAGAAACGAAAAGAAAGAAAAGAAAAAAACCATTTCATATTTATACTGCACCACATTAAGATAGCTGGCATTGGGGCGCCTGGGTGGCTCAGTGGGTTAAGCCGCTGCCGCAGGGCTCAATCCCAGAACCCCGGGATCATGACCCGAGCCCAAGGCAGCGGCTCAACCCACTGAGCCACCCAGGCGCCCCCAGTCCATTAAGTTTTTAACGCTCTTGGTTTTGGTTCAGGTCATGTGTTCTGGATCATGGGACTGAGCCTTGTATCAGGCTCTTACAAGGCTCTGTGCTCAGGAGAGTCTCCTTGAGTTTCTTTTTCCTTTCCCTCTACCCCTTGCCCCACTCTCTCTCTCAAATAAGGAAATAAATCTTTTAAAGAAAAAAAAAAAAAGAGGGGCGCCTGGGTGGCTCAGTGGGTTAAGCCGCTGCCTTCGGCTCAGTTCATGATCTCAGGGTCCTGGGATCAAGTCCT